>NC_056725.1:253764529-254087029 GCF_019279795.1 Protopterus annectens
ATCTGGCACATGTTTGACCAGTACAATAACTGCACACAAGCACTGTTTCAATTCCAAAATGATGGCCACCTCAGTACAAAAAAAATGAACACTTTATTGATCTCTTTCATCCATATCCAATGTCAGGACCTCTTCAGAATGTTGAGCAACAAGAACTGCCACACTTAAATACTCTACAGTAATGAAATAAATCACATGGTAAAAATGGTCATGTGATAAAAAGTTCACATAACAAAAACAAACTCTTAAAGGCATGCAAACAGAATTTCAAATTCATAGTGTGCAATTGTCATAATGAGTCTTAACTTAAAAGCATAATTGCAAAATATTGTAACTATTATTTTCTTGTTTGAAAACTAATGATACATACAAATTCTTAAGGCATTCTTTACAACTTGGCCATTCTCATTATTAAAACACTCATAATAATAGGTATGTTCTAATTCAACCCTGCCTATATTGAGTCTTCACTTTCAAATGAATTCTCTGTGCACAAGCCTATTTTCCCAGTCACCCCTCCACCCACAGTTCATTTTTTTTAATTCAAGCAAGTGATGGAATACTTATACAGAGCCTTGCTGTTATCTCTCATTCTAATAGAATATCCATATTTATATATTATCAGCTGCATTTTTTTCTCTCAGATTTATTACATACCCTTTGCATGTAATGCACTTTGCAATATACAGTGGATATAAAAAGTTTACACACCCCTGTTAAAATGCCAGGTTTTTGTGATATAAAAAAATGATACCACAATAAATCATTTGCAAACTTTTCCCCGTCTTGAATGTGACATGTAACCTGTACAATTCAATTGAAAGACAAATCCATTAAGGGAAAAATAGAAAAAATAAAAAAACATACAATATGCTGGTTGCATAAGTGTGCACACCCTTAAACTAATGCTTTGTTGAAGCACCTTTTGATTTAATTACAACATTCAGTCTTCTTGGGTGCAAATCTGCCATCAATTAAAGAAACTCTGATTAACCCCAAATAAAGTTCATCTGTCCTAGTAGGATTTTCATGACATTTGCTCACTTGCCTACTACAGGAAAAGCCATGGTTTGCAGAGAGCTTACAAAGCATCAAAGGGATCTCATTGTTCAAAGGTATCAGTCAGGAGAAGGGTACAAAGAATTTCCACAGCATTGGATATACCGTGGAACGCAGTGAAGGCAGTCATCAAAAAGTGGAGAAAATATGGGACAACAGTGACATTGCAAAGAACTAGACGTTCTTCCAAAATTGATGAAAATACATGATAAAAACTGGTTAGGGAGGCTGCCAAGAGACCTACAGCAACACCGAAGGAGCTGCAGGAATTTCTGGTAAGTACTGTTTATGTACTACATGTGACAAAAATCTCCCATATTCTCCATATGTCTGGACTATTTATTTATTTATTTATTTTATTTTACATTTGTTGACCAGGCTAGTCTAGCTGGATATATGTCCATTTTCAGTAGAGGCCCAGGGAGATAAGCTCCAAAGTTCAATTACAGTATATATCTACAGAAGTACATATATGAGATCGACTACAATGGGGTAGGGTTACAAGACGGAAGCCTTTTCTAACACAGAAAAGCATCCAGGCCTGGCTAAAATTTGCAAAATAATACATAAAGTCTCCTAAAAGCATGTGGAAAAATAAGTTATGGTCTGATGAGACCAAGGTTGAACTTTTTGGCCACAATTCCAAAAGAGTTGCTTGGCGCAAAAACAACAGTTTGCATCATCAAAAGAAGACCATCCCCATGGTGAAGCATGGTGGTGGCAGTATCATGCTTTGGTGTTGCTGTTCTTCAGCTGGAATTGTGGCTTTAGTCAAGGTGGAGTGAATTATGAACAGTTCCAAATACCAGTCACTTTTGGCCCAAAACCTTCAGGCATCTGCTAGAAAGCTGATGATGAACAGGAATTTCACCTTTCAGCATGACAATGACCCCAAGCATACATCCAAACCAACAAAAGAATGGCTTCACCAGAAGAAAATTAAAGTTTTGGAATGGCCCAGCCAGAGCCCAGACCTAAATCCAATAGTAAATCTGTGTGGTGACCTGAAGAGGGCTGTGCACAAGAGATGGCCTCGCAATCTAACTGATTTGGAGCACTTTTGCAAGGAAGAGTAGGCAAATATTGCTAAGTCAAGATGTGCCATGCTGATAGACTCCTACCCAAGAAGACAAAATGCTGTAATTAAATCAAAAGGTGCTTCAACAAAGTATTAGTTTATGGGTGTGCACACACAACAAAGTATTAGTTCAAGGGTGTGCACAATCATGCAACCAATGTATTGTACATTTTTTATTTTTTTATATATTTTTCCCCTAACAGGTTTGTTTGTTTTTCAATTGAATTGTACACGTTATAGGTCACATTAAAGGTGGGAAAAGTTTTGAAATTATTTATTATGGCCTCAGTTTTTTATATCACAAAAACCTGGCATTTTAACAGGAGTGTATAACTTTTTTAAATCCACTAATTATCACAACTTGTATGCAACTGTTAAATTTATTATCTGTACCTGTAGTTGTGGGGTAGTTTGCCACTGTTACATAGGGGCCTTCTAATGCAAATCTGCACTCGTTACATTTTCCTTATTTCCTCATTCCATTTAACCTCCCAAACAAAACCTCCTTGTTGCTGATGGTTTCAAAATAATACCTCAATAAATCTAGGTTTGTGGATAATTTTTCTAAATAGATTTATCGTGTAGAAATACACACACTCTCTCTCACACACACACACACACACACACACACACACACACACACACACACACACATATATATATATATATATATATAGAGAGAGAGAGAGAGACATAAAAAGACAGAGAAAGACAGTGTATGTGTATAAATTTCATGCTCAGGCTCATCCACCTTGGCACATTGTGAAATATTTTACACACCAATCACAATGGATGTCAGGAATGTCACTTCAGACAAATGGGGCTGGGTAACCAGTACCAAAAAATGTGAGTTCTTTTCTAGATATTTTATGAATATATGCCATATGTTCATAATCATATTAGAAGGTGTTTATATTGTACTCCATGGAATCAAATGAAAGCACACATAATGCTGGAAAAGACTTTGCAGTGATAGTTGGTGTCTAACATGTACTACTTTGCAGATATTTGCATCAATTTATGCATTGACTATGTGACTATGCATACAAATCATATTTATGCAAATATCTCAAACAAAATATAGCAACATCTACAGAGCTATTTTACAGGAAATTGAAGATTGCAGCTGCATAACAAAAGTCACAGAGATAGTCAAGTTCTATCTAGTGTAGTTAGAGAGATATTGATAGTTGTTTGTATAATCATAATGCAGATTATGTGTTACTTAATTACTTATTCAATATAGAATCACCATTGTGACTGAATGGCGTACAAATGAAAGCATTATGAAAAAGAGTATGTGATAATAACTTCCATATTTTTACTTTCATTGTAAGATTTGTATTTTCTAAGCTATATATAGTTGTTTAGAAGTAGTTGCAAAACTCTATTATCAATAATTTATCTTAGGCAAAAGATGTACAGGCAGGAATTTTGCAGGTGCCAGAAGGTGTGAAATTACATTGAGGCGAAACTTAAATGAGTCAACAAAGACTTCCATAAAATGGCTGCATAGCAAAGTCATTGGGGGAAATTTAATAAAGCTTACACATTTTTTTTGTGTAGGCATTGCACCGCACTGCTTACATGGATGCAAACATATTAAGATTCAGTAAGCATGCTGAATGGCACCCACACACGCACTAACACGGAAAATTCCATGGCATGCAAATCACCTCATAAGCAGGTGAATCTCATGCAAATGGAGCAGGTAGACCAATTTAACAAGCAGAAAGGCATCTGTTCAGATCCTGTGTCAGTGTCAGTAGTGTAAGTGGAAAAATTCCAACTACAGGAGTCTAGACAGACAAAAGGGGGAGTAAAACTGTAGACATGTGGACATAAATCCCCTGAAAATGTAATACCACATAACCATATGAGCAAAATTATTATTCTGTACATTAGACAGATTAAAGGGAATAAGTTAAATTAATATATATATTTTTAATAATCTCGGCATCTTTGTGCTACTTGCCACAGTGCGCCAACATGCTTAATAGAAAAAAAAAAGAATTTTATACTATGTGACAGAAATGTATTAAAGGACCTTGTGTAGAGTTCCTACAGTGGTGCATTGTTGCTGTTGCTAAGGTGATAGGGCTATGAAGCATTTAGTTTTCAGGCTATCAACATGGATATATATGCAAATGAGGTGAGTTATTGAATAGAAGAAAGGAGTAATCATGTCCACATAACCCCTTCATGTAGGTTCTTAGACTATGTTGATGTTTACACAGGATGTGGCTGACATCAGCAGGGTGTGTCCTCTCACTTCTAGGCTCTTTTAATCTTCCGTGCACGTCTTTGGATGGTGTCCTGCCTGGTTGAACATGTTCTTAAAACTGGATGTATTCAGTTAGAAATGTTGCCTTTATATAATCAATGCTGCATGACATGGCACAGTGCATGGCTTTGTTGACTGAAATAGAGCCATTAAATGATGCTAATTATATTGTAGGCAGGTGGAATGCATCAGAGTTAGCCAATCACACATTCTGCACCCACAGTAGAGCTGTATATAGTATGCATGCACCCTACATTCTGATTTCCCCCAGTGCTCTGGACCATTGGAGTGCAGACTTAGGAATTTTAACTGAGATAATGCTAAGGGCTGCTGCAGGTCTGCCACAACTGTATGTGCTAGATGCTGAAGTCAATGCTGCTTGTGCTGCTGACAATAGGCCTAGGCAGAGAAGGGGAAAAGGTGTTCAGGCCTAGTGTAACCTTCCAGTTGCTACATGTTCTAGAGATTGTAGACTGCTACAGGGTGGACATGGACATACAACAAGAACTCAGTGAGCTCTGCCACCATCAACTCAGAGCCAAAGCCAACAGAGGGGAACCCATCCCAGTGGAAACCAAGGTATGTGTGGCCCTTAGGATACTAGCTACAGGTACTTTCCAAAGACATACTGGGGACATGATGGGGGTCTCACAGGAATCTACATCTAGGATACACCACCAGTTCCTGGATGCCATGCTACCCCATGCCAGTGAGCACATATATTTTCCCCTCACTGCTGAGGCGAGGGCCAGCAATATGCAACATCTCTACAGTGTAGAACACTATCCTGAAGTACTAGGTGTCATAGATCACACTCATGTATACATCAAGGTACCACCCAGTGAGGAGGGTAGAAGCTATGTCAACTGCAAGTGGTACTACTCCATCGATTGCCAGGTCGTGTGCAGTTCTCAGGGGATTATCTTGAATGTTGGTGCTGGCAACCCTGGCAGTTATCACGACTCCCATATCTGTCATGTATCACAGCTGTATCAGATGCTTGCTGGGGGGACATCCCACATGGACATTTATTGGGGGATGCTGGCCATGCCCTGGAACTGTGGATGATGACACCCATTAAAAATGTACAGACATCCATGGAAGAACGCCATAATGAGGCATACACACAAGCTAGAAACATCATAGAGTATGTGTTTGGGCTTCTGAAGTCAAGGTTCTGGTGCCCTGATATATCTGGTGGATTCCTGCAATACTCTCCAGCCACATGTGCACATATGTTTATGTGCTATTCTACACAATCTGACCCTGTGGAAACACCTGCAACAGGACCAGCAAAGGGAAGAGATACACAGCCTCCCTCTAGTGCCTAGGTTATCACAGCCATAGTCACAGGAGGACTCAGAGGAGGAACCTCCTGCTGATGTCCCTGTAGGCAGATGTAGGTGTGCTCAGTACACCCTGGTTTTGGCTAAGAGACAATGAATAGCACATTCACTGACAACCTAGGGACCTAGTGACTGACATCTTGCTCCTACTCACATACATATATTGAAATTGATGCCAGGCAATACACACAACCTGTATCTATCCATGCATTAGCTGTGTACTGCTTGCATCAGAGACAGCCCTGAACTACAGTTTTGTCATCTGCTGCATTCGCAAGTAAGTCTCTAACCTACACAGAACTTGTAAGGATTAGTATGATTTGGTATTGTGTGTATAGATCTGATACATGTATACAAGTAAACATAGTGAGCTATCTGGACAGAAGTAACATCCACATAGGACTACAGATACCCAGTCCACTATCACGTGTCCTTTAGTATGCACTAGGTCTCATGCACAGAATATTCACTACATAAAGTCAAGAGAGATGTTACACAGTGGCGTTACATGATATTCGGACTACTGTGTATCCCAGCAGAACATATGGTGTTGTTCCCCCACCCCCAACACAGCAGTGTTTCCATATAACGACTTTAACAGTAACTAAGCAATGGTATATCAGCAGTCCAGGCAATCTCAAGCAGTAACATAGAAATTGATCATTCACTGTATGTCTCACTTTATGCAGAAATAACAATGTACACATTTATGCTGTTGATTATGTGATCAATGACTCCTCTCTGTCTGGCAGCTTGTGTGGCTTGGTGGACTACAGAAATTAACATGAGTGATGGTGTTCATGGTTCTAATCTGGAAGTGTCCACATATTTTGGATGTGAGGTATTATTATGTGTTTTTTTTTTACAGACTGTCAGTCTGTGTGTGGTGTAACATTACTAACCTCTGTCACATATTAATTACATCAGACAGCTGAAGAATGCTATGGACAATTTGAGTGAAGTGCAATACTGCAGAAACAGGGACAGATGTCATTGTCTGTAACACACAAAATCTTGGACTGGAGTACAGGTAGGTGTGGGCTGGAGTCAGTTTATAAATACTGACAATCCCACTGGGCATACTCATACACTTAGTTAAACAGAGTGCAGTTCTGTTGTCCTTTTGCTCAAAATGACCTGTTATGTATAGATACGTCTATACATACATACATACATACAGTATATGTATTCATATCTGTCTGACACTATCTCTCTCTCCCATAGATAGTATATCTACCTCTATGTATAAACAAATACATATATACCTATATATATATATATATATATATATATATATATATATATATATATATACATCTCAGTGTTTCCCCATATATCTACATAACACATACACACACACACACACACACACACACACACACACACACACACACATATATATATATATATATATATATATATATATATATATATATATATATATCATACACGCATACAGCTACATTTATATAGACATCCTAGTTATGTATATTCATAAATATGTGCGTGGATGTCTGTATTGTCTTACATACTCTGTTAATGGTGAGTAAAGCTGCACTTTCACACATCTATAAGTTTGCTCAAAGGATCCAAAGTAAGGGCTCAACAGTACATAATGCACTTACCTACGGACCTCTGTGCCTGCTGGATGTCACCACACATAGAGCAACAGGTGAGCAGGTGGGTGTAATGTATAATGTTGTCTACGTGCGCATGGACAGAGCACATTGTTCTTGTCCACAGGCTTGCCCAGCCAAATCCAAACAGCCACATAGGGCCAAACTGGTAACTGTAACTACATATCTAGGACAAATAACAGTTATCTGATTGGTAGGCTACAATGTGCAGATGACAGTATGAAGCAATATCACTCTGAAGGCCACAGATGCTGTTCAACACAAGCCTAGTTCATGCAATCCACAAGTAGTTTGCCTGCAGTTATGTATAAAACAGGCACCATATGTGGCACGTGTGATAAGTACTGTGATCTACAGGGTGAAAGACTAGATAGGTAGGAGTTCTAATCTCTCACCAGGCCATTCAATATATGTGTGCATGTATCCCCCTGCAAAACAACTGAAAATCCATCATTGCCTATCAAACTGCAATTGTACCACACGCTTTGGCCCTATAAGTTGCTGCCAGCTTCCAAACTGTCCTCTTCTACAAGGCCTGATGATGTCATCTACCTTAAGACTACCAGGTGTCATTGTACTGTCAGACTTAGGTGGTGGTGCATGTGATACATATTGTGATCTAAAGTGTTTAAAACTAGATAGGTAGGGGTGCTAATTTTACCCCAGGCCACTTGGTGTTTGTGTGTGTGTGTGTGTGTGTGTGTGTTTGTGTGTGTGTGTGTGTGTGTGTGTGTGTGTGTGTGTGTGTGTGTGTGTGTGTGTGCGCGTGTGTATGTGTGCACATGTGTACGCATGTGTGTGTGTGTGTGTGTGTGTGTGTGTGTGTGTGTGTGTGTGTGCTGTGCCATGTCCTGTAAACAGTTATTGGAATTAGTGCTATCCTCAAAGTAGCCAGGTTTGTGTGTGTGGCTGTTAGAGCATTTTACATCAGCTTATGGAATCATAGGATCTTTGAACTTTTGTAGCATAATGGCCTTACTGCCCTCACAACTCTAGCCAAGTTTAGACCAGTATTTACATGATCAGCACATAATGTCCCTGTCCACAAGGTACACAGGCAGAAGTCCTGTGGTGAAATGACAGTTACCCACCCGATCATACAGATCGCATCTGATGAGGTCCAGTGAGGTGCTCTGTTTGCCATTAGACAGGATTCTGTTTCAAAGGTGTGTTAAAGTCTGCTAGACAGATCTCTCCTGCCGGCATGTATTACTAATGTCACATAGTAGGTTAATGTCCTTAGAGTGAGTAATCCATATATCATGCCACCTACATATAAGCAGCATTCCCAGTCAAGCAGGGCCACACATTGCCTCATATGCAAGGCAGACATCACCTCTGAGTAGTCTATATGCCACAGGCTACAATGATACTGATCTCAGATGATTCCCATTAAACAGATACTGAAGATATGAAGTTCCCTTGTGTGGGATCATTGTGTTGTGTGCAGTTACCAGTAGGGCTTGGAAAGGTACATTACCAAATGGCCACTTCACTCAAATATTGGCCTGCTGAGTGAAGAGTACATGGAGGTTATGAGTATGTCAATTTCAGGTGATTGTGCCCTCAGTTATGACATATGATTCCCATCTTACCACTGGGGAGACATGGTGATCTCAGGTACATTAGGTGTAAACCTGTAAACATATGTGGCCAGGCCTGTGTGCCCAGGTCTATCACCCCTGAGTATGTACATTGCATGTTGCGACCGATGTGCTACTTACCAGGAACATAGGTGTCACTGATAGAAATTATACTACATATATATTTGCATGGAATTTACAGCCATTAGTATGTCAACAGACATTTGTTCATCAGTACCCCCTTGTAGGATACTGACACAACTCACAGAGTCTATGATCACTCACAGTTTGCAGGCATCAGCAAACTTTGTCAGCCACAAACATTTAGTATTCACTTGTCTTCTTCTTCATCTTCTTCTTCTTTCAGCTGCTCCCATTAGGGGTCACCACAGCAGATCAACTGTTTCCATTTCTTCCTGTCCTCTGCATCTTGCTCTGTCACACCAACCACCTGCATGTCTTCTCTCACCACATCCATAAACCTTATCTTAGGCCTCCCTCTTTTCCTGTTACCTGGCAGCTTCATCCTTAGCATCTTTTTCCCAATATACTCTGCATTCCTCCTCAGTACATTTCCAAACCAATGTAATCTTGCCACTCTGGCTTTGTCTCCAAACCTTCCAGCCTGGGCTGACCCTCTAATATACTTATTCCTGTCCATCCTTGTCACACCCAGTGCAAATCTTAACATCTTCAACTCTGCCACATCAAGCTCTGACTCCTGCCTTTTTGTCATTGCCACTGTCTCCAACCCATATAACATAGATGGGCTCACTACCCTCTTGTAGACCTTCCCTTTCACTCTTACTGATACTCGTCTGTCACAAATCACTCCTGACACTCTTCTCCACCCACTCCATCCTGCCTGTACTCTCTTCTTCACCTCTCTTCCACACTCACCATTACTCTGAACTGTTGATCCCAAGTACTTAAATTCATCCACCTTCGCCACCTCTACTCCCTGCATCCTCACCATTCCTCTATCCTCCCTCTCATTCACACACATATATTCTGTCTTAGCCCTGCTGACCTTCATTCCTCTTCTCTCTAGAGCATATCTCCACCTCTCCAGGGTCTCCTCCACCAGTTCCCTACTCTCACTACAGATCACAATGTCATCTGCAAACATCATAGTCCACGGGGACTCCTGTCTGATCTCGTCTGTCAACCTGTCCATCACCATTGCAAAAAGAAAGGGCTCAGAGCTGATCCTTGATGTAATCCCACCTCCACCTTAAACGCATTTGTCACTCCCAATGCAGACCTCACCGCTGTCACACTACCCTTCACTTGTATTGTGGTTAAATTGCTTGCAAGCAGTAGAGGACCTAGGACTGAACCCAGTTGAACGCTGCTGCTTACAGATCAGTTATTGGAGGAAGATTTCCCTATTTTGAGCATGTGTGCCATCAGTGAGCCACTTAGTGCCCCTATAATGATATTACAGTGGATGCCTAACTGGGTACTTTTGTCAATGATAACTGAGTGGGGGATAGAGTCACACAGTTTGGCTAAGTCCAGGGGGTTGTATGCCGTGATGTCCCCTCACCCAGGCCTTTGTTGACTGCTTCAGACATGTCCACCACATTTGACAGCCATGATCTCACTGTCATAAATCCAAACTGTGTACAATCAACTGTTTGTAGATCACATATATGTTTGCTGATCAGTTCCATGAAGATTTGCCCCATGGGTGCAGAGATATGGCTATTCAGGCAAATAGGTCTATAGTTCCAGTGGTCAGTGGATGCACCACCTCTGTGCAAGGGGATAACAGTTGCTGTTGTCCAGTCAGCTGGGATGCCACCAGTGGTTACAGTATGATTGCAAGGAGTTCCCAATGGTGTTAGTAATCCTTGTTGGATCCCAAGTAGGACGCAGCCTGGGATATTACATTTTCAATCAATGCTGTGCATCCCCCATAGACAGGCCAGTTACAACCTGCTCTGTAGATTCAGAAGTTATGAAACAGGTTATAGGAATGTCATGTGGCACTTGTGGTGGGGACAGGGGAATGAAGTTGATGCAGAACCTGTGAGATAACAGGTTAGCTATGAGTACAGATCCATTATATGTGGTATCATTAAGTATGAGTTCACCAACAATCTGGGCCTGTCCTCTGAGGTTACACGTGTAAATACACTGTGTGTTGTGGTTCTGCTTTGTGTGGGAGGCTAATTTTGTCACATACTGTTTCTATATGATGCCACAATAACACTATGTACTTCTTTTAGTTGAAGAGATTGTGCCTCCATTTTATAGGTGCACCCTTACCCCATCTGTCCCACAGTAATGTCCAACTCTTATTGTACAGCTTGCTAATGACAGTTGTCCAACCTCACAGGTTTGCTGTGCCATGAGGAGCTTGTCAGCAGCCTTGGCCAGTACTCAAAATCCCAGGGGTGAGAGATGAAAACCATCTCTGGCAAAGCATTGATCTCTATTGAGGAAGTCATCCCAGCCAGACATGCAGTGGATCCCCTTATAATGACCAATGACACCACACGCTAAGGCAATTATTGATGTCCATCATTTTCTATGTCCATTAAGCCATCATCCTAGGTGAGGGTCAAATGTGGCTGAAGGCTATGTGCATATCCACGAGAGACACAGAGTGTCTAACCTCAGTCATGTGTCTGCATATAGTCCAGTGACGTATGTCATACACACATGCAGGAACTATGATGTCACCATTATGTTACCTTACATTACTTGAGTTGTGGCGATATGTGGTATGGCATATTACATCAACCCACAGACAGCTAACTGACCTTTCCCATATGTAGCCTGGTAACACAGACATCAATGTGTCTCATGATGTAATCACGTATGAATAATAGGTTTGATTTTGTGTTTTGCCTCAGATGTCTGACTGGTGAGACAGTGGTGCATGCACTATTGTGTGTACTGTGCTCTCCAGAGGTAGGATTTTCTGAGTTGTCTATTGTTTGAGAATGTGTCTGGTAAGGAGCTGCACACATGCAGACATGTGTGATGTGGATGTGGGTTATGCAGGAGGTGAGCTGTACATGTTGGCAAAATGCTCATTGCCATATGTACTGACTGCTGCTTGAGACACTATGGAATTAAGGCTTAAAATACAGTCACATCAGTCACACATTGTGTTTGTGTGCCATAGGAGTAGAGGGGTGGGGACACTTTCCACATCTCATCAGCGGTCATTGATAGTGCTATTAGCAATACAGTCATGTTTGTGTATACATCACAGCACTCCATCATTAGGCAGTGTCATGACAAATGGTGAAATGTAACATGTAGGTCCCCTAAGGTAACCCAGCACCTGACAGTGTGTCATATCATGCTTTGCCAGCCATGTGGACCTTGGATTGACCATAACCCTATCAGTAGGCTTGGTCTCAATACCATACCTATAAATGTGACACTGTGCAAGTCTTGCAAAGTTAAGTTCATGCTGCCACACCCTTAGGGTTGACATCCTGAAACACAATGTTTGCAGGCACTCCTTGCAGTGAAGATGTAGATGCCTGTGCATGCACAGAGGACTTATTCAACTTTGTTGATATTATGTTGGTCTTGCAAGTGTACAATGCTTGTTAAGCAACCAGACAGTTGCTTCCGGTACATAACTGTGAAGTATGACATACCTAGGACATGTGGCAGGTGGACACACTTTGGCCAAAGGTGGCCTGTCTTTTGCATTAGGTCTCACAGCCATGTCATGCAGATATTCACCATTTATCTGTTGAAGGGCAGGATGCATGAATTGCTGTGAAATTGTCACCTGAGATGGATCACCACTGCTATGCTGCTGGTTTCAGCAAGCTTGGACATCTATTTCACTGGACATTGCACACTATATTGTGATGCTGCAGTTGTGCTTCAAATCACCATGTGGTGAGTTCCCTAGTGACATTCCACCAACTCTGGTACAGAAGGCATAATTCATGCAAAAGCCAACTGATTGTTCAGGTTGCTAATCAAGGCATATACCTGGAGAAGGGTATGTGAAGCCTACAGATCCTTTAATGATGTGAGACACCTATCCGGATGAATAAATAGTCTGTGTCCTGCTTCTCATCATGAGCTTCATAGTAACATTTTGTGTATGATGACAGAAAAAGAGCATGGTGTCCCATGAGAGAGTGTTTGTGGTGAGACCAGCATTAGTAGTAGCCAGGCACCAGCAATTCAGGGGACTCCCCTGTTTTCCACATTCTTCACAAGGTAATTGTGTCCTTTCAGTACACACACTGTAGTGTTCAACTGCAGAATACCTGTGTAAAACCTCCTGTCTTACCTTCACAGGGTATACATATTATGTTTCCCTCCATTGTTTGTCTGTGGTCTGTATAGACTTGTATGACTCTTTTCTTGGAACATGATGGAAGTAACTGCAATAGTTAGTTTCACAGAGGACAACTAGCATGCAGTGCCAAGCTGTGTCCACAGATATCTCAGTCATCTGATATGTAAAGCCATGAAAGAAGTTAGCATGGATACAGTCAGTAACAATGGCATACAACTACTGACACTGGACCAAACACAGTTTGTTCGGCTCAAGGGCAGATCATGCCTACATACCCTAACCAGCAGACCTCACTGAGTGTTAGACTATGCAATGGATGATGGGAATATGACTCACTCCACCTACCATGGCCTGACAAAGTGTTTGACAATATTAGGCCAGCAGGCATTACTGAAAACTGTGTAGGTTAATTACAGAGTGGTGTGTCAGCTGGTGGATAGCCAAGTATCTGATAGTCATAATATGGGAAGATAGCATTGGGGTAGACATATGCTACAATGACACCAGTCACCAGTGGACTTCCCTCAGACATCATTAATGGAGTACTCCTTCTAGCCATTCCCTTCTCTGCAGTCACGGACACTGTCAGTGACCTCTGACTGACTACATTAGCAGGTGATTCTATATTAGGAGCTGTCATTGAATCCCACACAGAACCATAAGTTATCCAGGATG
Organism: Protopterus annectens; assembly: GCF_019279795.1. NCBI lineage: Eukaryota > Metazoa > Chordata > Ceratodontiformes > Protopteridae > Protopterus > Protopterus annectens. The sequence continues at coordinate 253,778,480 of NC_056725.1, forward strand.
GCCTGAGACAAACATTCAGTTGTTGTTAGAGCCACTGACAAATAGTAAATGCCAAGCACTGCACAATACTACCCGTTTGGAAGTCATCCACCCCTTGAAAATATAGTAGTGTCCACACACCACACACAGTTGAGCCATTACTCATGGACTTATGAACACAGAGAGTAATGTAGCCTTCAACTTTTACTGGTTGGTACGATGTGGCGATTCATTCAATTTTATACAACCTATACCAAAAGGTAATGCATGTACATCCCAGACTGTCATTGTTATACTGTATTTGGCACTCATCACACCTATCAGTTAGTGCAATGGCACCTTTGCTATGTCACTACACAGGCATATCATACAACTGTAGATGCCACACAGGTTCCATGGTAAGCCAATACTCATTGTACATAACATGACCTATGCAGTTCATGTAAAGACTGTACATGTGTAGCCTGTCTCCTACATACTTTGGAGGGGATATGTATGGTTGTCATACAGGGAGGTGTCAGAACCCACTGTGCACCTCCTGCTTATCCAAGACAGGACTAACACATGTATTACCTGTTCTACATGTCTACACCATCACTGTGGCATACACAGTACATGCTGGAGATACAGATATGTAACACAGACACTACACCTTATAAGTAACAGGCTCCCCAAACATGTGAAACACACGTCTAATGTAACACACATCATGTGCAAATTACACAATGGGATGCAGAACAAGATAATCATAACTGCTGTAGGATAAATGTCTGTAATGGACACTGGGATTTTCTACATGGGTCATCTCCATCACCACAGCTTGTAGATGTGTTAGCTCCAGAAACCCTGGTAACACTCATCAAGGGTATCAGACCATTTCATAGATTAACGATGCATCGGTAGGCTGCATGACACCATTGCCCTTGTTAGCCTGTTATACACATATAACCCTGTTAAGCCATGTACCTATAGTGCTGTACCTTGCTGGAGACATGTATCTTCTGTGCTGACATTCCATCCTGTGCTGTGGCATCTATGAATTTATTGCCACTGTGTATCCATAGGTGTCCCCTATAGACTCCTGAAACTGAACCATAAACAGGTCCATGACACACCTTTCATTGTGTAAATATACAGCCATTAAGACATCATACAATATAAGATGCACAAAAGTATGTGGCTTACTAATTACAGATGTCAGCATACATTATCTGTCAGTGACCAGTACAAGTGGCATGGCAAAGCAATGTTGCATTACACAATTACATATTAATTTATATAGTCACCCTGTGCATTAGACACATAGCTTCATTTTCCTGCATCAATGACGAGGATGACAGGCATGTGGCATGGGTATCATCACTTGCATAGGGTGTTGTGTGGAGGTGTAGGTGGCCTAGGCTGACCCAATTGGTTGAAAGCATGTGTGTGTGTCAGGAAGGGAAGCAGGCAAGATGGACCATGGAAATGTGCTGTGTGTATCTGTAGGTGACCTGAATTTGACAGTGATGTGTGAGTGTGTGCATGAACACAGTCAAGCTCAGTGCTAGCCCTGCATATGTATATGTTGGACAGCTTTGAACCATGCATAGTAGAGTGGACAGTTCACTGTCTCTGCCCCTGAACACAGGAACTGGTTCTGCCAGGAGTTGCACTGGCACCTCCATGCCTAAGATCAGAAGCAATGTTAGTACTTGATAGTGACTGCTGTCTGCTGAGACTGTGTCCTGCACAGGAATGTCCAGTGCCATGAGCTCATGGGCAGACATGTCTTGGTGTGCACAGCACACTCCCATCTGAAGCGTTGGATGTACTGTCACTATGGGAGCATAATTGTACATGGTCACATGGACTCTCAGCAGATGGAGTTTCTGACCTACGTCCATGAGTCAAATGCTCAACTCCAACCAGATGTTCCATCATAGACAATGTGCATTCCAAGACAGATATTCTGTGATCTGTCTCAGATCACCTTCTTTCCACTGCACTGGTGAACTAATCCAGGGTATCATCAATGGGGTTGAGGCAGTCATGGATGTCAAACTGTGCTGCATCCATAACCCTGAGCATTCATCTGGAGTTTCTTTCAGAATGTGCCTGTGCCTCCCTGGTGGCTTGAAATATATGCCGAGTGACCCGTGATGAAAGAGCTGCAACAGGTGGTGGAAACACAACAGGCCTTCTATGACCATCCCTATCAATCTGACTGTGTGTAACCTCACCAGCTTTCTGGCTAAGGCAAGTTTCTACACTCACTGTAGATAGTTGCCACACTTTCCTTTTCAATGTCCCCACCCTCTGACTGTCCAATATCTTTGTCCTCTGGGACTGGATATGTGTAGGCATACTGACTGTGTACAGTGATAATGAGGGCAGAAGAGGGATATAACCCTCTGGGACATATTCAGCCCCTGAAACCCCCACCTCTGCCTTACTTTGGCCACCATCATCATCAGAGTCTGAAGAGACACTGACATCAGGTTGTGTAGGGGACAGAGACCAACCTCCCCAGTCACCTGTGATAAGAAAGGAAAAAGCAGCACATTAATACCTGCACTATTATGCTCTGCAGTACTATGTTGCAATATATGTAAAGCTGTATACACTGTTGTCACTATTACAGACCTGTTAACTCCCAACCTCATATAGTAGGACATGGGACGTTTACTTTTCTCCACAAACATCTGTATTTACTTGTAAACAAAAGCAATTTACACAGCAATCTCATCAGCAGCAATGAGGTACACTGTTGACATTTGTGAAAATTATGCACAGTTGACACATTTGGCAATCTATAATGTCCTGACAATATTGTCACATCTATCAGTGTGGTCACACCAAGAAGGCATGTGCATGACTGTAAAGTGTGTACAGTCAGAAAATATCTGTGCAGTAGGCAATCATGTCAACAGTGCAGCAATCCAGCTAGCAGGCCTGGGGTGACACTTTAGGGAATGATTTGCAGTATATCTTCATCTGTAACTTAACAGTGTTGTGCTTACCAGGAACAGGTCCACAGTCTTGTCCGATTCCTGATAGACCTGTGAAAAGTTGAGGAAGAGGTAATGTAAAGGGCACCACATGTTGCACTATAACAGGGTAATACATCCATATATCTCACATTTACAGTAGCTGCTTTGTTAATTGTTTTGTTCGTCAAAATCTGAGCATGAGGTTCAAACTGCAGTTAAACTCCCCCCCTCAATGAACAAACACCTGACACCCATGTAAAAGTATGTACACCCTGACACATTGAATGCTACAGTATTCCAATGTTGATCAAACTAAGCCTACCTGGGAGTTCCTCTAGTGTGGAAACTGTGACACCCACATCCATGACATACATTGTGATGGATACCTGGGAGCTGTTGTGTGTTCCTAGGTTTTCCAGGAGTTCCTCAGTGGCTGAGAGTGACTGTTCTGCTGCAGGACCTCCACTGGTGACACCATGATCCCTGGCCACATCTGCTGCTCTTCTGCATGCAGCATTAATCCTATCTGCCGCACAGTGTCGAACCTGCTCATATGTCCTGCTCTGGTGACCTATGGCATAAACATCACAGACAAGGTCAGCCCACAATGATGCCCAGTGTTCCCTGTTTTCCCTCCCCCTGGACAGTAGGAGTTCATGGTGTTGATGGAGGGCTTCCAGGATTATATCATTCTCATCATCCATAAAAGGGGCATGGCATCTGGCATACATGTTTCCTGAAGGACAACAAAAATGGGAACACATGTCAGGATGACATATGTGGATGTGCACTATATAAAGATACAGCAAGAAACAAATGCCTGGCATTATCCACTGCTTGATCACACATGTCATATTACACAGTGTGCAAACATATTAACCATATGGATACAACTCGGATACTAGCAATAGTTAGCTATTCCCGTTTGTGCCATGACAGATACTGCTGTATGATCATACATTCAACGTAGGAGTCTATTGTAGTGTGTACCGCTATGGGGAACCTCCTTGATAATATGTCAAAAGCAACGGTGCCAAACAGCAGTTTGCTATTACAACCACTATAAAGGGGCATTACCATGAGACCAATGTGCTACATTGACAAAAACATTCCACTCTTGATGTATTTTACGTCCTCTGTAGGTGTAACAAATCTGGATATCAATGTGACATGTCATCATTACAATTCTAAGAAAGGCTTAATGCTGTAATCCCCATTCCCCCTAAGTCTATTCACACATATGCATCATGTTGTAAACAAAAAGGTTACATACCTGATGGAGTACAATACTCCTCCATTGATATGTGCAGGTATATAAAGTTTTTGGCAAAGCATTTACTGTGTGAATAAAGTCTCATACAGACTGGTTCCCCTAGTCAGCTGTTTGCATTTTTAACATGGTTCTCATTAGCAGGTGATTGGTTCTTAACCAATCTGTTGTTCTGAAGTACTAATTGTAGCCAACACAGCTGATCTGCAGTATAATCAGCCAATGACATGCAACCACTGAACATGATATAAGGCCTTCATGTAGATTAGAAGCACTTCCTGATATGTTGTGCTGGACATTACTGGGGTCAAGATAGTATGTTATTGCAGAGGGTACATCTGTAGCAGTCTTTACATACAGATGTGTGCTACAGGCTGCAGGCAATAGGCATAGGCAGAGAGTGTGAACACTTTGGAGGACAACAAGCTGTAAGAATAACTGTGGGAGCTGTGGCAGATTTGTTCATACATCATTATGTCAATCATTTGGTCAACTGTCAGGCCATGTGTTAGATTATGGTAGTCATTTGGAACATGTGTGCTGGCAGTCCTTGCTACTAGCAGGACCTCCATATGCATATGTTAGTTGTGCAGCTGTGCTAATCTGTAATATGATTATGAAATGATTGTGTGCTGCACTCTGATATTAGTGGGTCTAATTTGCATTACCTAAGTTAAAATCCTCTGTGAATGCACAGTAATGTATGACCTGATACTTTATGTACTTATAGTGTGTTCCTATCTGCAGGCCTGTGACTTCCATCACTGAAAAGCAGACATTTCATTTGAAATGCATTGTATGGATAAAGAGTGCATGACTCAGACATTCACTGATGGCTTTCCAATAATGTAATTTAAATGCTACACACCACTGGATTTGAGCCCAGGACCATGTGTGGCAAAACTTACTGTTTGTAAAACATTTAATAGACTGAGCTACTGAGTCACTGTGACAGCATATGTATTTGTGAAGGTATAAGTGCACACATACAGGCTGTGACATACCTTTATTACATCCATGATTATGTGCCTGGCTTTATAGGGATGTATTTCTCCAACAGAGTCCCAGTTGATCATGTATTTTGCCATTAATGTTTTACAGGTGTACTTTTACATGTTGCTGATAAAAGTACACATTTACCTGCTATTAAAGACCTCACTTACATCCATTATTCTGTCTGGCTTTCTTGTGCTGTAGTCCTATACCAGACTCCAAGTTACACCCCCAGTTTTCCATTACTCTTTCGGCAAGTTTGAGTGATGCCCATGATGCACAGTTCTGCTTAAACACTCAATGTTGGAAACTTGCAATTACTATGTTTTGCTTAAAGCACCTGTTTTAATTAACAACTGTGTGGTGTGGCAGGTTATTGCAGTGGTCTTCAGATCTGATGGTCTTGGGTTTGAAGTAGGAGACAGATGTTTATTTTGTTCATGTGTATTATCATTTAAAACACATATATCAATATAGCTCCATTTAGCCGAGCTTAGAGATGCTGTATGATGCACTGCATTGTGCAGCGTCACACAAAAAATGTTAAAGGAAAGAAAAATGGGGAGATAGGACAGTGGTGAAATAGGGTGCATTCAGGGGGAAAGACATAGTGAAAGGCAGGTAGGTACATCCAGGAAGGGTGTAGGAAAGAACCATAGCTATCTATTTCTTGTACAGCAACAAGCGTGCCCTTGACAGAATTTGTAGATGAATTTGGACTGTCACCTCCAGAGACAGGGGTGAGGAGTGGTGAGGACAACATAACTGCATTGTCAAGCCAATTGGGACAAATTACGTGTGTTCAGTGGACATATGTGCAAAATGGAGAGCTATGTATGGGACAATATATATATTTTTTTAGGACAGGTGCCCATTTTTTTTTAAGGTGAGAGTGGAATGTTGGAGAAGGGACATAGGTACATGTGGGCAAGGTAAGTTGGAAGGTGAAGAAGCTTTTGCTTCCAGGGAAGATAGACAAGACAACAGACAGGGGTGGTGTGTGATGCAAGAGGCGGGTGAGCACCTTGCATAGGGAGGGTGTTGTGGAATCCCAGTCTCAGGTGCCTCCACAAGGTAGCAGCATAACTCAAATCCCCACCCATGGGACTATTGGTACTGCTCCTTCACTGCCTCTGGGCTCCAGGGCAAGGCTGTCTCACCAGGGTGGCAAGCATACCCTCCATCTAGTGCAGGTAGTGTACAAAACCACTGAACACTGTCCTGAGCACCAATCTTGTAAGTTCATCATGGGTGACAACACCCCCTCCACCACCACTCCCAGAAGGGGGCCCAACCCTCACCTGTGGGGTGGAACTACTCATCACCACAGGTAGTGCAGGGGCAGCAGAGGTGGCACCACCAGGCTGCAGTGCAGATGTGCTGAACCCTGGTCCCATGGCCGGAGGAACCAAGGTAGGTGGATCACCTGGAACCAGTCTACCTTGTCACACTGTAGTAAATTAGGTATAAAGATAAGTTAAGGTTAGTAATAACCAAACCAATGTTAGTATTAACATAATGGAACATAATATTGATTAATCCAAATACATGTTAAGGTACATTATGTGGAACACAACATTAAATAACATAACAGTAATTATGTTAACAGAAAACTAGTATGAAATAACCCATAAGGCCAACATAACAGTTAGTTTAACAGAATATGTTAATATTAAATCATAATAATAAATAACATTAATAAATTAAAGAAGATAAAGGGTAGGGAGAGAGAGAAAAGCATACCATTAGTGAAGTTGCAGATGATATTAATACACAGAGTACTAATACATACTTCTACAGGTGTGCAGTGTCAGTTGTGAGTACAGTGACTCAAATTCTTTACAATAGATGATGTAGCATATACATACCTCTCAAGCTGTTAGCATGGGACAGTATGGGCCAAGCACTTACAAATGCAGGTACACAACTACACAGAACTGTTTCACATAATATGCACCTATATAACTACCAAGGTGCTCTGCAAATGGATTTGCAAATAACAAATCAACACCAAGATGAAAGCAAATACATTGCATTCCAGGTAATCATTTATCTGGTAATCACAGACCAGACAGATTGGGCAGTTGTCATTACATTACAGAAAATTATGACAGTTGAGAGGTATGCTTGTGTACATTCAGTAGACTACACAGTCTTCATGTCTTATTGGGAAGGCATGGGAGTAGAACCCAAAAGTTGTGACTCCAGGGGACATGTGCACATAATGTAACAATTGACTGCAGTGACATTAGAACATACATACAATAATTTCAGCCCTACTGCAGTTATTTGAACACATTACTTATGAAACCACAACCCTGCTTTGTACTTTATTGTTATTGCTCCTTAGAATCTGTGTAGAATAACATATTTGCCCAGAATGTGGGCTACCTTACCCATTATGCTTTGTCCCTGGAGTGCAATACATTTATCAGGCAATTACTTTTGCATTCTTTATTTATTTCAGTTTTACAGTTCAATGTAGTGATGTTAGAACACACATGCAGTGGATACAGCCCTACTGTAGTTATTTGTACACATTAGTTATCAAACTACAATCCTGCTTTAAACCTTATTGTGTATTGTTATTGGTATTGTTTATTGTTTATTGCACTGCAATTATCAGAAAATATCCATACTTACCACACTCACATCCTGACCAGGCACCCGGAGTGAGACTGGCCATTGTGAGCCCATTTAGCTGCAGCTATTAGAAGAGAAACACACTATTATGGATACCAGTTTTGCATGGATTCAGCTTGCATTTCATTAAAGTACTAACAAACATACTTACATATCTGTGGGGTCTGCTCAGCCCTAGCCTCTTGGACCCAGGTATCCAAGGTCCCCCTCTTCCTTTGATTCAGGTCGTCATAGTGGTGATGACACTGCTCACCAGTGCAGTGGGATACAAGTAGCACTGGTAAGATCCCTGGCAACTGATCCCAGGCTTCAGACTTGCATTCTGAGCCCTGGTAATCACCCTACAACAGCCAGGATTCATAGTTTCAGACCAGGAGTCCAACAAACACTCTGGACTCCTGCACATCCCACCTCTGCCCCCAAAAGCATGCTTCCTCACCAACACTGCCAGGCATATCGACAGGTTAATAAGACTCCAATGAATGCTTCAGAATTCCCACCTATTGTTCTTAATATAGGCTGTTTTCCTCCCTTGCATATCATACTGTAACATTCAAAAAAGATCTGCATTGCTTAGCATCATGAAAACCTGCTTAGCGGAGCTCAGCATCGCAGAAACTTGCACAACCATGTTTTAGCGAAGCTTAGCAACATGCAAACAGGAGTAGCTGTTGACCATGTTTAAGCAGTGCTTAGCATCATGCAGCTTTTCCAAATGTAACAATTTTGTTTTTAAATTAAACCATCCTTTAGGTCACCTCACACATTTCCACAGCAATAAATGTAAAAAGGTATGACTGCTGTGGACTCAAACCCGGGACCTACAACACTTTTAGTTCGTGACTTTACATATTTCGCTACCTAGAGAGTAAGAAAGCCAGTACACCTTCACATTTACTACTAAGATACCTGTTACAGTTGCTAAGCACCATGCCAAGGAAATGGCCATTCAAAAAAATAAAATAAAAACATATAGACAAAAACACATAATTAATTACATCCTGTTTCTGTTTTTAGATGTCTGGCAGAAGTCAACTGTGCATGTGTAAGTGCAGATCAGCATTGCTGTGCTCTGCGCCGTGCAAATGGGCATTAAAAGAAAGCAAAATAAATAATTAATTGCATTTGGTTTCTATTTTTAGATGTCTGCCAGGTGTCAGGTGTGTACGTGTAAGCACAGCTAGGCACTGCTGCTCTCTGTGCTGTGCTGCGCAAACAGATATTTAAAAAAAATTATAAAAAAATATAAAAATAAAAAAAATATATATTAAAATTCACACATATTTCTACACTAGCAGGGTACATTACAGGGATTCTTATCCTGTACATAACATCTCTCCAGGAATTCCCTGTACAATTCACAACCATACTTCAGCCTCAACACTTTTGCATACACTGATTCAATATCACTGTTACTATAATCTCCCTTGGCAGTGTGCCATGATTAATAGGCACTGTGTGCTGCTGAAGTGGAACTGTGAGCATGTATATGGATACATTCCATGTAGGCTCTACATGGAGCCTACATGGATTTTATTGAATCCTGGTGATTGGTTTAAAGAGGTAAATAAGCAAGGCCGTCTCTACCTGCTTTAGTAATGGAAGAGAAGAAGCACTTTGGATTTCTGTGATATAATTTTTGTGTTGGAGCAGTTGATAGTAGGATTGCTTGCCTGATTTCATCTTTTGTTAGTAAGGTTTCTAAGATATCTGAAATTCTGATAAACAGTCTGTAGTTTGTTTTTAAGACAATTTGTTCATGCTTTCTCTTTTAGGGCCATGAGTTGTTTAGTTTCTTTAGTTAATCACTAGCTAAGTTTAATTTAACTCTATTTGTACAAAGTAGTGCATGGTGATTCATTATATTTAGAAATGTATTGAAATTAGATATTGCTCCTTCAAGGGGTAGAGTCTTTTGAGATGACCAGTTACAGTGTCTTAGGCTATTGTTGAAAGCTTCATCACTGAGTTTTGTGAGACAACATACTTGCTTGTAGATTACTTGATTTTTCTTATTATTTGCTTGTCTTAATGCAAATGTGAGGAGATGGTCACTTATTGTATTAGTAAGCATCGTATTAGTAAGCATCGAAAGGAGTTTATACTGAGTGTGCCATAGTTAAGAATCCTGGCAAGGATGAACTGTCAATTAGTAGTTTTATTAACTCTTGTATTCGCACTGATAAGTTGGATGAAGTTATGGAGGTTTATTGTGCATTTGGGGGTGGTTGTATTGTTGAGCGGTCTGTCTATGCTAGGATTGAAAGTATTATGGTTTTAGGGTACATGTTTTGAGATATCCAGCACATGATATCTTCAGCTGTAATGGAATTATCTCATAGTGGCTTATATAATGCTGAAATATATATGCTTTTGTAAGTATTCATTTTTAGTATGGGGATGAGAAGTTCTGTGTTATTAAAATCAGGGATGTTTTGTAGGTGTGGGTTATACCAAGAGTGCTTTTGTAAATTATAGCACCACTACCTGTTTTTTTTTTATCATGTGTTGTCTGAGAATATTGTACCCTCGTACCAATTTTCTGCAGTGACAAGTATGTCAGGGTTACAACAGGCTATACAAGTATGTGCATGTTGTAGTTTGTTGTAGATGGTTCTAAGATACATGTTTAGTAGCAGGAGGGCATCACTGCGGATGTATGAAGGAGACAGCTTAGGTGTTGTCATAGTGGGACTAACTGTGGGCATTGTAGCTGGGTCAGGGTTGGGGTGAATATCTCTGGTAATTATCAAAGTAGATGTGATATGCTGATATGATGGTGTCCATATGTATTTATATTTAATCTTTAAGGTAAGTTTCTGTGCACAGAAAATTAGGTCTGGTGTATCTGTAGTTGTAGGTGTTAGTTAAAGTGATGTGATTTTGTTAACGAGATAAGGTTAATGGGTAGTAACTGGAATTGCAGTATTTTTGATTTTTTGGGGTCTGTGGGAACATTAAAGTCTGCAGGTAAAGTGTAATAAAAAGATGTGATGTTTGAGAGCAGTGTTAGCAGTAATAGGAGAAGTAGGGTGTGGAAACAAAGTATTTTAATGCTGTGGTGTGTATTGTGAAAGGAAAGTGTGTGGGAATAAAGGCAAGTTATTTGTAGTCAGCTAATGCTTATGAGAACAATTGCATATGAACTACCAAGTTGCATGCTCACTGTTAACAGTAAGAAGATTTATAATAATAAAGTTATTCTAGTTCCACATAGTCAAACAGTACCTTACTGGGAGGAGTTAAATAGGTAGATGCAGGTCAAAATCAGTTTGCAGCATGTGGTAAAGTAGCACGTGTCTATTTATGGACAGAAATTAAAAATATGTAAGAATGTTTTTGGAATGCAGATTTGCTACTGAAATTAAAATTTGAATTATGTTGTAGTATAATTGCAGACTAATGGTTTAGAAATAATTTGTGTATTATTGTGACTAGAGTAGGGCTTATAGGCATGCATTTCTACACTTATGTGTGTGTGTATGTCTTTAAGGGGAATGAAAAGTAGGTGAGATTGTTGGCAGAGAACAGTTCCTATAAAAGTAATGGTGTGTGAAGTGGACAACAGACCCCTGCCACACACACACACACACACACACACACACACACACACACACACACACATTCAGTGCAGAGATGCTCAGTATGAAGAAGAAAGACACTGTGAGCTATCGCACTGACATCTACATTAGGGATTACTTCTGACTTTAAAATGCATTTAAAAATAAAGACATCTCTTTGCAAAAATACTGCTTAGAATAGTGTAGCACCATCATACCTGATCACCATGTAAGTGAAGTAACCCACTATATATAATATATATTGTTAAGCAGCATCAGGTTGTGTTGCAGTGTGCCATCATTGATATTTAATGCTGCACTGTAGAAATGTGAAGGTTTCTGAACATCCACCTAACCCATTCAGTTTACGGTATCTTGAAGAAACTACACAAAAATTAAAAATTAGGACTTATAGAATATACTGAGCAAATATCACCTGAGCATTCAACTTTGAAGCCTCTTTTCCTTCATATTACCTACCACCTCCCCAAATATCTATAACAGCAGACTCCAGCTTCTCAAGCTTTCTTTTCCTGACAAATCATTTTAAATGCACAGGGCATCATACTTCAAGGTAACCTACATAAGCATGGAAGTAGGTGTTGCACAACATGTACAATCCTGTGATTCCCTTGCCTCGAGTTCCCTTGACTCGAGTTCAGGAAAACCTGCTGCATTCTTTCTCATGCAGTTTATGAGAAATACCATATTTTACTACTTGTTATTTTTCCACTGAAACCAGTGTAAACATTGCAGATAAGATATATATTAAAAATACCAGATTTAATTGTACACGACACTTTTGATAAACTCTATCATTTCATTACAAGCAACCTAATGTCCTTTAAAAAAACAGTTGATTCAGGGCATGCAGTTTACTAGACACTGCATTAGCAGAGGAAATGGAATAATTTGAAGAAATAAATGCCATATTTCACAGCAAGGTAATTACACATAACTCATTTTCTGACTAATCTACTAGGAAGTGGATGGCCTAAAGATTAACAGGAGTGAGGGACTCAGTAATGCCAACTGCCTAAAATAAACTACTTTACAGACCTCTGTTACCTAATTATAAGATAGTGCTATTACCTTTGGATTCATACTGTAGTAATGCACATTATAAGCCATTTCTCAACTATATAATATAAAACATAGCCCTTTTATAAGCACACTAAGGTACTAGATAGTATTGATAACTTCACATCTATGTGTGAAAAGACACTATCTTATTTATACCTCATGCTTTACCCCCAACTAGTGGGTGATGTTATAACACAACAGACCTTCTCTTGTATCTTAATACTTACTTAGAAGAAGGAATATGCTCAACAGTCTTAGACCACAAACAAAAGTGTATGGGTATGCTCTATGAAAGATATAAATTGTTGTACTATCACTGAGGTGCAGATATGGCAAAGGGGACAGCTGCCCCAGATGTAATGTGAAAGAGGAGAGCAATCTGTAGTACTAACATTTATTTTCTGAATGCCAATACTCCATTTGCAATTAGGCGTGGTATAGTGTACTAGCATTCCACCAGCTGGGTTTATTCCTGATTTTGTAATTGTATTTATGTCTGTCCCCATAAGACATTCCAGGATGCCTCCAGATTAGGCTAAAATATGACTTATCAGGACTCCTGGAATCACTATTTAACTCTTAAAACAGTCTTTTTTGCCAAGTGAATGGAAGACTGTGATGGCCATCCCCCTTCATAAGGGAGGGCCTTCAACAGATCCAGGAAACTATAGACCCATTAGTCTGAGTAGTCTTATTTGTAAAGTCAGGGATAGCCTTATCAATGAAATTAACAAGAAGAATATAAGAGATCTCTAGACACTAAATCTATCCCAGCTTGGCTTTGTCAAAGGAAGGTTTTGCTTATTGACCCTGGTGGACTTCTTTGAAAAGGTCATTAAGGTAATTAATGAGGGGAAAATGATGCATACTGCCTACCTAGATCTGGCTAAAGCATTTGATATAATACCTTACTCAGGCACTGTCAATAAACTTACTGAACTAGGTATAAACCCCTTTATAACACACTGGATAGCTAACTGGCTCACTGGTAGTATCCAGGATTTTAGAGTAAGTGAGACCACCTCCACAAAGAGGCTAATTACCAGTGGAGTCCCCCAGGGATCTTTGTTAGACCCACTCCTCTTTGAGATGTACTTCTTGAATGTCAAAGCCAATGTCAAAGGCCTCTGTCTAACCAAGTTTACAGGTTATTGCAAACTGGGAGCAATCATCGAAATCCCCCAGGATGAGAACACCCTTCAGGAGGGTCTAATGCAGACAAATGCTTGTTACCAAAGCCATGGCTTAAAACTCAATAGCAAGAAACACATTATAGTACCTTTTGGAAAGTCTGCCATCCTCTGTAATTCCATTATCAATAAAATACATTTAACATTTGATTCACTAGTCAGAGATCTGGGAACTCATGTGGATAGCAGTTTAGCCTATGTCAGATATGTGTCCAAAATAGTAAGACAATCCTTCTGTGTTGCTCAAGATATAAGAAAGGGCATCAAATACAAGTCCAGAGAGGCAATCACACCATTCATAGAGTATAAGCCCCCTTTGGTATGTACCTGACCAGACATATACAGCAATTGAAACATCCACAGAGGTTCCTTAAAAGAGAATACAGGGATTGAAGACAATGCCCTGTGCTGATCATTTCAAAGTCATGTCTCTATTCATTATCATACAGACTTCTGAGAGGTGATCTTTGACTGGCATACAAGGCACCCATGGACTCTGTTTTGATGATCCTTTTGCACATCCAGGACAGTCATGGTGATGACAGTTTGGGGAGGGAATTGGCCAGAAAACTACCTGTATTCAGTGCCCTTGATGATATCAATGAATTGGAGACCAGGGCAGGATAAAAGATTTTTGAAAGTGAAAGCACCACAGTACAGTAAGTTACTGTTCTAATGAAGAGAAACAGTCAAGTTTAAATATTTTAAATGCTGTGTTGGTGTTTATTCATAGCAGGGACAATAAATAGGGAGAAGAAGGACAGAGAATGTGAGCATTTAATAATAGATTCCCGTTGTTGTCCTTTAAACATGATTTGGACCAATGGATGGGTAATAAGAAATTCACCCTAGTCTGGCTCCTATGTCTCTGATGGACAGAGGCAGTCAGTAAATCAGCCCCTATATAAATAAAATTTGCGAATCACATTTGGTTGCACCACTAGGTTTATACACTATGAACCAAATTCATGTATAAGCCCCCATGGCAGGCGCCTAATAGAAACAAACTATACATTTAGAGGAAGAAACTCATAGCTCATAAAAACAAACAATGCATCATCATCTTGAGACAAACTCAAAAAGATCAACAAAGAACTTGAAAATAAATAAAATTTTCCAAAAGTAAGTATGAATAGACAATTGCTACTTCTGTAAATTCATTTCATCCTGAACAGCAGGAGGCTAATTAACATCTTTGCTCCTGAGATCTCCTAAGCCAGGAAGCCACTTGCTTTCTGAAAACTTTTCTCCAATATCCTGTACTGAAAACAGACTTCATTAGATTTATATTATCTGATAAATGATGCAAGTTGCATAAAATGTAAAATATAACTTTTTGTAGGCAATGGGCTATACACTGATATTAATATCAAGGCTCTTTTTTGTAGATTTTGATTTTATATTGCAGACTTATAAAAGAAAAACTGTGTTTTTTTTCCAAAAAATATACTAGTGTCATGACCAAACAAAGGTTATAGCTCCGTATATGTGCAAGATAGATCCAGGCTATTAGTGACAGAATTGTTCACCTACTTAACCACTTTCCAATGATGCATGTCAAGTGGGGTAGCATACAGCTTGTTTGCGAAATTGCCAAATCTATACAAATTATGCATATAGAATTTTTACAATATTTCAGATCAATGTTAACCTATAAAACCATTTGTGCTAGATGGCTAGTATCAGTGACAACATTGTTTTGTATAAGATAGCACTATTTGTTCACCTGTAGTTCACACAGCTTTTATGAAAGTAATGCAGTTATGGAAAAATAAAGAGTAGTCATAACTGCCATATATATCAAAGACCATTTTTTTTTTATCTCAGAATGCCTTCACATTAACCACCATGCTTTAATGTCATTTTTTACTAGCACCTACTGCATGGCTATACTACCCAAACAAGACAGTATCAGACTGTTTTTTTTTTTTTTTTTTTTTTTGCATTATTAATGTAAACATGGAAACATGCCATATTGTATAACTTTTTGCAAACACCCTTTAATAATACCAGCTCTGCTCATCCCATGCTGACCATTTCACTGTCATGTTTAGCACATCATGTCAGCTTTTAGATGTAACCTTGCTGACTTAATTTGATGTATATACCCTTGCCAGTGCTTGAGAAATTAGGCTTTGAAAACAGTGACAAGTATACTTGATTCAGGAGTACAGGGACATTTCCTGTAAAGATGAGTATTTTCATACAGGATACATATAAACTCTGTTTTCTTGATGACTGTAATCTTGTAGGAAGCAATAGGTTAAAGACAACCATAAACACTTCTTTAAGTATGTCAGAAAACATAGATGTAATACATAGCAATGCTAAGAGCTAATAGATAAAATAGAACAAGGCAGACTAGGATTAATGTTTGTAGCACAAGCAGAAAACTATAATTCAAAGTGGAAATGAATGATGATGATACCGGGAGGCAGTTCAAGAAATAAGGAGAGATTGGGATTTTGGATGCAGACTCTTAAGGAAAACAACAAAAATCATACAGAGTATTATATTCATAAAATAGCAGGGAGTATTCTAAGAACCAAACCAGCATGAGAATGGAGAAAATAGATTTTGCCAATAAGGATGACTGCGGTTAGGGTACAGATAATAGGACAGAGGGGGCTGGAATTTATTGCAGAAAACTAGCAAAAGAACCAAGGTACTGGGAACAAATAACTAGAAAGGGATAGGTAATAGAATGGGAAAAGGCCAAAAAATTATTTGGACTGCAGATTAGAGATTGCCTTCCCTATCCTATCAAGGATTGATATCAGAGTATAGGCCTAAAGAAAGAAACAGGGAGGTCCCAAATGAAATGCCAGCACTGGTAGAGTTTTTAATAGACTCTAGAACAGAAGCTGCCATTAAAAAAAGAATAGTAGAGCATATAAATTATTGCATGATAATTATAAAAATCAGAGGAACTTAGAAAGGATTGGGGAAGAGATTAGATAAGCAATTCAGAAAGAGACAATGGGGGTTATGTGTATATCTTCCAAATATGCAACAG
Organism: Protopterus annectens; assembly: GCF_019279795.1. NCBI lineage: Eukaryota > Metazoa > Chordata > Ceratodontiformes > Protopteridae > Protopterus > Protopterus annectens. The sequence goes on from NC_056725.1 coordinate 253,795,186, forward strand.
AGTCTAGAAGATTTAGGATCTTTGCCTGGGAGTGTTTACATCACTATTTTTATACCCCAAATAGACTCCAAAGAATTCTTCCTCAGGTGGACAGCAAATGTTGGAGGTGTGACGGGTAAGAAAAAGGTGGCTGGGAACATATTTTTGGGAGTGGAACGAGATAGCTGACTTTAGGGATTCCCTGTGGACCACTCTGTCAAAGATGCTGATGGGCAGATTGGACTGACTGGGGTGATGATTTTTTTCAGCTATGATACAGAATCAGAATTGCCTAGACATAGTAAAGCCTTACTGAGTCTAATATGTTGGCTGCCAGAAAAGCAATTACTAGAAAATGGAAATCTAAGTCTAGACCACCTTTACTAGAAGTAGTGAATAAATGTAACAGAGATAAAACAACTGGAATTGGGGTCTTTTGAAAAGGGATGGTGCAAACTACATAAAAAATGGGAATTGTGGGAAGAATATATGCAGAGAAGGAACAAGGTTTAAGAGGCAGGATTTGAATGAGGTATATAATGCTTAACTGACAATGACTGGATGGATTATAAGTGATGTATAATGTTGGTTGCACTTCATAATCTCGAATTACTGAAATCCTGAATTTCAGTAACCCGAGACCATGAAGGTGAAAACCAGAATGCCGAAAGTGCATAAGAGCAAATTTGAATATTTGAATCCATGCTTATGCATTTCCAGTACATTGCGTGTAGTGTTATGGTGCCTGAGATTGCAGGTGAGTGAGTGTTTGTGTGTGTTTTTGTACGTTGTATGTGTGGGTAAGGGTAGGGAGGTGTAAGTGTGAGTGTGAGTGTTGGATTTGTTGCTATTTGTGTATGTGTGATGTGTATTTGAGTGTGTGTGAGTGGAGGATGGAGTGGTGTGATTTTTTTTTATGTTATGTGCGACCTTGGAGTTGGTATATATAAGTAGGGGGGGGGGTGCAGCATTATATGTAATGTAGGGTTGTGTGGTTTGTGTGCTGTGGGTGGAATGGTGTGTGTGTTATGTGGTGTATGGTGTATGTATGTTCGTAATTGTGTGATTCAGGATTGTGGATTTTGGTATTGGGAATGGTTCAACTTTATAGTCTCTGGTTACTGAAATTCGGGATTTTAGTAATTCGAGATTATGACGTGAAACCATAATGTTTGCAACTACAGTAGTTTCAATTGTGTCAGTGATGTATAATGTTTGCAACTAAAGTGGTGTCATATGTGATAATTTAATAAAGGTGTTTATTGAAAAAATAGAGCTAATACATATTAACAACAACAACACTTACTCGTCTATCAAGGACATAACCAACATACTAGTGGACAAATTCAGGTGTAAATTTACAAACCTATCTCACCCTAGCTTTCTCCAACCTATTAGCATATTCATGCCACCTCTTCTGATCACCTCTGAGCAGTTCTTGTATGCTCCGTGCAAGGACAAATACACTTGGTCCATGGTTCTGGTAATGTGCCAAGCTGCCTTCTTGTCAATAACAGTCACTGTCTAGTAGACCCCCTGATGAGCCTATTTAAACTCTGCCTGCCCACTAGGTTCATGCCAGAGGAATGGAGTACTGCAGTAGTTAATTCACTCTACATGGGAGTGGGGAGTGCTCAGCTTCTGATCCAGGAAATTATGAACCTATAAGCCTCTCTAGCCTTATCTGCAAGGTAATCAATCCAACAGTTAAGGATATAGACAGTCTACAAGCCCTGGACCCAAACCAGTATGGGTTTGTTAAAGGCAGATCCTATCATCTGAACTGGTGGGATTCTTTGAATATAACTGATGCATTAGACTTGGGCAAATCATTTCACATTCTCTACTTGGACCTTTACCAAGGCTTTAATACTATTTAACATTCTTACATTATTGACAAGTTAAACATAAAGCCCTATATCATCACTGGATAGTAAACTGGCTAATTGACAGAACCTAATCCATTAGTGTGACAAACTCAGTCTTTTTGAAAAAAGTAGTCACCAGTGGTGCCCTCCAGGGGTTGGTCCTAGGACCACTTTTCCTTGGTAATTACTTCTCTAATATCAAGGCTGGTACCAAAGGCATGAGGCTGAACAAGTGTTCACATGACTGCAAACTTGGAGCTGTATTAAATCCCCATCTGATTTCCAAATTCCTCAGGAGGGACTAGCACGCACCAGTAAATGGGGCCTGGCCATGGCCTAAAACTAATGCCAATAAATTCAGCATTATATCCTTAGGCAAAATTGGGCACCCATGCACTTACTACATCGATGGCCCCATATTGAAAGCTGACTTACTTATTAGGGACCTGGGTATTTTAGTTGACAGTGAACTACCCCATGTATCCATTATTTTAGGCAGTCCTTTTACCTTGCTAGACTAATCACCAGCAGTATTTCTTCCAGATCTAAGGAAGTTGTCATTCCTTTCTACTCCTCTGTCATCAGTCCCATCACAAAGTATAATGGGCTTTTTTTATGTACCTTTCTAGTCACGTGACCCAACTTGGGAGACTGCAACATTTTCTCATTAAGATTATCAAGGGCATGACTTTCTTGAGGTATTCAGACAGCCTTAAATCATTCTGTCTCTTTTCTATTTCCTACAGATTCTTAAGACTCTTAAGCGGTAACCTCGGTCTAACCTACAATGCCTCAAAGAATCCATATTTGTGCAACTCCCTGCAAATCTTTAAAACTAATAACACTATTAATACATGATCAAGAGATAGCAACTTCCACCAAAATGGGATGAGATAAATGTCTATTCCAGAAAATCATCTTTTATGGAACAGACTTCCTTTGGATGTAAGGTAAAGTAGCTTCCTGACTTTCTTAAGCATAACCTGGATGAAAGGAAGTGTAATTATAAGTACACTCCCCACATCTGGCCCCTCAAGCCTTTATTGAAAGGAGTGAAAACTAATTAAAAACGAGTCATGTCAATGGGTACCTACAATGTTGATTGGGGTCTACGTTTACCCATCGAATGGTTAAACATTCCCCCGGATTCACAAAACCTCCGTGTAAGACTAAATAAGTATTACTCGGAGGCTGCAGTCAAACTGTATGACGTCAGCGTGCCATGAATATTCATGAGGGCACGCTGACTCTACCCAAAGCCTAACACGGACTGTGCAGGCAAGCAGGGGGCGTGTCCAACTGCCGAGCAGTCTAAAGGTCCACACCCCTGCAAGTGTGTGAAATGCAAAATGTCAACACACAAGAGCAAGTCCACTCAAATGTTCATGTATCCAACACCACACTCCCTGAAATTGTAAACCCCCAGCACTGTTATAAAAAGTAAAACATTCATTTTTTTGTAATTCCCAATATAGCTGCCCATATTTGCGCGTGTGTGCGCGAGTGTGCCCATTGTTTAGCTGCAGTTAGCAATCTCGACATGGAAGAGCATAATAAGGAATGTGTATGTAAATCACGCCAAATAGTAATAGCGTAGTGGTAGAGTGTTCACACAAACAGGAGGCATTCACGGTTCAAGTCCCACCACTCCCCTTCCTATTTTATGTAAAAAATTAGTATATGAAATAATTCCTGACATATATGATAAAACTTTTACTAAACAGCATTGAAATGGCTTATGTATCAGTGAACAAAATGTAAATTTATATAGGAACCTGACATATAATTGTCCGCAGTTAAGCAGCGCTTTACCCAGCGCAATGTAGTTGCCCATAGCTAAATCGCACTTTACCCAGTGCAATGTAGTTGCCATAGCTAAATCGCACTTTACCCAGTGCAATATAGTTGCCCATAGCTAAATTGTGCTTTACCCAGCGCAATCAGTTTGCGCGGAGGTGCGCGCTGCGCCAACCAGTGCACCATCGGGCAACGTGTAGCAACATAGAGCAAAGTTGCTTAAACACAGGCACACCTCCAAACCTGTCTGGACAGTAGTAAAATAAAAAGCAATGATAAGGTTTGAACCCAGGACACTGTGCACCATAATCAAAGTACTGAACCACTAAGCCACAACAGCTTAGGATAAACATCCACTGTTAACATATATATATTTATAAATGTTAGATTAACCATCGCTAAGCATGTCTGCAGTCAGCCGAGAATTTTCAAAAATGGCCAATCACAAAAAAGTGCGGGAAATGCGGCATATTTAAGCTCCATATGCGGGAATACTAGCCATAACTGATTGTAGCTCCCATCTGCAGTTAGAATGTCTGGTGCTGGAGAGGGTACTCGCTTTAGAGTGCAACGCTGGGGCACTGAGGAGTCAAAATGTATGGTTTGGCTCCTAGTCCATCATCATGAGACTCGACTCCTGCAGGGCCAGTTCCAAGGGACGAAGTATAAGGCAGAGGCTTGGAACTGGTTGGCTCATGAACTCACCAGTGCCACAGGCATCCCTCAGACTGGTGAGCAGGTCTGTCACCACCATGCAGACCTGAAGAGATGGAAGCAGGACCTTCTGAACTGATGGATCCAGGAGGCCCGTCATATGCATGATGCCCCACTACTAAGTAGGTAGCCATGGAATGCAGTATGTAAGACATGCTAATATAGTCTAAATAATGGATAGGTATGTCTCAATATCCCTTCATTTACTTCACAGCTGCAGGTGTTCGTGTTATGAATCAGCAAGTCTATGCAGATAGGCTGCTAAGGCTGCGTCACCAGGCAGGTTAGTAATTATTCTGCATGTATTGTTATATGATATATGTGAGGGAGCATGACGAAAGTGTTGTAGCCCAATAATACAGCAATAAAATGGCCTGAATAAATCCTCTGGATGTACTGTTATATAACATAAGTCAGTGAGCCAGAAATAGAGTGTACTAACCCAGCAATAAAGGTAAAATAAGTCTGGAATACTATCTCTGCATGTACTGTCATAACATATAAGTGAGCAGGCCTGAAAAAGAGTGTTGTAACCTATCAATAAAGGTATAATATGTCCTGAATAGGTCTTCTGTATGCACTGTAATAACAAGTAAAGGAGAGAGCATGTAGAAAAGAGTGTTCAATGTAATTAATAAAGGTATAATACTTGGAGTGTGTCTGTGTCACTTACTTTGAAATGTTGTTGTACCCTTGCAATAAATAAATAGTACTGTTGTATTAGGTGCTGTCAACCCACAGTTGTGCAGTCCCATAAGAAGTGGATGAAGGAAGTGGCAGTAGCTGTGAAGCATATAACATTTATTCCCTGAATAAATCCTCTGCATGTACTATTACATATCAAAAGTCAGATAGCCAGGAATAGAGTGTAGTAACCCATTAATAAAGGTAAAATATGTCTGGAATACTATCTCTGCATGCACTGTCATAGAAAATAAGTGAGGGAGCCTGAAAAACAGTGTTGTAACCTATCAATAAAAGTATAATATGTCCTGAATAGGTCTACTGTATGCACTATAATATCAAATAAAGGAGAGAGGCTGTAGAAAATAGTTTTAAAGTAAATAAGAAAGGTATAATACTTGGAGTGTGTCTGTGTCACTTACTTAGAAATGTTGTTGTACCCTTGCATTAAATAAATATTACTGTTGTATTAAGTGCTAACAACCCACAGTTGTGCAGTCTCATATAAAGTGGATGAAGGAAGTGCCAGTTGCTGTGATGCATGTAACAGTCCTCAACAGTTGTTAAATGGCTGACATGCATAGGTAAATCTGGCACATAAGTAGCTTGTCAAGGTGTTCCCCAGAAATGTGTGTGCTACCTGAAATGTAGGGTTCTGTAGAAAATCAAGTGAAAATGTCACATGAACACATCCAGATGTGCAGATACATAAATATATAAATAAAATACAAGTATGTAGCAGTAACATCTGCATCTTGGACAGTTACTATGTCTGATATGGGTCAGGTATATAATGAACTAGCCAAACCCATTACGCAATCTAATCCATGTTGCCTAGTGTAATAATACATGTAGGGGATATACACCTGCAGTCTATAGGAATGTAGTGTAGAGTTAAAGTACTAATAAGATGTTAATGGAGGTTTCTTTTTACACCCTACTCCCTGTGCATAAACAATGCAATTCCACACCTCAGTGGGTATGTCTAATCTCATAACATTTGTTGGGACATATGTCCTATTGTTCTATAAAATCTGCATTTACTTTGATGCATGTCCCCTGTTAAAACATCACAATCTTGGTGGCCTGTTGCCACCAATCATCCCTGCATGCTGTTGTAATGACCACTGTCGTTCAATATATGCATGTGTTATGCTTGCTGTTCAACTGTTGTAACCCTGGTGTGTTGGGTTAATGGGAATATTACTGCATGCTGTTACAACTAATTTGGAATGCTGTTGTCTATGTTGTAATTAAACACACCTAATCACAGAACGTATGGGAAGGCCGGTCGCAGCGGACCCACCTGGCCCTCCTCAGCTGGCAATTGCACCTGGCACCAGCAGGTCTGGTGCCCAGCCTGGGCTACCCTCCTCCGTTGGTCCTGTGCCACCTTTGGGTGGAAGCACTGCAGGGGATGGGGCTCACCTCCCCTGCAAGTGTGGGTGGAGAAGGGCCTCCTGTCACCCTCTGAAGGGTCCGGGTTGTGGTGCGTAGGGAGATCCAGCGTTTAGTCGCTGATGCCCTACGCCAGCTCAAGGCGAGAGTGGCATGACTCGTGGGTGAGCCTGCCCCTCCTACGCAGCCCCCAGCACAGCGACCCTCGGGTCTGTGAAGGTTCAGTGGTGACTGCCCATGGGTGGGGATCTCAGTCCCACTGTTACCATCTGTGGGCTCATGGGCTTGCGATTTCCAAACATCCGTCCCCGTCAATTGTGTTCACCCACCCCATGTGTCATACTCCGCCCTTGTATGCGTCTTGTTTGTCTTGTCTGTTTACCTACCCAACCTACTTCCCCAAATATACCTACTTCCTCTACCTCACTTTCCACTCTCCCCTGAAAAAAAAAAGGTCAATCTGTATCCGCATAGCTGCCCATTTTACACACATGTCCGCTGGACATGTAAACTGATAATTATAATTGGCAGTACAACATACTTCATTGTCCTCACCCCTCTCTCAGGGGTGGAAGGTTTCAAATTTCACTCCAAATTTGCTACATATGCACAGCTGTTGCTGGTAAAGAAATGGGCATCTATGGACCTTCCCTACACCCATCCTGCACATCCTGAGCTTGTTTTCCTACTGTCTTTCCCTCTTTGTGCCCCCTTTTTCACCACTTTCCTATCTCCCCATTATCTTTTCTTTAAAAGAAATTAGCAGGGGGGTTAGTGGGAGTAAGCACTTTTAAGCAGTAGTAAGTGGGTTTAAGTGAGTGTGTGCATGTGTGTGCTTAGTTAAGCATCGCTAATTGTCACGCAAACCCATGCAAACCCACTTACAACTGCTTAAAAGTGCCTTAGTCACTCTGTGTCGGGCCCCTGTTCTGATCAGCAGCAAAATAAAATACCTCTGTCAGTCTCGAACCCCAGACCTTGGACACATTAGACTGCATGAAGTACCACTAAGCCATAACAGATATACAATAACTTTCTTTGTGCTGCAAAAAATATATCATGCATTACAATGAGTGAATGTAAAGGAAAAATAGGAAGGCCATAACACAAAGCTTGTTCTGTGGATGTCTACCAGCAATTGTTGTGGAATTGCATTACATGAGTGTGATGTGAGAAGCAGCCATTCAAGCAGAAAATAATGTTACAGAGGCACTTTACAACCCCCACACAGTATCATAGCAGGACAAACACTGGCATATCTGAGTAGGGCAGAGGCCATACCTCCTAACTGTGACAACTTTCCGGGGATGTCCCTGATTGTGAAACATATTTTAGCTGTGTCCCTCTGAATCCCTCAGAAAAGTACTGACGTCAGTCAGAAAGGTGGGCTATTACACAATGAATACTGACAATAATAACAGTAGACACCACTTGTACTTCATGAAAGGAGTACTAATCCATATACACTGCTTCACTGAAGTCTACACCTACTGTCCCTATTATGTGTAAGGTGTACCTCACTTTCAACTACCTATCCCTGACTCCATGCAAAGATGTATCTGAGTGTTCCATAGGCCTAGCAGAGGAACAAACACACAGGCATATAGGCTATACTGCTGTTACACACTCTGCAAATAGCTTTAGTAGGACTTCCTTATGCAGGAGTACAACACAGAAATACCAATGGATGTAGCCATGTACTGGTAGCAACTGACTGTAACAATGCCATTGTACCAGTGCTGAAAACACCTGTGAGTTGCACAGACAAAGAATGACAGTGTAACCTCTGGCTACCATCTGGTTAGTTTCACAGTTAGGAACTATGCAGACAGACCACCTGCCCTGATAAACTCACAGGTACACACCAATCCTGTAAGTCCAGTACGATAATATTCACACATTAATGCATAATGCTCTCTGTATGTAAACCCCCCCCCACAATTAAAAGATACTCATGTGTTTAGGGTCTACCAAGTGTGTAGGTAGGCATACTCAGTACTGGAATTGTCCAGTTGTCCTGTGAACCCTGTGCAAATGTCAACAATAAAAAACACAAACCCTGCAGAAGTTAGTACATTAATATTCCCAGTATAACAGTTCACAAACAGTTCATGTGCCAAAAGAATACGTCTCAATAACTACATTTGTATGGCAGTTAATTATATGAGTAGAAAAGAAACTACATAGTCACATAAATGTTGCATAAGCATCTGTAGTGGTGAGTAAAACTACACTGATAGCTCAGTACTGGAAGTAGCAACAGTCTGGTCTGAGTACAATATGTACATCACTGTCTACACCTCTAGCTTCATTTATAAGATGTATACAACCTTCTGACTTACACAACAGTGTCGACAGCAAACAAGCATGGGCCCCACTCTGGAAATCTGAAAGGGCTACGCCTACATACCTTAGCAATTTATAGCATTGGGTTGCTATGACAGTGAGTACTGCAATTACCACTAAGCAGGCTGTATGCATTTACCAAATGCTGGGCAACAATTGGTGTAGAGGGCATCACATGCACATGTGCAGATACCTATAAAAGCAGATTGTACTTGCTATCCCCACATGCAATCATTACATTGCATGTTCAAGCAAGTGAACAGCTCCTGCAGACAGTAGCACGTAAGAAAAAAATAAAAATTAGGTAACAAATTTATATACCTAATCAAAACTAAAGTCATCAATTAAGACAAAAAATAAAAAATAAAAACAAAGTAAACATAAGTAAGTATCTGTACTCAATAAAAAAAAAAAAAAAATCACAGCATACACAGATGGACCTGGTATGTAACAGTTTGTATTTACCGGCAAGTAGTAGATATTTATGAATAGTACTGTAAATCCTCTGAAACATGCATATGCGGCAGCAGTAGGTATGTATGCACTGATGCCATGCATAAGTACTGCCATGGAGAAATTGGTGTGTAGCTGTGTGCAGTGGGACATAAGTGTGACATATGTAGCTCAGCAGTACATGTCAAACATCTGAACATGTTATCTATGGTCTGTACAGTACTGCGTTTAATTGCAGTTTGGAGGAGTAGTGCAAACACCTATATAAACTTGGATGTCACAGAGTAAGACATGAATGATAGTCACATAATGTGTAGCTTAGCATTGGCAACTGCTGTAGCAGGCTAGTATAGTAATGTATCATTTGCAGCTATATATACCCTTGTACTATTACAGTATGCACACATGTGACAACTGTCCATGTTGTAGCAAGGCCCAACAGGTCATCTGTGAGGTGTACAGACTTACAACAGTGTAGACCTTGTATCTGTATGGCACACACATATGGCGAGATACATATGTGTCTGATTTATAACCATCTGAACATGTGCATAGAGCAAGGGACATATTGCAACTGTTTGTGAAGGGCGGACATTTATATGTTGGTGCAGGTTGTCATGTGCATATTTATATGTAGGTTGTAGTGTGTGTCAAACAAGACAGCATACAGTGCTGACATATGACATGTGTTGTTCAAATGCCGTGGGTATGATTTGTTAGGTTTATAGTCTTCCAGATAGGGGGTCCTGCTAACGATATATGGGCTGAGAACACCTTCCATGCATTCTGCACAAGTCTGTGCAATATCATTACATAACTGTATCCCCCTCAACCTTTGCATAATTGATATTCCCACCATGAAAGGTGGACTGTATATGTGCTGATATGCATATCTATGTGTACACCAGTGGATGTTCATAAGTACGCTCCAGCTCAATGTTGTACACATATTGCCATCCCTGTTATTAAAAGTCCTGTACCCATGAACTACCACATAGGTGGTAGTCTACTCAACACCGAAGGTGTGATAAGAGACTACGGGACACAGGTGGACAGTAGTGTCCCTTATAATAATCACTGTGCCACACTAGTCATGTAAACTGAGTACAGTCCACATGTCATCAGTAAAGGTGTGTCATCCATGGAAACAGAGGTCAGTGTTCCACTCTACTCATTAGTCATAACACCCATCATAGAGTACAATGTCCCTGTTGGTATGTACCTCAGAAGACATCCACAACAACTGTAGACGCCAGACACATACCTCACAAAGAGTATTACCAGACTCAAACAGATGCCCTATGCTGACTGTCTTACAAAACCACAGCTACACTGTGTCGCATACCGCCTACCCAGAGGCTACCTCTGCCTAACATACAAAGCTATGCCAAACCCACAGGTGTTGGATGTGCTCCATGTAAACAGATGGAAGTCCATACAAGCTGCACACTCTACTGATCTAAACCTCAAAAAGCAGAACATGCTTGAGTGGCACATTATCATCACAGACATATTCCATACTGTGGAACCCACTAACTATCAACAGAAAATGAAGGTCCTCATTAGCAGTTGCCATGAATAATCATGATGATTGGATGTGAGATAGGAAACACAACCCGGTAATCACCTCTGTGGATCTGCATGACAGGGGCACATGAACCTACATTACATGGGTGTTGAAGTGCAGGGTACCATATGTCTAAGCTTCCATAGGCCCTACGGATAACAGCCTATCAGCTACCTAGGACCCGATACACACACGCATGTACCTGTTGCATCACATGCTATGTGAGGTTGACTGGGTGTGATGGAGAATGTGTAGGTGTATGTGTCAAAGATGTGTATATGTGTGATAGCCTAGTGGGAAACTGTGTATATCATGGTATGTAGTGTTGTAACTCTAATCCTATCAAAAGGTACGTATGCTGGGGGGCGTGGCCAAGATGTCAGAGAGATAACAGCACTTTTTTGATGCTCTGCTTAATAGAAATTTCTCTGACAGGAAATTTTCTTAATATTATTTTAAAAACATCTAAGTTTTCTTTCACCTATATATTTAGATACAGTGGATTATTTTATTTCTACAAATATTTCAATTTTGGTGAATAGAAAGTGAATTACATCCTGTCAGAAGTACAGCAGCTGAATATAACAGACTCTCTCAGCCCTGAGTCATTCAAAAGCCTCCCTCCAGGAAACTTCCATGAAGAAAGAATTACAAACAATAATATCTAGTATTCAAGATCTTTCCATGAAAATGGACAATTTAGAAAAAATCATGGAAAACATGAAGAAAGAAAATAGAAAGCAGATTGAAAAATTCAAGGAGATAATTACAAGACACACAGACCAGATAACAGAAATTGAAGAATCTCTTAATGAAATAGACAGAAGACAACATGAAAATGATAACCAGATTGACTTCTTACTAAAGCAAAACACCGTACTTTCAGATAAAGTGGAGGACCTAGAATCAAGGTCACGAAGAAATAATATTAGAATATACAGCATACCTGAAAAAATGGAAGGAAATAACACAATACAGTTCTTGAATGACTGGTTGCCTAAGACACTAAACCTACCTGAATCTATCTCTTTTGGGATAGAGAGAGCTCACAGGTCATTGTCAAATATGTCTGTGTCAAAAAATCCAAATGCTTCAAGATCCATTATTGTAAAATTTTATCATCTCAAGACAAGGACTTAATCCTGAGAACAGCGTGGGCAGGTAATCCTATACAAATTAATGATCAAAACATAAGATTTGACAATGACTATACCTCTACTATAATAAATAAAAGAAAAGCCTGCATTCCTCTCATTAAAAATCTGAAGAAAGCTGAAATTAAAGCACAAATCATTTTTCCTGCCAGAATTAAAATACATCTATCTGAAGGAATAAAAATATTTAATAATCTTAATGACTCCTCTGAATATGTGAAAAAGAATAAGATTTTGGAAAATACTGAAGATATGGACATCTCATTACCTAGTTTAAAAAGGCAGGCAACAAATGGAAAAATGTTATCGATTGATAAAACAAGCAAGAAGCTTAAGGGTAAATAATACAAATGAAGCTCTTCCACAATCCCTTCAAATCCCAAAATTTTCGTGCTACAAATCACCTACTTCTGGGAAAAACATGCATGTTAAGGTAAAAATCATTTAATATTTATTAAGTATGCTTATTTATTTATTTATTTTTTAATTTATTTGCTATTTAAAAGCCTTTAACACAAATACGCTAGAATGTTAAACATAGATGTTAAAATTCTAAATCTTCCCTTGACAGAGTGTGTTATTAGTTGACAACTACATAGGGGCAATGTAGCAATACCATAGAAATATTGGATAAAACAAGAACCCCCTTAATACCAGATACTGTATGTGTATGTGTATTAGATTCCGATGATATAGATCGCTCCAATAAGTGAAATGAAAGCTCCCCATCTCAGTGCAATTAAATGAAAGTGTAGCCCCTTTTTTTGCATCAGTGGGCTTTCTCTCCTGTTAAATGTCATGTTATGCTTGGGTCCTTTTAGATATAACGGATATAACTTAATGTGACTTGTTCTAAATAGTTTAAAAGGTATTGGAATTTGTTCTTTATCATAATAGAGAAGATCGTTTTCTTTCTAAGAATCCGTCATGACGTAAAACTACATTCTCATACACTTGAGAGGTTTGTGTCTTTACTAAATGTGGTTTTTGGGTCCATCTGCTGATGGAGAGGGAAAAGGAGAGGTATTTTCTGATGAAAGCTGGTGGAGTGTGTGTTGCAGGGACAGGAGGGTTTGTGTGCTTGATATCGGATACATTGGCCAGTAAAATTGATAGTTACAGAGAATTTTATATCTATATAAAACAGGGCAAAGTTGTTTTTTTTTTTTATTGTACTTCATATACATGCTTTTTGAGTAACATATTCTGTTTTTCTTTTCTCCCACAAAATGCACATCACGAGTATCTCGTGAACAGTTATTATAGTTTGCTGCAGATTCCCTAGTGCGAGCTTCTAACCGCCAAAATTCAAATGTTAAAGGAGATGGAAAGAAAAAAATAAAGAAGGCTGTTGCCTCGAGACTTCTTGGAGAGATCTTCTTTGTAATACAAGAAACTTATGCATGTACTCTCTCGAAGTCTCTTTTGTCATATGAACTTGGGTTACGTATTCACGTTACCAGAAATCTTCACATGAAAAAAAGAAAAAGAAAACGGAACAACTGAATGCTTTATCGCATACCAAGAGCGATAAAGAAAAATATATATAAAAATAGACATATATAAAGGTCCTTTTTGCTAAACCAATGTTGATGCCTATATTGTTCCCTTCATAATAAGTTTTCTGATGACGTGTTTTACAAAGTAGTTTACACTTGATCATTAGTTGGCAGATGTAGCTAACAGATACAGTGAAAACATAGACTAGGTCATCTGATCCTTTTTGGTTAGCAGAGCAAAAAGCAGCATATGCAATGGTTATAAAGTCACTAAAATACATTATCTGTTGGGGGTTAATGTGTTTTTATTATTTTTAAAGTAGCTTTTGGGACAGCTATGTATTTTCTGTGCTTTCATCTTTATATCTTCGTCTCCAATCTTATTGATTATATGAGTTGTTGGTTGATGGCAATACTGCTGGAATGGGGAAGCCAAAGCTGCAGACAGACCATTACAATAAATAAAAATTCTGTTATAAAAGGGTGAAATAATATATTGGGGCAGGCAAAATTCCGGATCCAAAGAAAAGGAGACAGTTCTGCTTAGAGAACGATCTTAGTAGTTACTGAAGTGATGCTTTTGCCTCACTAGTCAGTGATAGTAGTAGAAGACTGTTAGGGGGGTGGTGCAGAGTGGGGATGGCTACTCTTGACTTATAGTTACTACTTTCATCAGGACATGAGGACAGTTGTTATTTCCAAAGGTAGCCTTTACTTTTTAACTGCTTTTCTAATTAATAGTTTGCATTATGTTGGATTTATAGTGAATGGTGAAATTGGGATCTACTTAATCCACCTCCAGCTACATAAGTGCATAGTACAATCTGACATTTTCACTAATATTCATAAAATATTGAATGTTTTACTGTCTGTAGACTACATTTTCTAGCAAAAGATATACTTCATGTTAACCACTGCCACTCTAACTGAAAAAATATTGGTAAAATTTGTTAATGTATTTTGTTAAAAAGGACAACTTAAGGGAACACATTATTACTATAACCTCTAAAACTGAAGTGTCTTTGAAGGTTAAAAGCTGTGACTTCATTATATGATATTTTTATCAAAATCAAGCTACACTACATAGTTTCTTTAGACTCACATCTTTGGAAAGAAAAGCTAATGTTTTTGATGATTACACAGATCTATAGATATTTGTGCAACTAAAATATTATCTTCTCATGTAAAAAATTCTCATTAGTACCTCTTTATTTTAAATATCTTTAATACCTTAAGAAATTATTTAAGGTTAATCAGATATGTTTTTTTTAAGGGGGAAGAAGGGGAAAAAAAAGAAAACAAAATGGTAATTTTATATCTTATATAAAAGGAAAATAAGCCTATAGGTTATATATTAATATGCTGATTCTATAGTAAATATTAACACTGTTGTGATTTCACAGACAAGTTCATACTGGAATGTTTTGTTACATGATAAATTTTCTTATTTTTATACATAAACTTCTTTACTGAATTCCTGGTTAAGTAGGTTTTGATCTAATATAGTATATTAAATTAAGATCTGTATTAGTATAGAATAGACATACATGAATATGATATACTATGTCATGATACAAGTTTAAAGACACTGTTCTTAAAAAATTTGAAAATTACATTATTTATGGTAATATATGTTTTTCCACAATATCTCCTACATAGTAATACCTATACATCCTGGAGAATTAATAGGTTGTAGTTTGTTGATTCAATAAAATATTAGGTAGCAGCATTAGAGAACGATAGTCTTGAGTGCTAAGGATGATAGAGGGTGGTATTGATGACTTCTTCATCAATCCAGGAACTAGATGTTCCATGGTTAGTTTTGTATATAGTTATATTTTCATCTTCTCCGAACATTACTTGTTAATTAAGTCCAGAATAGTATTTATCCATTAAAGTTTAAAGTAATCAATGTCTGGGTTTAAATGTCTGTCTCTGAATACAAATGGTCTTAGTAACCCTACTAAAAGAGGAAGGTTACTCAAATACCTAGCATCTAATAAAGCTGGCATTATATTTTTGCAAGAAACACACATTATTCAGAAAGATCTATAAAAAATGTTTTTAAAGGTTATAGTATTCTAGCTGAATCTAATTTCCAAACAAAGAGAAGAGGAATCATGATTTTGTGGACAAATACATTACCAATGCCTAAAATAATTAACAGTTTCTCTGATAACATGGTATGTTGTGTCTAGTAGTATTGGAATTGAATAAGAAATATTTTACTTTAGCAAATATGTACTGGCTACCTGGTATTGGTGCTAAATCTGCAAACAAGCATTTGGAAATAATAACAGCAAATTCTAAAGGAGATATCATTTTGGCAGGTGATTTTAATTGTATTCTATCATCTACAGATACCACTAATGTCAGCAATATTAAGATACCTGTATCAGCCAAAAAATTGATAGATTTTGTTTCATTTCATAACCTAAAAGACATATACATGATCAAAGTGCAGAGGTCTCTCAATTTTATTCACTTTTCTTATAGATATGGTACACAGACGACTATTGATAAAGTGTTTATATCTGACAGCCTATTATCTAAGACTCAAGATGTAGTGATTACATCATGCCCTCTGTCAGACCACAATGCCATACTATTTAAAATTAAAATTAAACCAAATGATCTTATTCATTTGCAGAGACTACCAGCCTATATTATTAAGATAAAAGGATTCAAAGAATGGTTTATAAAGGAAGTAAACTATTATATTGAACTTAATAATAATAATAACACAAATATAGTGTTTATTTGGGACTCTTTAAAATCTTATATATATGGGAAAATAAAAACCTGGTATTTACATAAAAGGAAGGAATAGGACAAAGAATTATTAAATCTACAAAATTAACAGTTTGAAAAAGAACTTACACCCCAAAGAATTGGGCTCGAATCTGGAATTAAAACAACTAAATCTCGAATATTTAGAAATTCTTAGTCATAAAGTAGCAATTAATTTAGAGAGGTTAAAATTACAATCTTATTCATCTAATCCAAAACATATGCATAGATTAGAAGCCAAAACGAAAAGTTTTCACAAGAGTAAACACATAATTGAAATATTAGACACATCTAAACACAATTCAAAACCTTCTTCAGATCTAAAAGATATTTTAGAGATTTTTCGTTCATATCATGAAACAATGAATAAAGCAAACTTAAACTTTACTAATAATAGTTCAAAAATAGAATTTCTAAAAAACAGTATAAATAATAAACTTCTTAAAGAACAAAATAATAGATTACTTAAATCAATATCATTAATAGAAGTTAAAGAAAGAATACAAAATCTTAAAAATAATAAAGCCCCTGGTCTTGATAACATAATAGGTGAATTATATAAAATTTTCCCTGATTCCGCTTTGAAGATATTAATGAAAGCACTTGAGGAATTTTGAATAAGTGACAAACTTTGTCCTTCTTGGAAATATTTGCTAATTTCTCCCATTCTAAAACAAGATAAGGACTCCAAATTTGTTTCATCATATTGTCCTATTTCCCTATTAAATATAGATTATAAAATATTTATGTCTATTTTAGCAAACAGATTAAATCAAATGATGCCAACTTTAATAAACAATGATCAAACAGGTTTTATACTGAACAGAAAAGTTCAGGACAATACTATTAGACTTTTAACTTTAATAGATTTTGCAAATAAAAAAAAAGAATTATCACTCATCAGTCTAGATCTAGATAAGGCATTTGATTCTATTAACTGGACATACTTATTTATGGTATTAAAAGAATATAATTTCTCCTCGGAAATCTTAAACTTGTTAAAAAAATTATATGAAGGTTCTATAGCGCATATTAAAATTGACGCTTTTTTATCTGGCCCACTTCAAATTCTAAAAGGCACTAGACAAGGTTGCCCTTTATCCCCACTACTATTTGCATTAGCAATAGAACCATTTGCTAATTTTATAAGAAACAGTATAAACATAAAACGTTTTGATGTTGATGAGAACTATTCTTCTAAAATTTTACTCTTTGCAGATGATATCTTATTAACTATTGGAAATATTGATTCATCTATTGACCACATTATCAGATCATTAAAACTCTTTGAGAAAATCTCAAATCTTAGATTTAACCAAAACAAAACAGAAACTATTCTCATCAATAAAAAATTGAATAACACTCTATCTAATTACAATAATTTTAACTGGACCAATGATAAATTGAAATATCTAGGGGTTCATATTCTGTCTAAATGGAAAAACACTATAAATATAAATTATAACATTTTATCAAATAAAATCACAGAATACATTAACAGATGGAAGAAAATGTTCTTTACTATAGAAGAAAGATTATCTCTGATAAAAATAATTCTATTACCAAAAATTCTTTTTATCTTCAAACACTATTGGCTCCTCCTTCAAGAAAACAACTTAAACACATAAACACTATATTAATTAAATTCCTATGGTATCCTCAAAAACCAAGGATTAAATATGATTAGCACTATAAAAACTGGATTGAAGGAGGGATTGCTTTTCCAAATTTTGAGCTTTATGCTGATGCCATTATTCTTAATATAACAAGTCTGTGGTTAAGTCCAAAATACCATTCAAATTGGAAAAAATTTACACAAAACAATACTATTAACTAAATTTGACAAGTTTTTCAAAAACATATATTGTTCTGAAAATATTAAGCTATTTATAGTTATTAAAGAGTTCTTCTTCAACAATGAGCAGGAAAAATCACATATTATTCCTATAATTAAATATATCTTGTAAAATTTAAAAAAAGTAATGAAAAAGAACATTTTGAACAACAATTTGTCCATTCTAATGTTTCCAATAATCTTAACCAGGGGATGCTTTGATTCCTTTAACATGATGAAAATAAAAACTATGGAAGAAAATGGGTTATTATTCTGGCATCAGTTTTTAGGAACTAATAATATTCATGATACTACCTACCTTTTAGCCAGGTATAATATCTACCAAAATAACTGGTTAAATATTCAAATCTTCAGAGAATTTATTTTAACGGAATTTAAAAGACATAATTTTCCTGCTATAACAGACCTCCCCAAAAAATTATCCATCCTCTATGACTTCACCAATATAGTCTATAATAATGGTATCTCATTGTCAAGATTTTACAACATTCTTAGATCAGATCTAATAATATTAGACAACAATTTATGGAAATATATAAACAATTTCAATAACTCCCAAATACATATAAATGATAAAACTTTAATTCTCAGATCTGTTTATCATACTTCTTCTTCCACATATTGGAAAATTTTTACATGGAAATTCATTCATAAAAGTTTTATTACACCAAAAAAAGCCTCTAGAATAAGCAAGAAAGATTTTAATAGATGTTGGAGATATGAGGAGCTAATAGATGCCGACTGGGCACATATGTTTTTAGAATGCAGAACAATAACCACATTTTGGATGGAGTTTAAAAATTTTATTAAAGCTTTGTGGTCGGACAGATGTGAGACCTCTGATTCTATGATACTTTTTTAATGCACCAATGCCAAGGTATGTCCCACTGAATCAAATGAACCTCCTTTGGACTCTACTTGCTATAGGAAGAAAAACTAATACTAGAAATTGGAAATGTAAAAATAACCTCTCATTCAAGGAATTTATATATTTTACTAAGATTATTTGTAGTAGGGAATTACAAACAACTATGTTACACTCCTCAAACATGACTCATAAACAAATTGCCTGGATAAAGCTTAAAAAACTATTAGATAAAATGTAATGTTATTGAAGATTTGGTATCTATTTTGGACCTTGTATATAGTTTTTGTTAAAATTTGATATTACATTGTTTTTTCTTTTTAAAAATTGTATTTATACTATTGAAAATCAATAAAAACAAATATGAGGAAAAAGGTACGTATGCTATTACCAGGCAGGAAAAGCAGTATGGCATACGTTGTGACGTAGTCCCATGGTGTCGATTGGAGTGTGCCATTGTAGGCTAAAGCAGTACATGTATGCTTATTGATTGTTAACACTATGGAATACAACTCACGTATGGACTGTAGTACTACATGACGCTGTAGGCCTCAACTGCACAGTATGGTTTATATCCACATGGCTTGGTAACATTGTTTTGTTTGTTACCTGTAGTCCTCACACATGACATACCTCAGGCATGAGGTTATGTAGGTGCTGACACACAGTACTGTATGGTACACAGGTAAATATAATCTGGGTTGCCATACCTTTGTGTCTTGTAGGTATGTAAACAAACCAAACAGAAACTAGGAAAAGCTGCAACACTTTATTCCGGTACCTCGGCTGGATGCCTTCAAAGGAATGAATACAATAGTACTTGTTGCACCTTATATAATACTGTGTAACACCAATTGATGTAATTAAACAATCACAAAAGTTAATAGACCCATAGAATTAAAGAGACACAGTGTAAAAGCATATTATAAAGCCATGAAACACTCTTAAATGTATACAAAAAACACTCTAAATGTATACAAAAAACACCTAAAACATACACATACTACTAGATATAGAGAATATTAATCATATAGTAAGATTGACTTCTAAATTCATGCCCCTTGGTTTTAAGGTACTAAATTTTAGAATAAACCTACTTTCCAAATTCAACAGATTCTGTAAATAATTCCCAGTATTATGAGAGTCAGGTTTAGCAAGGGCACAAAAAAATAAAGAGTCCGAACTTCCATTATGAAATGAATTAAAATGTTCAGAAATAGGGCTATCAGTTCTGACATTTTGAATATCACCTAAGTGTTCTAGAACACGTATTTTTAATTGCCGTTTAGTCTGACCAATGTAAAATTTAGGTGGAACACAATCACAACCAATTAAGTATACTACCCCACATGATTTACAATTAAAATAATTATGAGCAGTGTATTTAACCCCATTAATCAAACTACCTGAGAGATCTTTTACTTTTGAGCAGATCTTACATTTTCCACATCTAAACATACCATGTGGCAGATTATTTATGATGCCAGACTGAGCACGATTTTTTAATTTTGATTTCAAAATTTCCTTTAAATTGGCATACCTGCCATAAGAAAAGGAAACATGATTTGGAAACAAGTGACCGATCTCCTCATTGTTACAGACAATTGGCCACAAAAAATCTACAATGTCTTTCAACATCACCGAAAAAGGGGAAAATTTTGTGACAAAAAATAAATTGTCAATATTCACACAACTAACATCACCATCCCTAGATGTTTTCAAAGAAGCTTTCTTTAAAATACTACCTCTTTTATTAGTGTTTAACAGTCTATCTAGACTTTTACTAATTAAACTTTCAGAATAGCCTCTCATGAACAATCTCTGTCTAACATTATCAAATTCCACATTCCAAAACCTACTCTCAGAAGTATGTTCCTTAGTGCGTTTAAAGTCCCCGAATGGGAGTGCCTCAATTAAATGGGCCGGATGCGCACTACTCGCATGTAGGAAATTGTTGGAAGCTGTAGGTTTCTTAAATGGTCTATACTGGACTAATCCTTCTGTATCCACATACAATAAAATATCCAAGAATTGGATCTCACAATTGTTCACACTGTAAGTAAATTCCAATCCAAATTTATTTTGATGTAAACTAAAAATAAATTCGTCAAACTCCAGTTTGTTACCTTTACAAATGAAAATCAAATCATCAATGTATCTATAATAAGAGACAACTTTCTTCTGAAAGAAGTCTAGGGTATATAAAAAACTAATCTCAAAATAGGATGATTAATATTCTCTATATCTAGTAGTATGTGTATGTTTTAGGTGTTTTTTGTATACATTTAGAGTGTTTTTTGTATACATTTAAGAGTGTTTCATGGCTTTATAATATGCTTTTACACTGTGTCTCTTTAATTCTATGGGTCTATTAACTTTTGTGATTGTTTAATTACATCAATTGGTGTTACACAGTATTATATAAGGTGCAACAAGTACTATTGTATTCATTCCTTTGAAGGCATCCAGCCGAGGTACCGGAATAAAGTGTTGCAGCTTTTCCTAGTTTCTGTTTGGTTTGTTTACATTCGTTTGCAGTTTGGTTGGTTTTTTTTGTCTTGTAGGTATGTCTGATGTGTGTGTGAGTATGCCTGCAACATGGCCTCGGTGGTATGTGTGTCACAGGATATAAGTGTGTATCTAGCAACATGCATAGTGTAGTATAGCAGTATGCCACCTATAGTGATGAATGTGCACTTATGTTACTGAGGGGTTTGCTATCAACAAGTAGCATGGTGTACTGGTAGTACTGTAACCGTACTGTACATTCATTTCAATGGATGACAAATATCTGTATGCATTAGCGTCATATACACCTCCTTTGGCTAGGTGGTGCATTGTGTCACATACAGTGTGTCATGTACTGTCGTATAGTCTTACATACTGGTTCCACTTTGTTGCTGTGCAGAACATGGTTTGGTATATAGTATGTGCCAGGCACTGTCAGGCAGTTGTGGTCTTAGCAGTCATATGTGGTATTAAAAGTGTGTATCTACTGACAGCCAATAGGTTACTATATATGGCATTTCACTGATGTCTGTACATTAGAATGTTGAGTGTGCCACATAACTTGCTTGTTTTATTGTCTTCCAGGGTAATGTCACACAACAGGAAACCAGCATATTCCCCTGAGGAGGAGGAAATAATATCACACGCACTCATACACCATTATAACCTGCTGTTCTCCAGAACCTGCCAGGATCAGCATGGTCGCACTGCACTGTGGTAGGATGTTGTCTGTCGGGTGAATCATGTAGGTATGCATAACCGGATTTTTGAGCAGGTATGCCATCACTGCAGTGATTTAATCAGACATGCCCGGCAGCATGCCTCCGATGTCCACAGACAACAGCTTGCCACAGGTGGTGGTGCTGCAACACATCCCCCCCTCACCAGAGTGGAAGAGCTGCTCCTCAGCATGGTGGCTCCTGGCCAACCAGTACAACATACATGTGTCATCATAGAGGCTGGAGTCACCCGGCACAGCGATACAGAGTGTGCAGATAACATGGCATATCTGTAGACCACTGTTATCTCAAGTGTTATAATATGCATTTATCAGATGTGTACTGTGTATGCAGAATATGTGGAGCCTGGTGCCATGCAATACTGATAATTCGGGACATTATCTGTATGCCTGCGACTGTCACCACATGTACTACTGTATAATTGCAAACTCACAGCAACAATGCCATAGTTGTTGGCACTAACAAACTGTCTCATATCCTTGCAGGTCCCTCTGGTGTGATAGCAAGACAGCAGACCCATGCTGGTGAGTGGGCTACAGTTAATATAGGATATATCATGTGCATGTCATAGGAGAGCTGTAGGCCATATACACATGTTAAACACCTACACATAGTGCATGCTCTGCATGTTCTCTGTGGGACTATGCACATCCCAGTGACATGAGTAGCTGACTCATACACATGCAACACACAGAGCATCCCAAACAAGTGGGGTACACTGTAGTGGACATTGTATGGGCAGAGTCAATACACATGCACACAACATGCACCACTTTGTCATATGCAGTATGTGTTAATATGATACACATGGTGTATGTAGACACCTGCTGTAAGGTCATACTCCAGTATCCCATATGTCATCAACACAGCACACATACTATACCTGGGGGTAGAGGCCTATCATGGGGTGGTGTGACATGTGTCAAAACACAACACAGTCATTTTAGGCAATGCTCTCTATTGAACACCTGACATGCCCATGTAACAACTGTCTGTGAAATGTTAAATGTAGTGTAAGTGGTGCAGGTCAGGTTCAGCAAGATAGTTTCCAGTGTGATATACATCAGTGGCCTTGAGTGACCACATGATGCTGCCTGATGATGGCTCATGGTACTACACTACATCCAGTTACAGTACCTACAGTACTACACATAGCATTCATTGTTATACACCTGACAGTTGTGTGCATCTGGCCATGGTATGTATACCTATGAGTGATGGTGCACAGGACATTGGAAAGTGTTTCAGACTTGCAGTGCAATGTTGTGTCCATGTACACATTGTGTTCCAGGGTGAGGCCAATCATTGAACAACACACATGCATCAACGACATGTATACTGTTATCAACAAGGACTCTCTACAGTCGCACTGCATGCTGTTGAGCAACACACATCATGCATGCTGACACATGTGATAGGACTCTTTGGCTTGTGATACTGTACTCCACCATCAACCACTAATGAATAGGTTCCATATTGCTGTTGGTGTGTGTGTGTCAACTTGACTGAGTAGTGTATTTGTGTGCATGTGTGCATGTGTTCATGTGTGCATGTGTTCATGTGTGCATGTCTTCATGTGTCTATGTGTTCATGTGTTCATGTGTGCATGTGTTCATGTGTTCATGTGTTCAGGTGTGCATGTGTTCATGTGTCCATGTGTGCATGTGTTCATGTGTGCATGTGTCCATGTGTGCATGTGTTCATGTGTTCATGTGTCCATGTGTGCATGTGTTCATGTGTGCATGGGTTCATGTGTCCATGTGTGCATGTGTTCATGTGTGCATGTGCGCATGTGTTCATGTGTGCATGTGTTCATGTGTGCATGTGTGCATGTGTGCGAACATCCTGTACAGATGGTAAAGTGTGCTTCCTGTCTCCCTCTCACAGGTGCTGAGGTATTGGTGGATGGGTGCAGCAGGGAACCTGAGTTCACTGCCACAAATAGTGAACATGATGATACATGTGTTGTGGCACAGGCATGTTTGACAAGGTCTGTCGTTGGTCCACCAATCGACAGTACACAGCTTTCCACCCCATCTATGTGCACATACATACTGCCATTACATCCCTCAACAGCAATGGCCTTAGGTGAGGAACAGCATATGGTAGGCATTGACCAGGAAAGTGTGGTATCTATGGCACATGCAACCCCACACAGCAGCCATGGCCAGACAACTGGAACAGTACCACATAGGCATATGTCCAGGGGTTCTCGTGGGAGCACCGCTGGTCGTAATGCCCCTGGCAGACGTGCCCGCACAGGTCTCAGGTATGTTCCGGGCTGTGATGCAAGCACAGGCACGTATGTAACAGTACACCAGGCAGGGTGCAGAGGGCTCATAACACCATGATCAATGACAGTATCCGTGACCTTGTAGGTGCCATCTGCAATTACACTGATGTCATTGATAGATGGTGGGGAGATACTAGATGTCCTCCGCAATGTAATGCTCATGTGCCAGGACAGTGCAGGATGGCTGGGACGTCGACGTGGATGTATGCCAGCAACATTATCAGCTGGCAGTCATCGCGGATGACACACAAGTTCCAGCCCCTCCCGTAGTGCCAGTACCAGCCCCAGCAATGTTGTGGCTGGGCTGTCGATAGACCGTCCGAGATGACCACGTGCACATGGCTCTGGCCAGTCCCAGCAGGAACATGGGTCCAGTCAACATCCCTCTGCCTCTGACAATAGTACTCAGTCTGGCTTAGTACCTGATACTGTCCGTGTCACCTCTGCCAGGCACAGGTACTGTGTCCATGGCCGGAGACAGTGATCTGTACAGCCTAGCAGGTACAGTCTGTGGCTGTCCCACATCGTCCCGTATTTGGCAGCCACAAGGGGGTACTGTGTGCATGCAGACACACACGCATACTACCAACATGTAGGGCTAACACATACACACACACATTACATCAACACAGACCCATACTATACTGTTGTCCCTCACACACACACACACACACACACACACACACACACACACACACACACACACACACATATACATGTCGATTGGATGGGTCATTGTCGGGCTCTGGAAAAACAATAACACACCCTGTGCATATGATGAAACTGTGCAACCTCCTGTCATCTGTGACATTGATGCAGGAACAGGATAACATGGTGCTGATGCACAGAGTGACCTAATAGCAGTGTAGCAATGTTAGCATGTTGTCAACAGTAAAGTGTAATGATATCCTTGTAGGTATATCTTAGCAGGCATGATGCATCAAAGCAATGATTATCAATGTAGTATTGTTTACACCAGGGTTAATTCCAAACATGGATTGTCCACACATGTGACAGTTGGCTGATGTGTGTGGTACTGTCAGCATGTGTCGGTGAGTGGACATTACGTGTGTGATGTGTGCAGTACAGATTTCAAGGTGTACATCTGTGAACATGGTGGAGGTGCACTGTTTGCATGTACGTGCATTGTGGGCACATGGGAAGGGTGACATGCCCTGTTTTACCCAGTGTTAATACTTCATATTTCATATTGGTGTCCAGTATGCATTTTATTTATTTATTTTATTTATTTTTATTTTACATTTGTTGACCAGGCTAGTCCAACTGGATACATGTCCATTTTCAGTGGAGGCCCGGGGAGAAAAGCTCCAGTAAAAAAACATACTAAAAAACATACAGAAACATATAATACAATAATTAGAAAATGGCATTAATATAGAATGTTACATCATCAGATTAACAAACTTTACAAATTACAAATTGTAATTTGTAAAAATTTACAAATACAAATACAAAATTTACAAGAAAGAACCATTAAAAAGTGACTTAAAGAGTCATAGCATGGAAAGTAGTACTCAGGAGTGACAGTGTTAGAAATTAAGAAAGAAAGGTTAGTTTATAGAGAGTTGCATAAAGAGGTTTATAGTTAAGAATATTATGTTTTGAGTGAAACAGATAATTACAGAATAACAGTTAGTCAGGGTTGGTACAAGAGCATAACCAGTGGTTAGAGAGGAAATGTTTTAGGTTAGTTTAAATAGTGGGAGAGGGGTTAGGTTTGTAAGGTCTTGTGGTAATAGATTCCATATATTACCAACTGAGTTGGAGAATATGGAGTCGCCTGCTAAGTTATTTGATAAGGAAGTGTGAATCAACATTTTGTTAGCGGAGCGTAGATTCCTCAGGTTATTATATGGCCTTATGAGGGTAGAAAGAATTGGGGTGTTGTTGGGTTGGTATAGGGCTTTGTGGGTGATTGTAAGTTGGTTAAATTGTAATTGGTGAGGTAATTCAAGCCAGCCTAATTGTTTTAGGTTCTGACAGTGATGAGTCCTGTAAGGAGAGTTTGTAGCAAATCTGGCAATATTGTTATATGATCTAGCTAGTTTGTTAAGATTATTTTGAGAAGGATTGGCATATATGGGAGAAGCATATAAGGGTAGAGATTAAGTGAGTTCTAGCTATTGTGGTCCTGGCTTCTGGTGTCAGGAAAGGTTTGATTCTATAGAGGGATCCAAGTTTTCTGTTAATAGATTTTATTGTGGTGTTTATGTGAATGTCAAACTTTAGTTGATTGTCAATTGTAATTCCTAGGAGTTTGGTGGTGGGGTCTGGAGAAATAAGGGTACCATTACTGAATGTGAGTGTGAAATGAAGAGGGGGAGACAAGTAAGAGGGTGTAAACAGCAAAAGTTTGTTTTTTTTGGGTTAAGGAGAAGACAGTGGTTAGAAAACCATTGTTCTATAGTGGTGAAAGCTTTTTGTGTGAGAGAATGAAGTTCAGTTTGGGATGTGCCAGAACAAATTGTGGTAAAGTCATCTGCATATTGAATGCAGGTAGAGAGTGGTGTAGAGAGATGAAGGTCATTTATGAAAATGGAAAACAATAGTGGACCTAAAATGGAGCCCTGAGGGACACCTAGGGAGGTGGGAAGGAGGTCTGAAAGATGGTTTTGCCAGAGAACTGCTTGTTTTCGGTTTTCCAGGTAAGATGTAAACCAGTTCATAGCAGGATTGTCAAGAGAGAGGGACTTCAGAAGGTGGAGGAGAAGTTGATGATTTACCATGACAAAGGCTTTGGATAGGTCTACAAAGAATGCTGAGGAAAGAATATTTTTATTGCGATTTTTGTTGATACAGTTAGTAAAGGATAACATGGCTGTGGTGGTACTATGGAATGGCCGAAAACCATGTTGACAGTTAGCTAGGAGATTATAACGGAGTAGGTGGTTTAGTAATTGTTTGTGGATACATTTCTCCATTATTTTAGCGAGTGGAGAGAGTAGAGCTATGGGGCGATAGTTGGAGAAATCAATGGTCTCCACCTTTGTGAAGAGGAATAATGTGTGAGATTTTCCAGATAGATGGGATAGTGCCTTCTTTTATGGTTCTATTAATCAATATGGAGATGGGATAGGCAATAGCTTTGGCTCCTATTTGAAGGTATTCTGCTGGTAATTTATCAGCTGAGGGGGTAATAGGTTTTAATTTTTGAAGCAAGGAAGAGATATAGGAGGTGGGTATAGGTTTGAGGTGGAGGGGGGAGGAATGGAGCTTGGAGTGGGCAATTTGGAGGTATCAGGGTTTTGTTGATTTGCTAGATTTACTATAGCAGTAGTAAAGAAAGTATTAAATGCATTTGCTGTTTGTGTTGGGCAGTCAGGGTTGGCGCTTAGTGGATTAGGCATGGCTACTTTGCCTGGGGATAGTAGTGTGTTAATAGTAGTCCAGAACGTTTGTGGTTGTTGAAGGGATGATTGTTGTAGTTGGAGTTAAAAGTTATTTTTATCTTGTAGGATAGCTTTTTTAGTTATGTTTCTTTGTTGTCTAAAAGTTTGGTGATCAGTAGTATTCCTTGTGATACGCCATTTAGCCCAAGATTTACTTCTACTAAGGATTAGTTTCTTAGTATGATTTGATAGCCATTGGGCTGGTTTAGTTTTCATTCTTATGGAGCGCATTGGGGCATGATGGTCTAAGACTGCCAGGAAAGTGGTATTGAAGTAATTAACTGCTTCATTTATAGGGAGAGACTTAAGAGGTGACCAGTTGCATTGCTTAAGTTCGGTTTGAAACAGTTCGTGGTCAAAATGTTTTTTGGTACGGGCTATTCTGACTGAAATAGGGATAGTTAAACTTGTTTTATGTCTGATAATATATATTAGAGAGTGGTCGCTAAGGTCGCCTGGGAGGGCTCCTGTTGTATATTTTTGTTGTGGGCTATTTGTTAGTATCCAGTCCAGGATGCTTTCTTTATTATTAAGTTTATTTGTTCTAGTTGGAGAGTTTATAGCTTGTAAGAAGCCATACAGGTTGATCAGGGTGGATGGATTGGTGTTGTTACATAAATTCCAGTCAATATTAAAGTCTCCTAGGAGTATTGTTTCCTGAGGGAGATTTGAAGAAAGCCAGTTTAGTAAGTCTTCTAGTATTGTAGGATTTTTACCTGGGGGAAGGTAAGTGCAGATGATGTTAACTGATTTATGAGAGTTAAGCTGCAGTTTAGACATAATTATTTCTACATTATTATCTAAGGGTAGGTTATGATTTATTTTGGTAATTTGTAGTCCTGCTTTATAGAGAATTGCTACCCCTCCACCTTTTTTTATTTGTGCGGTCTTGTCGAAAGATATTATAGCCTGGAGGGATAATTTCATTATCTTTTATTGTGGGTTTGAGTCCTGTTTCTGTTAAGCAGAGATTTCACTACACATATGTCACAACTTGGGTACACATGTGTGTGTATGACATGGTATGACACTATGCTGTGGGTGATACTGTTGATATCGGTCATTGGTTAGCATTCTGGTAGTGTACATAACCTCAACAGCCTGATTTTAACCAATCGTTAGATGATGTCTTGACAACTGACACACAGCTGTAGGATACACAGTAGCATTAGAATCTTTCCGGTATTGTACTATACCAGTTACCAGTGGTATTGACCACCACACATTCCCGTGACCACTCCTGCTTGGCATGTGTCCATCCTAGTTACAAGCAGACACACTAGGGATATGTATGTCCACATTTGGTGATGCATACAGTGGCCTACAATGCATTCCCCAGATTAGACACTTACCCTCCACAAGGGTATCATACAGACAGATACCTGTTGACAAACCCATGTTGTGAAGCTATGAGCCAACAATAACATAGTCATCCACATTTACTACACATAGTATCCTGACAGTACCACATTGGTAGTAGCACACAACATGTAGCAGGGGTACCGATGTGTACAAACAGTCACATGTGATGTCATCTGTCCTTTGATATCCACATTCCCAAAGGTATGCTGATGTCCCTCAGTGTATCACATAAGCAATAAGGGGTCTGTATGCATATCCACAGAGTTGTTGTATACCTACAATGAATGGCCATTATTGACAGACTGTGTTGTGTTTGAACATGTCTGATATATGCCCCAGGCATACACCCTCACTCACACTATTCTATAGCAACTGTCATGTGTGTGTGTGACACAGATGACCTAGGGCACAGATCACTACAGTGGCTGGACTTGTCACATACATACATATGTGACCTACGGTCCGAGAAGCAGCAGCAACAACTGTCAATGGTAACATATGTAGTCGTGTTGAAAGCAGGCTTCACACCTATGAAGTGAATGAGGTCACATGTACATTTATGTCTTGGTCACACAGATACCTGAAGTATGCAATGCACATACTGTTGTTTTACTGATATGTCATACAGTAGTAAAAGCAAAACCCACAACACATTGATCAACAGTATCACACACTCAGCAATTGCAGGATTCAAACCCCTACCTGTTTAGGTCATGATACTAGACAGATATGTATTACCACAACATGCCATTTGCTTTAATGGGAGTTTTCATTTCCACTGCTGTATTTGTGGGATACTGACATCATCAAACTGGCCAAAGGGGAAATCACATCTTTTAATCTGTTTTAACAGTCTACAAAAAGGCCACTCCTCTCATAGTATTAGACACACACACCACCACACACACACTCAGCAACTGTAGAATTCAAACCCCTACCTAACTATGTTACGATACTAGAGAGGAACACAGTACCATGACGCGCTAGATGTTTTAGTGAGAGTTTTTATTTCCAAAGTTGTATTTGTGGGATACTGATATCATCACACTTGGCAAAGAGGAATTCACCTCTTTTGTTGTGTTTTCACAGTCTACAAAAAGGCCACTCCTCTCAAAGAGAATCACACACACACAGCATTTTCAGGATTCAAACCTCTACCTAACTATGTTATGACATTAGGGAGATATGCATTAACATGACATGCTATATGCTTTACTGGGAATTCTCATTTCCAAAGCTGTATTTGTGGGATACTGACATCATCAGACTTGGCAGAGAGGAGTTCACATCTTTTAATGTGTTGTCACAGTCTACAAAAAGGCCACTGCTTACAAAGGGAATCACACACACAGCAATTGCAGGATTTCAACCCCTACCTAATTATGTTATGATACTAGAGAAATACGCATTAACATGACATGCTATATGCTTTACTGGGTGGTTTGTATTCTCCTGTTATATTTGTAGGATGCTGACATCATCAGACTGGACATGGTAATGTGTGTGCACTTTGTTTTATGCAATCCCAGGAATGAACCATGTGGGTCAGCAGGTCTGAACAGCTTGAACAGGACTCCACAATTCTTAGCTCATGTGATCTATCTGTGGACAAATTGCCATTCCTTCATATGACAATACATATTTATGCACAGATTGTTGGTTTTGTGGATACAACATGTGTCTGTGATGTTGATAAAGGGCTATTCAAAGTCTATGTGGGACGTGTGTAGCTCCTTTCAGTAATGTATGTCCTGGGTGGCTGCCTTAAAAACAATCTAGCAGGTTTGGGGAACATGATCTGCTCATTAACATACCACAGTTGGTTGGGTTGTGTGTTTGTTGGATTACAATAGCTCTGTTTCTGACTGCAATCATGATGGACTCCATGGCCTAGCAGTTCAGACTTCATAGGCTTATAGGACTATAGTTCCCATGGTCTGTTGTGCACCAACACTTGTGGGGTGTGCCATATGTTGCTGTAACACATTCAACAGTGTAAGATCCTGTAGAGGGGGTGAGGCTCAACACACTGTTCAGATGCAGGGTCTGTTTGTTCTGTTGTTCACTTATGACACATATGGGGAAACAATGTTATCCAAGTGATGGCATTCATTCAGCTTTGGGAGGAGCAGTTTACCCATTCTACATGTGATATCTCCTGGTATGATGATAGGGCCTTTTGGCACTGGGAGGTGGGTATGTATGTATGTGCCTGTCTGACAGGATGTCGGCATTGTCAGTCAGGTACAGTTTACCCTGTCTCAGGACATATATGAGTGTACATTGCTATTTCTGACATAGCTGAAGGAGGTGTCATGGTTCTGTCTGTAATCCTTCGCAGATAATCTTTCCAAAACAATGACAAACCTGACCACTAAACCCCTGTTATACTCTTTTACACACTTAACACACTACTGATCCTTTGTGATCAGTCAACAGAGTATGTCATCATAATATCCTGGCATGTCCAAAGGTCGGTTTCATGTGTACTCTCCAGTCCAGCTAGTTCATATTGGAATTTTGACGCAATGTTACAACTGCCTTATGTACACAGACAACCCTGTCCTCCTACCAACAAACTCAGATATATGTGAGAGATGCAACTGTATAGACAAACAGGAGGCTGAGCTCTATCAACCCGTGACTGGCACAGTCTATCAGGTGGTGAAGGTAACCACACACACCACAAATCCAGTCTCACATGGACCTATGACAACAGCAAACCAAATACATTATCACACAAACACATACTTGGAGGCTCTAAATATACTCTGTCTAAGCAGCAGAGACATCCAAAGCAGACACCCAAACAACTGCTAACCCACAACTATACACACATATCACATAGTTCACACAGTCAGTGTGCCACACAGTCACTGCCCTTAGGCCTAAACAACACACCTAATACACTTGTAATAGGTGACTCTTATTATCAGACACACTGATGTCCCACTCACCAGGCTGAACCAGGAGAAGGTCACTTTGTGCTGTCTGTTGGGTGCCAGGATCTGCCACATAACACATGCACTCAGGTCACTCCAAAGCAAGTACAAATATGGCTCCATCATTGACCATGCTTGTGTGTAAACCATCAGACGTTCCTCCCTGGACTACATGACAAGAGACATAGAGGAGCTCTCTGGTCATGTAGCCCAGGCCAGTATGACCCTGACCTTGTTTAGCATCTTACCCTCACTGAAAATGATGTCACAGTATACAGACAAACTGATCACTTTTAACAGTCGGCTAACATATTGGTGTCATTCAAAGGGGATCCAGTGTCTGTCAGCCTGGGATTACATGCTCGACATGCCACATAGCTTTGCTATGGGTGCCATGCACCTGTCACCCCTAGGCTTTCAAATACTGGTTAAGGCTCTTGCCACCCCCATAGTGGCTGTTTTAAGTGAGGCTCAGAAGACAAACCCACCTCCATAGACGTTACAGGGTAAAAGAAACGGAGAATAATGCTGCTCAACAACAGATGTCTAACCCTCAGAATGCATGCACTCAAGACTCACCTCAGTATGGAGACTGTCGATATATGTGCAGTAACAGACACCTGTTTCAGGCTCCCAAAAGCATACCAGCACTACCAGGTTTTACTTCATACCATGCTTTTCGGACACAAGACTCAGACTGGCTAACAAAAATAGGGGGAGTTTCCATATACATCAAACATACACACACCTCCGGGTTGGTAGCACTGCACAAAGCATCGGAGAACATATATGTGCAACGAACAGTGGCCCAAACTGCATTTCAGTTTTTAGACTGCTACAGACCATACTCCCAAACTCGGGAACAACACTCGGTATTCTTGGGAACACTGGGGAATATGAAGGTCTCTCCAAACAACATTATATTGGGTGACTTCAAATACACAAACATTGACTGGGAATACTACCCAAGCACCAACACCCTCGCACAACAGCTGCTAGGATTTATAGACTCAAATGCTATGGCAGAACTGGTCACCACAACCACAAGAGGGTAAAACATGTGGGACATGATCATCACCAACATGGGGACTCTATGTTCCACACCAGAGGTATACCCCTCATTGTTAAGGTCAGACCATACATTTATCTCACTGGACACACATATCCCATCCACACACCCATCCTAGGTGATCTCAGTGAAGTACTTCTCATAAGCAAACATCACACTTCTACAAACCGAGGTGGTATCAATCAAAAACCGTGGGACAGTGGTAATTACGACTCAGACCACTTAATCCTTTACAAACCCATTCAATGGACAACTACTGGAATGCATGGATCGTGCTATCCCAGATAACTACAAAACTCACTCCTCCAAAGGCAGGGGACCTGTCTGGTGGACCACGGCCATTAATAAGCTATACAATGACAGGAGGAAGCTACTACATGATAGAGCACAATCCCAAAAAGGAAGGCATCTCTGATCAGTACTATGGAAAAGCTACGATCACATGTTGATTCATCTAAGAGCCACTTCTAATGGACACTTGCAACAGACACTAAGGACAATCACAAGGCCTTCTTTAGTTTTGTCAGGGACCTGGGTAGGAACTCACAGATATGCTGTGAGTTACTGCATAATGACAAAACATACACTGAACCCACTGACATTGCAAACATCCTGGCAAACAGGTTCAGTAGAAATGTTTCCCCCCATCCCCCCTAAGGTGCAAATGTCCATCTCAACAGGGTGTAGCCTCCCTGACATCACAGATGAACAGGTGAGTGCTGCCCTCTCCATAGCAGACAACGCAGCATCAATGGGACCAGACGGTGTTCCGGCCTGCGGCTTACACGAGATTCATGATGAACTTAACACTCACATTATGTCATTGTTCAATATCAGAGTTACTACAGGATATGTACCCAAGGAATGATGTACAGCAACACTGTTCCCGCTCTACAGAGGTGGTGCCACAAGGGACCCTGGACAATATCGCACTATAATACTAACTATCCTGGTCTGCTAAGCTATGGAGCGTATCGTCATGGAACACATACACATAGACATCGTGAACCTAAAGACACTGGATCCTACACAATTCACCTTTGTTGTGGGCAGATCTTGCCTCTTGAACCTGCTCGACGTCTTTAAACAGTTACCAGGTCCATAGACATACAGAGGGTTGTCCACAAAGCCTACCTGGAGCTCGCACAACAGTTCAACACAATACCCCACTCGGCTATTATACATAAGCTCACCAGATTCAATATCTACACATATATCACAAGATGGATTGCTAACTGGATCATGGATAGCACCCACATGGTCAGTATTGCAGGTGCCATGTCTGACTATACACCAGTTACACATGGCATTCCACAGGGCTCAGTCCTGGGACCTCTCTTGTCCGTTATATATTTCTCAGACGTACAGGCTAACACAGGAGGAATATGGCTGACCATGTTCGCAGATGACTGCAAACTGTGTGCCATAATCAACTCCCCAGCTGGCACAAGCATCCTCAAAAAGGGTCTCACAGAGATGGATAACTGGTGCCAGAGACATGGCCTACAGCTACTTTCCATTAGATGCATAGTCATCCCCTTTGGTAATAACAACGTGCCCACACATTACAACATAGGTGATGATACATCACGTACGGTGGGTGTGATTTGTGATTTGGGGACATGAGTAGTTAGTACTCTCGCCTTTGACAATCACGTTGCCAACGTTGTTGGACACACCTTCTATATAACCCACCTTATGACATAGGGTTTCACATCTAGATCAAGTGGGGTCATTGTGCCCCTATACTCCTCAGGCCCATGCTTGGATACAATGCCCCATTTCAGATGTACCTTACCCAACACCTGCAGCAACTGTAATGTCCACACAAGTACCTAACCAAGTAGATCTAGGGACTCACACAGATGGTATGCGCAGTTTGGCTATGGTGACCTCAGCTCTCCTCAGTCGCTTACTGCCTACTCGGATGCGATCTGTGCCTGTTGTTTAAGGCCATGTCCATCACAGAATTAATGGACAGTCTCCACCTCAGGATGTCAAAGTCCCTTACAGCTACACGCTCCAGGTACGGAAACATCAGCACTGATATTAATAGGACATGCTGGAGGGGCAGATTCCCATCCCAGAGGCTCCACTCACTCTGGAATGAGATCCCAGTTCCACATATGCAGAGACCACCACTGACCACCTACAGGTGACATCTTGACAAGTGGATGGGTGATCGTATGTTTAGCCCTGGGATATGTTCTGGGTCCCTGCTAGACAGAGGCACAATAAAAGAAACATATGTGGGATATCTTGTGTGACCTACTATTTACAGGCACAGTCTACTAATCTAGCAGGGTTGCGAAAGCCAAACACACTCTGGCTAGGCTTATACATGCCCTAGGGCAGATAGCCTAGTATCAACCTCTGAACCTGTGATAATGTTCGGGATGCACATTGTTCATTGATGGTACTGATTGCAGGTTTTGTTTCTTCTTTGCTTTCCCACTTTCTATGAACAACCTAAGTATCTTCTTAACATATTTGATTATGACAGGGTTCCACTATATTATATATGTGTCTGTTGTCATATAACTGTGTGCACAAGGCGGATTGGTGAATAGTGCGAGGCTCCTGGGTTAACACATGCAACTGATGGATATGTGTGGCCCACTGCTGTACTCAGACATGCCCTAAGTGTGTGAGCATGCCCAGTTCGGCCTTTGAGTGTTTTGTTGACTGACATTTATATCATTAAGTGTGTGAGCATGCCCAGTGTGACCTTACAGTATGTTGCTGTCTGAGGTCCACTACATTTGTTGATGTGTGTGAACATTACCAATATTAACATTTATACTATATGTGTGTTGAAGATCAGGTTCTATTCTTACTGCAGGCTTCACCTTTGTGTCTTAACTCGACAGGGATTATGCTATGCCTGCAAGGTTTCCATGAGATATTTTGCCTAGACTTATCAACATTTCTTCATATAAGCTGACCACTGTCATGGTTTAGTGGTTCTGTACTATGACTATAGTGCACAGTATCCTAGGTTCGAGGACTGTCACTGCTTCATATTTTCATATTGGGCATAACAGACTGCTTCAGGAACAGTGAAGCAAATATGACCATGTTTACCTGCTTTTGCTGAACTATGCCCAAATTTGACCAAACTTGCACAACATTGCTCAATGTTAACCAACACTGCTGAACAGTGCCCAATATTGCTCAACATTGCCTGAAGTTGTGCTACTTAGTGTGTGCAATTTTGTTTACATATACTAAATAGTGGTAAGAGCTGTTTAGCACTGCTTTATATTGCTTAACACATGGCGATCATGCCTCAGGTGGTGCTGCAGGGCTACCTATGTCGGATGCACATTTTACACTCCCTATACATGTTTGTTAACAGGTAGTGTCAAGTTAGGCATCCCTTTTACTTTGTGTGCGAGTCAGAGAGAGGTATCATTTCCAGGGTTCCTATTGAGCCAGTATATATGCTATGCATTGCCTCTTTGCCAAGGCCAAAGCATACTGGGCATGCCTCCTTCTGCCTACTGGGGCAGGCTCAGGTTGTTCCTCCTCTGAGTCACGCTCTGCCTGTGATGGCCTTAGCAATGGTGGGGGGCTGTTGTGCCCGGCCATATGCTGCTCCTGCTGCAGCTGTTTTCGCAGGATCATATTGTGTAGCATAGCACATACCATGACTATTTGGGTACATGTAGTTGGTGAGTACTGCAAGGCTCCACCAGATGTGTCCAAGCACCGGAACCGTCACTTGAGCAGCCCAAACACATGCTCAATTACATTTCGTGTTTGTGCATGTGCCTCATTATGGCGTTCATGTTCAGGTGTGTGTGCATTTCTGATGGGTGTCATCAGCCATGACTCAAGTGCATATCCAGCATCCCCCACTAGGTGACCATGAGGGATGTCCCCATTGGCAAATGTCTGGTACAGCTGTGTCAGATGCCAGATATGGGAGTCATGGTGGTTTCCGGGGCAGCCAGCACACACATTCATTATTATGCCCTGGGTATCACACACGACCTGGCAGTTGATGGAGGGGTAACCCTTGCGGTTATAGTAGACCCTACCCCGCTCACCAGCTGGTGCTTTGATGTGAATGTGTGTGCAGTCTATTGCACCCACTACCTCAGGGTATTCTGCTATTTGCTGGAAGAGATGCATATTGCTGGCCAATACCTCACGGGAATTGGGGAAATATACATGATCACTGACATGTGCTGACATGGCATTCAGGAACTGGTGCAGTACCCTGGATGCTGATGCCTGTGAAATCCCCATCATATCACCAGTTGGTCTCTGGAAAGTACCTGTTGCTAGTATTCTTAGGCCAACACATACCTTGGTTTCCACTGAGATGAGTTCCCCTCTTTTGGTTCTGTGTGTGAGGCTTGGCCTGCACAGATCAACAATTTGCTGCATGAGGTGTCTGTCCACTCTATAGAGCTCCACTATCTCCAGCTCATGTAGCCCCTGGTAGGTTACCCTGGGCCTGTACAATCTTCTCTGTCTCCTCACTGTGGGTTGCTCAGCAGCATTCGCATTGTCACCACCCTCAGCATGTTGCATATGTCGCCTTATAACAGCAATGGTAGCCCCTAACATTTCTTTGTCTCAGTAAAGCTTTTTCAGTTTTCACTTCTATTAGCTTACTGCAGTGTTGCAGTATCTCTGAGAAAAACAGAGGGGAAAGTTGTTTGCTGAGTTTTAAGTGCTGGGCTGGGCTAGTGTACTGCCTGTGTAATTGCCTGATTCTGATTGTTTTCACCTGCTAGCTCTGCCAGTCCTCCCTGTTTAACTTCCTACTATTTGTTGTGCTTCCTTTTCCCTTTCTGTTTCCTCAGGGGGCAGCGCCGCGCAAACAAGGGCAAACACGCGCACACCAGCTCACACGCCCGCACACATGCTTACAGGGACTACAACTTGCTTATTCTTGCTAAAACACACGCACACAGGTGCAAACACACTTACACGGCTTTCAACAACCTTACATTTGCTTACTCCAGCTTAAACACGTGCACACAGGCGCACACGCATGCACACAGGCTTACTCGGTTTTACAGGCGCCCACACGCACGCATACATGGTCCAGGCATTTCTACAAGAAACTTTAGTGTTGTTCATGGCATACAACTTCAATTTCTTGCCTTTAGCTAGGGTACCTGTTGACACACCTTTTCCAGTGATTAGTATCTGACAGCAGACACATGCAACTCTACTCCAATGAGCTTCACTTCTTTCAGACATACCCCCCTCATGATGTCACCTATCTTCTACTCTGTTACACCCCTTATCCTACTCCTGCACTCCACTGACTGTGCTCTTTGGCTATGTAAACTTGGGATTCACTGTCCTTACCCTCATTTGCATAGGATTGCCTACTAATGCTTGGTTACATCTCTTAGACTGAGCTTTCCCCCTTAACAACCTCTACTCGGTAGCCATGTTGTCTTTGAACTGCCATTCCCTTGCATTGTATATTATGGATTGCTGTTAAATCCACATTTGTGGATTTTATTTATTGGTTTTCTGTTTTTTACAGCGCAGCGCGTTTGCGCAGCGCTGTGCTACGCTTAAACATCAGTGATTGGGATAAAAAAAAATTAATTATTTTTTTTGCATCGGTGAACATTGACAATGGCCATATTTTTGGCCATTGGCATGCTTCCTCGGCTGGATGCATCCTTTTTTTTCAGCTGTCATGGCTCCATTTTGCTATTTGCAGAACCGTACTCAGTTGTCAACGGAGTACATTTCTGCAAATAACACTACTCTTACTCGGACAGGTTAGGGTTTCCTGAATTGCAAATTTACCTCATTTGCATACCTTTCAGCAGCAAATGAGGTATTTTGCATAACCTAGCCCTGTCCATGTAAGAGGAGTTTTAGGAGCTCTCTTGCACACCCCTGCTGGCTGTTCCTGGATCGCTCGGTAGACATGGCTGCATGGAGTCTTACTCTACTCTTAGACTCCGTGCAAGCCTTTGTGAATCCGGCCCATTGACTGGCATATGTCATTGTATATGCCGTTCATCAAGCCAGTCTGATTAAGATCGCATTATGGTAAGGTTAGCGAGATTTGCCCTTTCCCCACTATAGTGTGATCTCACAGTTGGTATATATTATTAGCGAGGGGTGTGGGGGCACAGCCTCCCATGAGGAGGTTCAATGAATGGCACTTGTGGTGAAATGACATTCAATGCTCTTCCTATTCGATGAATGAACATAGACCCTGTTGGGTGTAATGTTTAAGCTACTAATTCTCCACTGGATCAACAACCTAGTATTGACCTATGAACCTATAGTGCAGTACCAACATTCAGAAATGGTTAATAAAAACAAATTGTAAAGTACATACAGATCAGTTTAAGACATGATAAATTAATTTGTTTTAACAAAATCACAATATGACATCATATGATGAAGATAATGAGCAACTTTCTTTAACTGTCTGAGCAGGCAGCACTGCTCTTTTTCTGCAAACTGTCAGAGAAGCATATATAACAAGGTGTGTGTGCGTGTGTGTGTGTATGTGTGTGTGTACACTCACATGAATGTTTGTGCATTTGTATGGGCATGCATATGGACTCATAAGCACATGCCTGTGTTCATATCTCTTAACTGTCCAGATTTTAGCATAATGACCAGACTTTTGCCTAATATTTTTGGTCTGTTCCACATAAAATTTGAGGTTTTCTGGTAAATTATTGATGGTTGAAGCCAAAAATAATGATAGACATTTGAGTAACAGTATCCATCAGGAAATGCACTCTGATGCAAAACCTATTATTCTATCAACTTTTTTAAGCATATAAGAGTGATACTTAAACTTTGTACTTATTTTTTTGACTTTTGCCCCCATTATTTTTGTCTTTTTCCAGATTTCTGGTGTTATGGGGTTGACAGGTATGCTTGTGTTCCTTTTTTATTATCATATAATTGTCTAATTATGGTTAAATCCCTAGAGAAGAAGTTTGTAAAAAAAAAAAAAAAGAAGAAAGTAGAAATGAAACCAGACAAAATACCTTAGAAATAAAGCAGAAGCTGAAGTATTTCAAAACAAAATTCAAGTAGTCCCTTTGCATTTAGTGTGTAGCACTCAAGCAGAACATAATATTTTATTTAGTATAGCTGCATTTTGCTATCGTACTGAAGAGAAGAGCAAAGGAGTGGAATTTGAGGAAGTCATAGCCCTGGTCAGAGAATATTGATGATTAAAAATGAAAACACCTCCCATATAGGTAATTATCAGCTTACCCAAGTACCTCTCTTCAATTGTTGGGTCTACCTATATATACCTCCTATCTTCCCTAGACTTTCTCCAATTACGAACAGGAGGGAAATCTAGGCATCCTAGAGCAGCATCATACTGCATCTGGGGGAGTACTTTATTTATGCCCTCCCTTGTGTCATCCTAGTAATACCCCATGGGTGGATGTACACTGAGCAATAATACTGAATTACTCCTCACTTCCCTAAACGGGCTGATTTCAGCAAGCATTCCATCCACCTTTAGGTAGCATGGCATGGTTGTTTCCCCAGTCTATACCAGGGAAATACACTGTATGAATGTGCTCTGAGCACTCAAGCCCCCCCCCCCCCCCCAAATAGGCATGCCGTTTCTCTCTGACAGATCCACCAATCTGCTGTTTGAACTCAGGTCTCCTGGATTTTATGTCACCTGGGCTTTAGTCAGTATTTTTCTCTCTATACCACAGGTGCAGGCCTGCTATGAAATATTTCCAGACAAATGTGTATCTTACAGCATTGTTCTAGCAAACTCAAAAATGTCTCTTGCTATCAGCCTTCCAGAAACATAATGTTACATGAAGTCATGTATCACATGTATCAGCCTCTGTTATCTCATTTTGAAAATGGATTTATCTATACCACTGCACTTATGTTCCAGTAGTGTGCCTGCCTGCTTTTTTTTCGAATTCTCATGATGTTATTTCTAAAGGTTTTACAACAAATAACCAAAATAAGAAGCATGTTATAGATGTTGCAAGAAAGGAAATTTATTTTCTTATAACAAACAAATGTAGCATAGCAGCAGTAGAATTTAGCCTTCTATCTCCATATGCCTTCTACAGTTATATTCCAGTACTGTAACATAACAAATTGTAGTCAAATGCCTTTTATTAACCACTAGCTATAATACATTTCTGACTATTCAAAGTATCCCTTTAATCCTATATGAATTTTATAAGAAAATGTCCAAGAAATCTTGACATTTTTATTCCTTATTGCTATTATGCAGATACATAATTAAATTTGATAGCAACACATCACCAAAGCAGAGTGCACATCTAGTGTCATGTAAGAAATTATGTGTGAAATATTATAGAAAATTATTCCAAATGATGTGATAAAATACATCAGGCATTATTAATAGTATTTTAATTACAGAAAAATTTAGATTTGAAATATCGTGACCAGTAAGTCTGATTTAGTTCGAGTTCCCATTTTCATGTTAATCATACCATGAACATTTCCTTTCAGGCTTGAGAATGTTTTCCAAATTTAATCTTATAAGATCAAAATATTAATTAGAATTCTTTTAAAGGTTTCCGTTAGTTTTTCAAGTCAGTTCAGAGCAATGGAGATTGTCCACCCCAGAAATAAATCATTATTTCTGTACTGTACTGGTGGTTGCTTCATAATATCATGGCCTGCATGCGAAGAGCAGCATGGAGTTCAAAGTTCAGTTATGAAAATCAGGCCATAGTGTGATGTACGCTAAATAAAATGCAATAACAATAACTGCACGACATGTTTTTATATATATTCAAACGTTTTGGTGATTTGATGAAGTTCTGGTAAGGGAATGAAAGCTCTTACAAAACATTATTAAAAATTGTGTATGTGCGCATATATAGAGACATTTTATGTTGGTTTTATTTTTAGTTATTTGACAGCTTGTGAGTTTGCTGACTGTTTTTGTTTGCATTTTAGTATATTGACTATAAAAGCAGATAGTACAAGCAGGAAACATTACATGCAGTAGTTTCCCATTGTGGTCATGCTTTCTGATTCAAAAACCACTCTATCTATCACTGAGGTTTTCCACTAACAGAAGCATCATCATGGAGAGTGGAATTGCCATAGCTGTGCTACTTGAAGATGAGGTAATGAGGGAAGCCGGGGGGGGGGGCAGTTCATTCTAATTAACCATGTGTTCTCCTCCAGAAATGCAAACAGCTTCTGATTTATGCTGCAAAGTGACACAGAGAATTGATCTGCTGGGCAAATTTGTAGGGGTGCAGGAAAAAGATACCATCAAAAGTTGATAGACATCCATTCATTTCAATGGAAGCAGGTGAAGTACAGGTAAGGTCAATAAAGCAGAGGAAGAGTGTGTAATTTAGTATGTGTATGTATATCAATGTGTGGGAGCATGTATGCATGAACAAAACAGAATGAATGTGTGTGTGTGTGTGTGTGTGTGTGTGTGTGTGTGTGTGTGTGTGTGTGTGTGTGTGTGTGTGTGTGTGTGTGTGTGTGTGTGTGTGTGTGTGTGTGTGTGTGTGTGTGTGTGTGTGTGTCTGCATGTGTGTGTGTGTGTGTGTGTGTGTGTGTGTGTGTGCGTGTGCACATAGGTGTCTAAATATGTGTCTGTGTGGGGGTGCAGTATAAGTGGCTGCCTTTCCAAATGTGATGCATGGGCTACCGGGGTAAACACTAACACCATCACAGGTCTGGTAGCACTAGTGTTAAAAATGTGTGACTTAGGAATATGCTAATGAGGTCTTTCTTACTGTAGCCATAGCTGTTTTTGAATTGCATTTGCTCACAGTCATGTAAATTGACTTACTTGCTGTAGGCAGTTTAGGAGAACAGTGACATTCTTTCTGAATCTAAGGCTACATTTGGAGTCAGTTGTTAAGTAGCTTAATTTTTGACATACATGGATTTTAGTAATAGTATCTTAAGCACAAATCTACAATTAACAGATAATACTGTTCTGTTATTTCAGATTCCAGTATTAGACGAATTCGCACACACAGTCACTGAATGTAAATGACAAGAAAAACAATCTGTAATGTTCCATGCAGTGGTCCCCTTCAGAATTTCGAAGCTTAAAACTTTGAAATTCATATGATCGAAGACCATACGATTGAAGTTTTAAAACTTCGAAATCTTGAACAAAGATCGGCATACAGTGCGGAACAGGAGACTTCTCTTTTCCTTGCTGTAGTGCAATCTCGGAGTTGGTATCTTTAAGTAGGGGGGGGGGACCAGGGGGACTTGCCCCCCTGCAAAAACATGTTTTGTGTTTTGTTGACTGCTTTGTTGGGGGGGGGTCAGAATTTCGAGATTCCAAGATCCCAAGGTTCTGAGTTCGATATTTTGAACCTCGGGATTTTGTTTTTTCTAAATTCTGAAGTGAACCCCTATGCAGTGAAAGATTATAGAGTAACAGAATCACATTACATTGTCAGACAGATTAATTGCCTTAGCAAATGATAGAAAGTGAATATTAAAGGACTCCTCTGAAAAATACATGAACCTGAAAATAAAAAAAGTATATGTAATTCAGGTGGGGATCCAGCCATCAGAAATTAAATGCACTGCACACTTCAACACAAATGTCATCACTCACATTGTGAGGAGAAAAAGACAGACATATTATTCAGTAACAAGTATTTGGATGTCAAAAGCACCTTTAAGTACTATAACTATTAAAGTGTACACTGACAATGTGCAAATCTGCAATAACATGCATGATAGAAATGCATGTTTTATTTTACAATCTGAGTAATGACACAATGACACTGGGTAGTTGTATAGGTACAAAAAAACTCATTACAAAATAGAATGCTGAGTACTGAAAAGACTCAGAGACATAGGTGGCAGGAATGTGGCAGATGAGATTCATGTGATTATTTATAATCCTATGACTTGATCTGGTTATATAGCTCTCATTCCCAAATATTTTGTCTGCAAAATGATGTTTTATTTTCTAATCTATACCTTGCATTGTGAATATCGCGTACAACTAGTTGTTCCATGGAAGAAGTGTCATTTTTGGGAACTGAAATCTAGATTAC
Source organism: Protopterus annectens (assembly GCF_019279795.1). Classification (NCBI taxonomy): domain Eukaryota; kingdom Metazoa; phylum Chordata; order Ceratodontiformes; family Protopteridae; genus Protopterus; species Protopterus annectens. The sequence continues at coordinate 253,839,503 of NC_056725.1, forward strand.
AACTTTCACTTTTTGCAAAAGTAGCAAAGAAACCTTCAAAACAACCTCAGAAAAATATTACACATTGTGTACAGTTATGCACAGCTAAAAGTTCACACTCAAGCATTATGCAAATAAAAATCATACATGTAACAATCCTAGAGGCTAGATTACAACTGATAAGACAGCAGTAAAAGACTTAAGCATATGACTTTGCCGTGCACCCTACATTAAACTATGTGATCCCTGTTAGTCAGCAGGTAGCACAGTGGACTAAAGTACTTACTTGTCAATGAGCTACTTCATCTGTCAAAGGTACAGGGTTTGAACCTTTCCACCTTTACTAGACCACTGTATGACCTTCAGCAAGTCAATGAGATAGTGCTTTAGGACAGTTTAGAATTTGAGCTAGGCTACTTTGTGGTCTCCTACACTGTATTTCTGATATGTATTTATGAATATATAAGGGATGCCATCTATATACAGACTCATCTGATATTGGAAACTTTACATGGAGAGTGTGTATTTATAGCAATGTAGTTGCTGAAGATTATGGCATGCAAACAAGTATTATAGCAGCAAACAGGTATTATAGGAGATATGATAGCAGAAAGACAAAGACAGCAGTATTACCAATGAGTTGGGCTATGCATCACTGCTGATGATTTAGGGGATATGTCAGATCTTAATTGTTGTGTGCATCATGCTCTTTATTTGTGTGTGTGTTTACAATTTTCACTCTGCTGTCAGGTATGGGTATACAAACTAACAGTGGGTAAAACTGCCTTCCAGTTTATAGCCTGCTACAGACCACCCTCCCAAACGCAGGAACCCCACTCGACCTTCCTGAGAACACTGGAAAATATGAAGGTCTCCCCAAACACCATTATATTGGGTGACTTCAACTACCCAAACATAGACTGGGAGCATTACTCTAGCTCCAACACCCTAGCCCAAAGGTTCCTAGAATTTATAAACTCAAATGCTATGGAACAACTTGTCACCACTCCCACAAGAGGGGAAACATACTGAACCTGATCATCACCAACATGGGGACTCTATGCTCCAGACCAGAAGTATATCCCTCACTGGTAAGATCAGACCATAAATTAATCTCACTGGATATCCACATCCCGACCCCACCCCCTGCCCAGAAAACCACAGTGAAAAACTTCTCTAAAGCAAACTTCACACTCCTCAAAACCGAGGTGGAATCCTTCAAAGCCCCCGGGCCTGTGGAAAATACTTCCCAGACTGCAGAATCCTTTATAAACGCATTCTATGAACACCTTCAGGAATGCATGGATCATGCAATCCCAAATAAAACCAAGACCCAATCCCCCAAAGGCAGGCGTCCTGTCTGGTGGACCCCAGCCATAAACAAACTATACAATAGAAGGAGGAAGCTACTGCATGATAGAGCAAAATCCCTAAAAGAGAAGGCATCTCTGATCAGTATTAGCAAAAATCTACGGGCACTCATAAAAATCATCTAAGGCCAGCTTCGAGAGAAAAATTGCACAAGACACTAAAGATAATCACAAGGCTTTCTTTAGTTATGTTAGGAACCTGGGTGGAAACTCCCAGATATGCTCAGAGTTAGTCCAAAATGACAAAAAATACACTGAACCCACAGACATTGCCAACATTCTGGCTGACAGGTTCAGCGCAAACTTCTCCTCCCCCTCCCCCCCAAAAGAGCAATTATCTATCCCAGCAGAGTGCTGCCCCCTGACATCTCAGATGCTCAGGTGAGAGCCGCCCTCTCCAAAGCAAAAAACACAGCATCAATGGGACCAGGCGGTGTCCCGGGCTGCGTCCTACATGAACTCTGAGAAGAGCTGAACCCCAACATAAAGCTACTGTTCAATCTCAGCCTTACTACAGGATATGTACCCAAAGAGTGGCGTACAGCAACAGTGGTCCCTCTCCACAAAGGTGATGCCTCAACGGATCCTGGAAACTATCGCCCCATAAGCCTGACTAGCTTGGTCTGCAAAGCTATGGAAAGGATCATCATGGACCTCATAAATAAAGATATTGGGGACCTACAGACACTGGATCCTACCCAGTTCGGCTTTGTTAAGGGCAGATCCTGCCTCTTAAACCTGGTTGATTTCTTTGAAACAGTCACCAAGGCCATTGACGAGGGGAAGTTGGTCCACACAGCCTACCTGGACCTTGCAAAAGCCTTCGATACAATACCCCACTCAGGCATCATAGATAAGCTATCCAACTTAAATATAAGCCCCTATGTCACTAGATGGATTGCAAACTAGCTCAAGGACAGAACCCACATGGTCAGAATTGCTGGAGCCATGTCAGACTCCAAACCAGTTACAAGTGGCATCCCACAAGGCTCAGTCCTGGGACCTCTCTTGTTTGGCATATATTTCTCAGAGGTACAGGCCAACATGGGAGGACTGTGGCTCACCAAGTTTGCAGATGACTGCAAACTGGGTGCCATAATCGACTCTCCAGCTGACACAAGCATCCTCCAAAAGGGTCTCATAGAAACAGATAACTGGTGCCAGAGCCATGGCCTCAAGCTAAATGCCAAAAAGTGTATAGCCATCCCCTTTGGTAAAAACAAAGTGCCCACAAATTACCACATAGGTGGTAATCCATTAAGTACGGAAAAAGTAATTAGGGACCTGGGAACCCAAGTTGATAGCAATCTCTCATTTGACAACCATGTGGCCAATGTGTTTAGAATAACCTTCTATATAGCCCACCTATTCATGAAGGGATTCACATCTAGATCAAGGTAGGTCATTGTGCCTTTTTACTCATCCCTCATCAGGCCCATAATTTAATACAATGCCCCTTTCGGGATGTACTTTACCCGACACCTGCAGCAAATGGAAAGACCCCAAAAGTACCTCACCAAGAGGATCAAAGGGCTCAAACAGATGCCATATGCTGCCCAGTTAAAGAAACACTAGCTCTACTCGGTTGCATACCACCTGCTTAGAGGCAATCTGTGCCTGACGTATAAAGCCATGTCCAACTCGGAATTAATGGACATGCTGCACCTCAGAAAATCCATATCCCATCGAGCTACGTGCTCCAAGAACTTGAACCTCAGCACTGAAATAAATAGGACATGCTGGAGGGACAGATTCATAACCCAGAGGCTCCCTTCACTCTGAAATAAAACCCAGTCTAAGTTAGGCAGAGTCCCTCACTGACTCTCTTCAAATGAAATCTTGACGAGTGGATGGGAGATCGTAGGTTTACCCCGGGTATCACTTCTGTGTCACTGCTAAACAGAGGCACAGTAAACTAACCTCGAAAAAGGGCATAGTAAAACATTTAAAATGGGTGGCGAAAGCCAAACACACTCTGGCTAGGCTTACAATTGCCCTAGGGCAGGTAGCCTAGTATGAACCTATAAACCTATGAACTTATACCGTTAACACATGGATGCAGAAACAACAGGCATCCTGTGTAACTTTGCAGACAGATGGAGGTATACAGACCAGGGGATCAGCACGTGCAATCAAGAATAATAATTGCAGTGAATATATTGACCAGTGGATCCTTCTCTAAGCATCCATGCATAGTACTGGAGTTATACAGTCATCATCTAGCTAAAAACTACAGCAGTTTATTGAATGTCTACTGCTCCATGAACGGACATTCATTGTCATGCCATAGACACTAGCTGAGTGGACACAGCTGATGGATTGATTCCACACAATTTATCACCTATCAAGTATAATTCAACAGTGATGTAACTGCATGTATAAACTGCCATGTATATTACACCATATAATGTCAAGTGGTATGTGACTACAGATCTCATACAAGTGTGTGCTCATAATCACAGAAGAAGCTGTGAAGATTGGGGAAGAAGGGGTGAAGGCTGCCAGCCTAGTCAAATAGAATTTGATACATAATTCTATCATTTATAAATATAAATGTAAAATACAGGCTTGTTTCTTAAATGAATGAAAACACTGTAAAATGTGAACTTCAATATTGTAGCATCATTGCCATCTGCTGTAAGGAAAACTAAGCCAAGCATTTTACATCTGTTCTTTTGAAGTTAAAATGATGTCTTGTATACCCTTTGATCTAGATAGTGGTGCCGAATAGGCTAGCTGAACACATTCTTTCTATTGTTTTAAGTTAAGGAATAATTACTAGGGTGTACATGTGAAATGTCTTGTATTGTTGTAGTTTCCTGAGCAGGTGTTAGATTGCTGAATAATGCAGCCTGTTGGCCTGGGAACTCCAGACTAACTGTCAAAATGATGTAATGTGTATACTGGGAAAACCTAAGTGTCAAAATGATGTAATCTGGGAGGGCCCAGCAGAAATGTTAGTGATTTTAAACTATTGCTGAGAGAGAGACTGTAAGCATTTTGATCTGACTATCTAACTCAGCACTGCCTTGCTCTATGAAAGAAAGTTACTTTAGAAGTATGTTTTCTTGTAGAAAAAGCCAGGACTATAAAGATTAGACTTTGTTTTTCTGTTATATCAGAGTTTTCCTACTGTATTGTTTTAAGTTTCTGTGAGATCTCTGAACTCTTGGATAGCACTGTGGTGTAGTAGTATTGTCTTGTGTTTTTGATTATTTATTATTAAATATGTTAAAAACTTTTTACCTGTGGCTGGTTTGTGTAGAGTTAAGCTCTAGAGTACATTACATATTTATAGAGTTTATTGTATAAGGCCACTCTAATAAGCCTTAGATTGATTAGTCACACTTATCAGTTGGATAATAACATTGCACAGTATTAATTGGACACCTTTTTAAGGGCCTTTGTGTAGATGATAAGTATTAGCTGGTGGTGGCAATAATTACTACCATGTAGTCTGGGTAAAGAGCCATAGCTGGAGGATCTTTGTCAGCCTTTCCCAGGAGTGTCTGTGAAGTTGTATCTCAAAGTGTGTGTGGTGTGTCAGCTACCTGGGCAGGGACACAAAGCACTGGTGGGACAGAGTGGGTACTGTAGGTTAGCTTGCCAGCTAGGCTGAGATCTGGACCCTATAGCTGTACCAGTGGGGAGTCTTATTGGGGACCTGGGGAGCAAGGGAACAACCAGCCCCAGACTGACTGTGATCTCTGTGTGCACTTAAGGGAAATTGTACTTTACTGTGTGTATTTGTTATCCTTTTCTCCTATATGAGATGCCCTCCCTGGTGTTAGTGGTGAGGATTGAGGCTGCTTGATTGCTAAGCCAGGGCATGGCCATCACATTGTGGTGGCAGTGGTTGGGATAAGATATCCTCACTTGTGGTTTTCAGTGGTGGGATCCACTTCATATACTAATTAGCTTGTAGTGGTGTGGGCAGAGTGAATCCTGCAGCTTATGTACAGTGATCTCTGAAGGTGTTTTGTACTCTAAAACAGCTACACAGTGAATACTCAGAGTTCAGATCACAATTGTTTTATTTCTTTTGTTAGCTTAGTTACTCAGGGTGAGCAGGTAGCATGTCAGCAAAGGAGTATGGAAAGCTGACAAGGAGCCAGCTACTGGAGATGTGCCAGGCTAGAGGACTGGTGCATGGAAACCTGACTAAGGCAGACCTGATTGCAGCCTTGGTTACAGCTGCATCAGAAAACAGCATCCAGGAGGATAATCAGACTGGCAGTGGAGATATAATACCCTCAGAGAATGGACAGCTCAACCTTTCGGCAGTGGACTTAAAAATCCAGCTGGAGCTAAAGAGACTTGAGTTGGAGGCCAGCCGTTTGGAGATATAAGCCGAAGAAAAGGAGCCTCAGAAGAAGCATGAGAGGGAAATGCTGACTCTTCGCCAGAGTCATGGAGGTAATGGGCAAGGGAGTGACTGGACTCCACAAGCACAACAGGTCAGTAAATTTCTTCCACAATTTAAAGAGGGTGATCATTTTGATAGTTTCATTCATATGTTTGAGAGGGTATGCAAATAGTATAGTGTTGACCAAATGCTCTGGGTATGGTTCCTGACCCCTTTACTCCATGGGAAAGCTGTAACTTGTATATCACAAATGCCTGACTCTGTCTGTTTTGATTATACTGCTGTAAAAATGTTTTTTAGAATGTTTTAAGCTAACACCTGAAATGTATAGGAAAAGGTTTCATGAACATAGATGCAAGGCAGATGAAAATATATGTGAATATGTTGCTGAACTGAGCAATTATTTTCATAGCTGGGTGAGTGGATGTCAGGTCACCAATTTTGAAGGACTTGCAGACCTTTTGGTGAGGGAACAAGCCCTTAGCACTTTGACTGATGACATAAGGAACTGGTTAGCTGATAGACAATGTGCTACTTCAGATTAGTTGGGGATGAAGGGAGACCTATACCTGGCAAGCAGGACAGCCCTGCACAGGAAGGGGACACCCAGTACTGCTCATGGGTCTAAAGGAACCCATGGTGGGCAGCACAGACTGCTCCAACAGAATCTGCCAGCAGCAGGGGAAGCCACTAGTCTAGGTACACATCCAGGAGCTAGGGTTAAATGTTTTGAATGCAACCAGTAGGGCCATGTGGCATACAGGTGTCCACAGAGGCAAGGTGGGGAACCAAAGGTGAGGGAGCCAGTAAGTGGGAAAGACAAAATGCCAATAGTAGGTTGTCATGAGACAACAGCGGTATGGAACTCCAAACCTGCAGCTGTCCTGAGAGGGAAGGATTTGGATGAGGCAGTACCATGTACTTATGCAGTTACACGCAGTGAAGCTAGAAGACAAGCATGTGGGTCTGGTAGCTTGGGGGAGACTCATACAGACTGCATACTTGCAGCCAGGACTGCTGAGGTGGTTACTTCAGGGAGGGAGCTACTCTGTAGCAGTGAGACTGAATATGAGCCACAGCTGCTTATGGGTACTGATGTTCCCTTGAACAGGGTAACTGCAAAGGTAGAGGTGAGTAATAGTACCCAGGCTGACAGCGAGGCACCACTGTCAGAGGATGCCAGGCTTCCTGTGGAAGGGGAGCTGGGAAGGGTTACAAGGAGAGAGTTGAGACAGGCTCAGCTCTCAGACCCTACATTGCAAGGCCTGAGGCAGGTAGCTAGGGAGACACGTGATTCTCAAGGAAAGGGAGAATTTGTATACTGGGACAAAGGGTTACTATACAGAGAGTGGACCCCTGAGGGAGGGCTAGAAAGTGAGAGAGTAGAGCAGTTGGTAGTGCCTAAAGCTTACCATCTGGCACTTCTAGCCATAGCCCCATGATATTCTCTTTGCAGGTCATATGGGCATAAAACATACAAAGAGGTGTATGCAAAACCTATAGTGGCCTGGAATTTCCAGATATGTAACAGGGTACTGCAGGACCTGTGAGCAGTGCCAAAAGGTAGGCAAGGCAGGAGACATGGTGAGAGCGCCTTTGATGCCTTTGCCTGTGATTGAGGAGCCATTTCAGAGGGTAGCCATGGATATTGTGGGACCTCTGAGTACCCCAAGTTCCACAGGGAAAAGGTATATCCTAGTGGTAGTGGATTGTGCTACACGATACCCTGAGGCAGTGGCTTTGTCCTCCATTGAGGCAGAAAAGGCAGCAAATGCTTTGCTAGAGATTTTCAGCAGGGTAGGTTTCACAAATGAAATACTGACTGACCAAGGTGCCAATTTCCTGTCAGACCTGCTGGCTTGTTTGTGGAAGTCCTGTGGGGTGAAGTACATGAAGACCACCCCCTACCATCCCCAGACCAGTGGTCTTGTTAAGAGGTTAAATTCTACAACCAAGTCCATGCTACGGTCATTTGCAGATCAGTTTAAGTGGGAGTGGGACATATATTTGCCCCATCTGTTGTTTGCTTACAGAGAGGTTCCCCAGGAATCCACAGGTTTTTTACCCTTTGAGTTGCTGTATGGGCATAGTGTGAGGGGAACCTTTAGCTATAATTCGAGATGAGTGGGAAGGTGAGTGTGAATCTCACAAGGAGTCTGTTGTGGCATACATCCTAAACCTTAGGACAAGGTTCAGGGAACTCATGGGCTTGGCCCAGGGGAACCTGGCAAAAACCCAACAACAGAAAAAGGTGTGGTATGACAGGAATGCTCGAGCTAGAGAGTATGTTGTAGGGCAGCAGGTAATGGTTCTAATTCCTGCCAGACACAACAAGCTGCAAGCAGCTTGGGAGCATCCCTACAAGGTGGTAAGAAAGGTAAGTGATGTTAACTACATGGTGGAAGTGCTAGCAGATGGCAGGGACACAAATTGTACCATGTTAACATGATGAAACCTTACCATGATAGGGAGGCCCTTGTGTTGAGCATTTGCAGTGGATTGCAGGAGGAGTCTGAGGGAGATCTGGAGACTGATCTCCTCAGTGAGGCTCGGGCTGACACCACGGTGGAAGGGGTAGCAATGTCCCAGCAGCTATCTCCTACCCTGGTTCAAGAAATCCAAGCAGTGTTGCAGGAATTTAGGGACATGTTCACTGGGAAACCAAGGTGCACCCACCTGGTGCAGCACCAGGTAGATACAGGACCCCAAAGGCCTATTAGGCAGGCCCCTTATAGGGTGCCTGAGAGAGTCATACAGATATTAGGGAGGAGGCACAGGAGTCCCAAGGCCTCCCCAGTGGTGCTGGTGCCACAGAAGGATGGCAGCACCAGGTTCTGTGTGGATTATAGGAAATTAAATAGTCACACAGAGTCAGATGCTTACCCCCTGCCTAGGACAGATGAGGCCCTAGAGCAGCTGGGTGGGGCTAAGTATCTTACAACCAGTGATCTTACCAAGGGTTACTGGCAGGTGCCCTTGACTCCCAGTGCTAGAGAGAAGTCAGCCTTCGTGACTCCTTTTGGCTTGCACAAGTTCACAAAGATGCCCTTTGGGATGAAGAATGCCACAGCGACTTTCCAGAGACTGGTGGATAATATCCTAGCAGGAGCAGGAGGGTTTGCCTTTGCTTACCTAGATGATATTGCCATCTACAACCATTCCTGGCCAGAGCACCTTCAGCATGTCAGGGAGGTGCTGGGCAGATTACAGTGGGCAGAGTTGACCATTAAACCGAGCAAATGTCAGGTGGGTATGGCGGAGGTCTCCTACCTTGGACATAGAGTGGAGAGTGGTAAGATAAGGCCAGAACCTGCCAAAGTGGAAGTTATTCAGGCATGGCCTGCACCTGTTACTAAAAAGCAGGTGAGGGCATTCTTAGGGATAGCAGGATACTACAGAAAGTCCATCCCTAGTTATAGTACCATAGCTGCTCCCCTCACAGACATGACAAGAAAGAACAGACCAGATAAGTTAGTGTGGACCCCAGCATGTGACCAGGCATTCCAAAAGCTTAAGGGAGCTTTGGGAGGACCCCCTGTGTTAGCCAGTTCAGATTACAGCAAATACTCTGTTGTGCAAGTGGATGCTTCAAACCATGGGGTGGGGGCTGTACCAGATTTCTTCGGGGGGAGCACCTAGTGGTTTATCTCAGTCACAGGCTCCAACCCAGGGAGGAATGCTATGCAGCTGTAGAAAAGGAATGTCTAGCTGTAGTGTGGGCACTGCAAAAACGTCAGCCTTATCTGTATGGAAGGAAATTCACTGTTATGACAGATCACAACCCTCTAACATGGTTAAATAGAGCCAGCCAGCAAAATGCCAAGTTAATAAGATGGAGCCTGGGGTTACAAGCATATATGTCAATGCAACACTGCAGTGGGAGTAGCAATGCCAATGCAGATGGGCTCTTAAGACAGGGAATGGTGTGAGGTACACCCAGATAGACCTAACCCTCTCAAGCGGTGTTTATCAAGGGTCACTGGAAAAACGAGCTTGAGTTCTCCGGGGGGGGGGGAGATGTGAAGATTGGAGAACAAGGGGTGAAGGCTGCCAGCCTAGTCAATTAGAATTTGATACATAATTCTATCATTTGTTAATATAAATGTAAAATACATGCTTGTTTCTTAAATGAAAGAAAACACTGTAAAATGTGAACTTCAAGATTGTAGCAACATTGCCATCTGCTATAATGAAAACTAAGCCAGATATTTCACATCTGTTCTTTTGAAGTTAAAATGATGTCTTGTAAACCCTTTGATCTAGATAGTGGTGCTGAATAGGCTAGCTGAACACATTCTTTCTATTGTTTTACGTTAAGGAATATTTACTAGAATGTACATGTGAAATGTCTTTTATTGTTGTAGTTTCCTGAGCAGGTGTTAGATTGCTGAATAATGTAGCCTGTTGGCCTGGGAACTCCAGACTAAGCGTCAAAATGATGTAATGTGTATACTGGGAAAACCTAAGTGTCAAAATGATGTAATCTGGGAGGGCCCAGCAGAAATGTTAGTGATTTTAAACTATTGCTGAGAGAGAGACTGTAAGCATTTTGATCTGACTATCTAACTCAGCACTGCCTTGTTTGTTGAAAGTAAGTTACTTTAGAAGTATGTTTTCTTGTAGAAATAGCTAGGACTAAAAAGTGTTTTTCTGTTATATCAGAACTTTCCTATTGTATTGTTTTAAGTTTCTGTGTAATCTCTGGACTCTTGGATAGCACTGTGGTTTAGTAGTTTTGTCTTGTGTTTTTAATTATTTATTATTAAATATTTAAAAAAAACTTTTACCTGTGGCTGGTTTGTGTAGAGTTAAGTTAAGCTGTAGAGTACATTGCATATTTATAGAGTTTATTGTACAAGGCGACTCTAATAAGACTTAGACAGTTTGGTCTCACTTACCAATTGGATAATAACATTGCATCGTAATAATTTAACATCCTTTTAAGGACCTTTGGGTAGCTGATAAGTATTAGCTGGTGGTGGCAGTAATTACTACTGTATAGTCTGGGTAAAGGGGCACAACTGGATAATCTGTGTCAGCCTTTCCCAGGAGTGTCTGTGAAGTTGTATAAATACTTATCTCAAAGTGTATGTGGTGTGTCAGCTACCTGGACAGGGACACAAAGCAATGGTGGGACAGAGAGGGTACTGGAGTTTAACTTGCCAGCTAGGCTGAGATCTAGACCCTATAGCTGTGCCAGTGGGGAGTCTTATTGAGGACCTGGGGAGCAAGGGAGCAACCAGCCCCAGACTGACTGTGATCTATGTGTGCACTTAAGGGAAATTGTGCTTTACTGTGTGTATTTATTATCCTTTTCTCCTATATGAGATGCCCTCCCTGGTGTTAGTGGTGAGGATTGAGGCTCCTTGATTGCTGAGCCAGGGCATGGTCGTCACAGAAGCCATGATGCCAAAATGTGGCACTCTGACTGATACAGTGATGTGCCTGAATATGTAAACTGGCATATATACTACTCACCATACTGTCAAGTAGTATGTGACCATGAATCATAGGTGTGTGTGGTGATAATTCCAGAGGAAGTTATGATGCCAAAATTTGGCACTCTGGTGCTGTGTGCCACGTATTTGAAAGTGGGATGAAGATGGATGTCAATTTAAATTATTTCTGCTCATAGCTATCACACCAGTGCAGACACCACAACAGATATCTTGCAAACTGGGCACACATGAGAGATCATAATATAGCAGAACTGTTATCTGCTCTCCTTTAAAATAAAGTTGTATCACTTCAGTAATTCTATTGGAACGCTGCTGTATGCACCTGCAAAGGTCTTTCAGAAATTGAAAGCCTGTAGGGTATTGAGGAACCTCACCCATGTGATACTTGCACCCTAGCTCAGATGACCACAAGCAAAAGCATGGGCAACATGCTAATGTTTTCTAATCTCTGTCTCAATGTACAGGTGTCCATGTACTATGTCAGGACAGAGTACAGTAGTTGATAAATGTAATGATCCACTAGGGCTTCTGTTAAGGTTGGGAATACAATCTCTGAGAAATCATACCTGAGATCATAACTGATCAAAGCAAGTTCATGGCATTCATTGTAACTGGATAACATATGGTAACATAACCATAGTAACATAACACTGGGGGAAAGCAGAATCTCCCCAAACCAGTGTACCATGGTGTCAAACACTCAATGTTTCCCTCTAATAAGAAGAAGTTTTTGAGGAAGCATGGATCAAGGAACAAAGTGACACCCTCTGGCATATACTTGGATACAATGTATGCACTTAAATATTAACACCACGTTATAAAGCATACAACCATTGAAAATGTTTTAGAATCCGTGACTATAATTGGAAACAGAATGTGAAGGATCAGAACTCACATTTCATCACATCTAAAGCAATAGACAGATGCACCTCAGGTACATTATAGACACAAACACCAAAAAAGTATAGACTTATACCCCCTGTTATCACAGGCTACAGCTTGAGTGCATACATTACACTGACCACACCTGCTGATGTACTGTGGTCTGTGCTCTGCCACATTCATATCCACTTGGCATAACATTGTTGGTTGGTGATGCACAAGCTGACTACCTCCTGTGTAGACTGGTAAGGATGACATCATTGGCAACCTCATGTGTAGTGGGCTGCCATATGGTGCTGGAGATATTGTCCAGTAAATGCTGACTGGAATGGAAAATAATGAAGGATCTTGTAAAGCACAAATTTCAAACGTTCTCTAAGAGATATGAAACAGGGACTGCTTACATCACATAGACTGTAACTTTACAAACTTTAACAGTCAGTATTACATGCATTTGCTGGATGATATCTCATGCAATGCCCTTTCTGCATTTCACTTCCTATCGGCTAACAGTATTTGTGGATGGAATGTCCTATAATGCAGTTGTAGCTTTTTAGTTCTCTAATATTTCATGGTTGTGAATCTGTACTTGCTCTCAAGAGTTCTGCAAGGTGTATGAGGGCATTAACTTCCTAAAACACATGATTCAACTGCAGCAGAATGCCTAAAACACTGGGTCCACTGTTGTGTTAGCACAGCAGGTTAAGCTGTTGTGTGCAAAGGTATAGCCTGTGCTTGCCTTGTCACACAAGCATGGTCAAATTCTAAGAATGAGCTACTGAAGCAGGGACTTATATCACCCAGGATTCCTCAGCTTCATCTATTGCACCATGAATACCCAAAGCTGGTACAACAGAGGTCACATATGAGGACTTTCCCATCCTTAAGGCATGACCTAGGTATCTACGTGTGCTTGTGCCTCAGTCACATGTGACTTAGGTATTAAGAAAATCATTCTATATCATTCCACTTATAAGTAAGGGTATGACATCTAGGTTCAAAGAAGTCATTGTTCCACTATACCCAGCCCTCACCAGAAAATGCCCCCTTTAGTATGTACCTGACCAGGTGCATGCAACAACTGGAATGTCCAGAGATTCGATTCCTCACAAAATCAACAACAGGGAATTAACAGCATGCTCTGTTCAGTTTGACTCAAAGCCCTATCCCTATACTCCATCTACAACAGACTGTTGAGGGTTCATCTATGTCTGGTATACAAGGCATTCCAGGATACCACTCTGATGGACCTCTTGCATAGCTGCAAAACTAATAGCATCAGACCTACCTGATCCAGGAACTTAATCCTTGCTTGCAACTTAAGGACATGTTGGAGGGACAGGTATGGGTCTTAGCGAATACCCCTACTGTGGAACAAGCTTCCCATCCAAGTGAAACAGTTTTCTTCCCTGACCCTATGCAAGATAACCTGTTCTAGTGTTTGGAAAATTGGAAATTTACTCCTGGCCTGTCAGCGTTGTTGCTAATGGGTAGAGGTAAATGGTAAATGTTTAACTATGCATGTCCGAGATTACACATACTCCTAAAAATAACCTCTAAGGCAACACACTTGCTGGATACATTTGGGATGCATTGCTAGGTTTAAAAATGCCCTTGTGGACATTAGTTTAGTATATACCTAAGAACCTATGTATCTGACCCTCAGCAGATTAATTTTGCACCACTGTTCCACTATATGCCTCAACCGTTGGGGACTGTGACTTGGAAACAGCTGAAATAGACAGCCAAAACAGTTGCATTGATTTTATAACAACAATCTGAGCATGGTTAGTGAGCTTGCCATGCTCACTGAAAGCAGTTACACCCACAAACACCCCCTTGCCTCCTGTGCTGCCACTCCCATTACATAGAGTGCCATTGATGTGTAGAGTGTTCTGGAGTACCAAGTTCTCATGCTCTATAAAATTAACTTTTTTCTTATGGACACTCAGTGCAACACAGGTGACATAATGCAAAGTAATGTTACTAAGGTAAATGGTTTCCTTAGGTCTTGCTCCCTTCCCCATTACCTCCATGACTCTGGCGAAGAGTCAACATCTCCTTTTCATGTTGTCTTTGCCTCTCCTTATCCTCAGCTTCCAGGCATAGCAGTTTCTCATTCTCCTCAGCCTGCAGATGTCACAGATTCTCATTTTCATCACTCTCTAGACACCTCAGTCTCTCTGCTGCTTCTATTTCCAAATTCGTGCCCTCCAACTCAAGTCTCTTTAGCTCCAGACAGACTTTTAAGTCCTCTGAAGAAAGGTTGAGCTGTCCTTTCTCTGAGTGTTGTACATTTACATGGCCAATCTGATCATCCTCCTGGTTGTTATTCTCGGATGCAGCTGTGACCAAAGCTGCAACAGCATCTGCTTTAGTCAGGTTTCCATTCAACAGTCCTTTAGCCTGGCACATCTCAGCCAACTAGATCCTTATCGGCTTGCCATACTCCTCTGTTGACATGCTTTCCTGCTCTCCCTAACTAAGCTAACAAAAGAAATAAAACAATTGTTAATCAGAACTCTAAATGTTCACTGCATGGCTGATTTAGAGTACAAAAACACCTCCAGTGATCACTGCACATAAGCTACAGGAATTCACCATCCACACCACTACAAGCCAATTAATATGTGATGTGGCTAACTCACCACTATCAACCAATTAATACCTGATGTGTATATCCCACCACTGCCAAACAATTAAAATGTGATGCCTGTGCACTGGCCCAGTAATCAAGGAACCTCAATCCTCACCACTAACACCAGTGAGGGGTGCCCACATTAGGAGAATAACAATTACACACACAGTAAAGTACAATTTCCCTTAAGAGCATGCAGAGATAACAGGCAATCTGGGGCTGGTTTCTCCCTTTTTCTCCAGATCCCCAATGAGACTCCCCACTGGCACAGCTATAGGGTTCAGATCTCAGCTGAGTAGTCAAGCCAAAACCTCCAGTACCCTCTCTGTCCAACCAGTGCTTCATGTCCCTGCCTAAGTAGCTGACACTCACACACGCACACACACACACACACACACACACACACACACACACACACACACACACACACACACACACACACACACACACACACGCACTTTAAGATTTTATTTATAAACACACACACAGACACTCCTGGGGAAGGCTGGCACAGGTTCCCCAGCTATGCTCCCTTCTGCCCAGACTATATGGTAGTACCATCTGCCACCAACTACTCTTATCAGCTACTCTAAAGGCCCATACCAAAGGGTGTCCAATTCTACTGTGCAATATTACTGTTATCCAAATTGTGACTGAGACTTGAAGGATATTTAGGAGTGGCCTATACAGTATCACCAAATGCATGCAAGTACTTTAAGAGCTTAAATTATCTCTACACAAAATGGTCACAGTTGAAAGATGTAAAAATATTTAATAATAAATGATAAAAACACAAGACAATACTCATCAATTCAACACAGTGCTAATAGAGAGTTCAGAAAGCACAGGAAATACTTTAAAATAACATTGCAAGACAGTCTGGTTTAAAATATAGAAAACAGCTAGACTAATCTGGCTATATTCCTATCTATCTCTAAGAGAAACACTAAGATCTAAGATCCTACTTACATCAAAGTGCTGGTGAGTTGTTGTCAGCTTTACAAAATTCAAAATGCTAAATCTTTCACTCTGAGAAAGTCTTAAATTGATAATACTCATTACTGATGAGTCATTTCAGATTACATCATTCTTGATACTTCTACTTAAGTTTCCCAGACTCAGAGAACTTAACATTTTAACATTACTTTTTGTAATTTGCACATGCCAGGAAGCCACAGCAATAAAAGACACATTACGTGTCAGACCTAGTAATTATCTCTGTCTTAGAACAATAGAAAGAATTTCCTAGCCCAGACATCCTGTCTCCTAGCTTGAGATCAAACAGTCATAAAATGCTTTACTCATCAGCTTTCTTCCAGCAGGATGCACTGTGGTTACATTTTTGAAGCTGAGAACATACACAGTTTTCTTACATTTGTCAAACAAGCCTGTGGATCATATTAATATTTACAAGGACATAGAATTATTTACAAAATTCTCTGTAGCTAGGCTGGCAGCCTTCACAGTGGCAATGCTTAGCAAAGCTTAGCTGAGCTGACCAATCCTTAAATGAGTTTGCACCGCTAAGCAATGCGCAAACCAGCTAAGCACTGCTAAAAAGTTCCTTGTTTAAGTAGTGCTTGGCAAGGCTTAGCTGGGTGCAGCAAAGCAGGATTTTATAATACATTTCATAATTGTGTAATTGCAAACTACAATGTTTAATAACATGTCTGTGCATACGTACATTATTCCATCAAGGGTTTAAACATATTTCTCATAATTGTGTATTTGCAACATAAATGTTTCATAACCTGTCTGGGTATTCATACAAAATTCAGTCAAGGTTTAATAGTACTTCTCATGCATGTGTATTTGCAAACTAAACTTAATAACCTGCCTGTGTAATAAAAAAATATCAGGATTTAAAAGATGTCTCATACTGTGTATTTACAAAATAACCAGTGTGTGTATTCAAACCCTGCACTAACAGCTGTCATGCTAACCATTCAGCTACATGGCCATATGAAATGCTGTTATACTTTTACATATATCTCTCCACTACGTTTAAGCACCTCTAAGCACCATGCTGCACTGCGCCCACCCACTCAGCTATGCTTAAACTTGACCTTTCCTAAATAATTAAATATATCTGGTTTCTATTTTTAGATGTCTGGCAAGTGTCCATTGCTAAGTGTTGTGCTTCACTTTGCAAACACAAAATAAAAGAAGCTAAAATACCTTTTATTACATATGCATACATTGATATCCAGCACTTTGACAGTGTAGGGAGTATGTTTCTCATCTCCAGGCACACTAACATGGTCCCTACACTGATTTACTAACCTTGTTACATGGTTCTCCCTCAGTAATGCACCTTCATTAATATATGAGGCGTGCTGCCAAAGGGGATCCATATACATGGCCATGGCACCTACCTTGTAGGTCTTCCACTATTCCTACATGGATTTTATTAAATCCTGAGGACTGCTATGCCTTCATGTGATAATTTGCATATATCCCATAGAACTCCACTACAGCTAGGGTGGATCTTTCTTGCAATGTTTACTGACTTAATGTATTCTGGGGGTTTTCCTGCATTTTTCCTAAAATCCAAAGCATATTCAAAGATAGTAAATAAAACACTGAACTGATTTGCCCCAAGCCTCCATTTTCATTGTAATAATACAAGATGCCTCTTTTTACAAGATTAAGGCTAGAGCCCCATATCACAGAAAAAAACTTATTTATAATAGTTATTTCTTCATTTTCCTGGGGAACATATATACCCTATCTAAATATCCCAGTTTACCTAATATCACAGAATTAATGAGGTTTGGGAGAAACTAATTTGTCCAGGACTGTTTAAGGGGGTTAGTATAAGGGTAATGAGGGTGGGGGGATAGGGATAGGTTAATTAGGCTGTGGGTTGTAATGGGTTAATGGTGAGCAGACTCAGCGGAAGTGAAGTAGATTTAGGGAGGGGTTTAGGTTGTATATTAGTGTATTGGGGAAGTAGTGTAACATTTTATTTGAGTTTGCAATGGCAAGGATCACATTCTGACAACTTGTAGATACAAGGATGCATGTAGGCCTTGGAGTACCTTTAGTCTGGATTTATGGTTTGTTTGTTGTTCCTGATTAGGTGTATTTCTTTTAGCTTACTAGGAAGAAGTTTGGTAGTGTGACTGGGTGTTTTGTGCTTGAGAGTGCTAGCATGTTGGATAGCAGTTTTAGGTGGGGGCTGGTCAGCTTCATTCATTGGGGGTTGGAGTTTGGGAAGGGCAGCAGTTTCCCGGACTGGACTACTTTTAGTCTGAATTCATGTTTTTTTGCAGATAGTTTGTAGGAATCAGTGGTGTTTTTTGTTTTTTGCTCCAGGTTAGGTGGATTCATTTTAGCTTATTAGGAAGGAGTTTTAGGAAGTGCAAGTGGGTGTTGTGTATTCAAGACTGGTAGCAGGTTGTATGGCAGGCTTAGGTGTGGGGACCTGTCAGTTTCATTCATTGGGGTGTAGGAGTGTGGGCAGGGCAGTAGTTTCCCAGGCCGTCAGTGGGCTGTGAAGTAGTGTACTGCAGTTGTTCATTCCCATTCTGGTCTGTGCCATCATGTCCCCCTCTTTGCAGTTGTATTAAGCTCCTGTTTTGGCTGTCTTTGTGTTAAAATCCAGTCAAGCGGATGGTACATTTTATATTATTTTCTCTTAACGATGGTGGACTGCAGATGTAGGTGTACCAGTGGTGGGGGGTATATACAGGGGACATTATAGGGATCGATGGTGCATTTCTTTTTTTTTGGTTCATGGATGGCAAGCAGTGGGTGGTTGTAGGGGTTCTGTGCTGTTCATGGGCTTTTCTGCAGAGCATGCACAGTCTGGCTGAGAGCTGTTAGACAAGTAATGGTCAGGAGCATGCTAAGGATACTTTTCTATGGATACTTGTAAGGTCAGTGTAAATTATAAGTTTGTTATAGGACATGTAAATAAAAAAAAACAGAGTGAAGGAGGGGAGGAAGATGCAGATGTGAGGGCAAGGAGAGCAGTTGCTTTGATCCCACATGGTATATGTGGCACTGTTTCCTGCTCAGATATCCTGGTCCTAGGGGACTCATTAACCCTTCCTCTGGCTTATAGCATGCCTGTTCTTGAATGGTGTGATATGTGAGCTCTGTTTCACTCAACCCTGGAGCTAGTTTGTGTTGGACTGGCCATTGATTGGTCATTTCTTTGGAACTGCACATGGGATTGCGGCATCTCTGGTTGTGTGGTTTGTTGTGTGAGGCCCATTCGGGTGCCATTATTTTAAGTTAGTTGATGATTGTATGTTTGGGTCAGGTGGTGGAGGAAGGGGTATGGATTGGATGGCATTGAGTTTTGTTAGGACTTATCCCCAGCATCATGTACTGACTTTACATCCAATACTTATTGCCAATGCAACAGTGGTACTGAACAGAGACAAAAAAAGTTTTATAAGGTTTTCTGTTGTCTGGAATTAAGCATGTTACTATCTGATGAACTTCTGTAGGTGGATGCACTGGTGCACATGTCTGGGTGGTGCCTTGCTGAGTCATTTATATGTGTTTTCTTTTTTTGTCTCATTATTTTGTTGTAATAAGGAAGGTGGGCAACTTTTATGGTTTCATGGGAAAGTTCAAATGTTGCTCTGTGGTTTGCACTGCTTCCCTCCCTCCCTTGTATTCTTAATAAATATACATACTTATGTAATCACTGTCTTAATGAGCTTTACTTTTGTTACAGACGGCAAGCATGCAGAGTCTATGGGAACAGTATGAGGCCATTGTGGCGCAGGCTGAAGACTTGTTCCAAGAGGTGCCCAATGCCAACTTCGGGATGGTGGATCAGGTAGGGGAAGCCAGTAAAAAGAGGCAATGTTCGGGGGTGAGGACCAGGTCGGTGACTTGTGGAAAGAGGCGATGACTATCGTGAGAGGCAGCTGCAGTTGACTCTTCAGTGGCTAGAGCAGGCCCAGATGGAGCAACAGGTAATGATCTGGCAGTGGGTGTTCAGTTAGGGCAGGTAGGTGTGTTGTGTGTTGGGGATGATTGTGAGACATCGGATGGTGCCCTTTGTTATGGGTTTGGGGATGCAAGGAGGACTATTGGGGATGCACAGGGGAGTCAGGAGGTAAGTGGGGAAGAAGCATTGAGGGCTGACACCATTGGGTAGTTCGGCAGTTTGCTTAATTTTTAGAAGTGGATTCCGATTTTGGCATATGGCCAGATGACTGATTAGCTATGCAGATGTTGTGACAAGGGCTCAGGGTGGTTTGTCTAACTTCTCACATTCCATCTACAGTTAAAGAGAAGATTTGGAAAGGGTAGTATGTTGATGTTTTTGAACTGATAGATGCAGAAGGGGTTCAGCGGTTGGTGAAGTTGGAGCTGGCAAACAGCAAAGATCTGTTGACTGCTTTAGCTGCATTAGGGAGGAGGAGGGTAAGTAGGTAGGCTGTGTCCTAGGACATGGGATAACTGGGTATTAGGATTTTTTACTATATGGCAGTTTTGTTGGAGATGGATACAGCCTTGGCTTTACCTCTATTGTGTTACTTTCTTACAATATGGGAGGTGCAGCGTTTGAGGCCTGGGAATTCCTGACTATTGCATGACCAGAGGTTTCAGAAGTGGAAAGCAGCTGATCACTCTAGTCAATGGGAGGTTCATCATCCAGATATTTGGCTAGCTACTATGATGGATAGTTTTGCTGGGAATTCTAGAGGGGAAAAGGTAGGGGTGAAGGTGGAGGAGTTTGTTGGGCTTTTAACGCGGGAAGTTGTTTATGGGTTGGGTGTTAAGTATTCACATACTTGTTCAAAATGTGGGGTGAATCATTCAGTGGTTTAGTGTGGGCGAAGAGAGGTTAACCCAATGACTTCAAGCTCAATTTCATCTGAAGGGGGCTTCTCCCCTATCAAGGGTTTCAGAACTTTAGCAGTAGAGGCAATTTTTGAGGGTTACGGGGCACTGTGTCCTTTAGGAGGCTAGAGGAAGGGCTGGGGTTACTTTCTCCCATTAAGGTGGAGGTATTGCAGAGTATGTTCCAACAATTTCCTGATGCTTCTCTTAAAGAAGACATCATTGAAGGTTTTTCTAAGGGGTTTTCTATTAAATTGGGGTGGTGGGGGATGGGGTGGTTTGTAAGAATTTGCAATCAGTAAATGGTAAGGAGAATATTCTGCTGCATTTATTAGAGAAAGAGTGACAGGTGGGTAGGTAGTTGGAGCTGTTTGACAGCCCTGCCTTTCAGAATTTTAAGGTCTCCCCATTGGGTTTAGTTCTGAAGAAAGTGGATGGTGAATTTCAGTTGATTCAGCATTTGTCGTACCCAGCTGGGAGTTCTGTGAAGGATTTCATTTCAGTGGAAAATGCCGAAGTATGCATCTTTGGATGATGCAGTACAGGTTATCCGGGGGTTTAAGGATCCATGGTTAGTAAAGGTGGATATTGAATCTACGTTTTAGCCTGTTGCCAATTAGAAAGGAAGAGTGGCCATAACTGGGCATGGTAGTAGGAAGTAAATTTTATTTCTATAAAGTTATGCCAATGGGTTGTTCTGTAGCCTATGCTACCTTTGAGAAATTCAGTACAGTTCTTCACTGGATGTGGCAGCAGAGGGTGTGGATGAAGAGGGCTGTACATTATTTGGACAATTTTTTGTTAGTGGGGGAGGGATTCCAGGGAGCATATGAACGTTTGCAACACTTCCTGGGGATGTGTTATGAGTTAGGGGTTCCATTGACCCGGCATAAGTTGGAAGGCCTTGCTTAACCTTTGGATTTCTTGGTATTGGTATTGGACACAGCTCGTGGGATATTTTGCTTGCCTATGGATAAGATAGGCAGACTGAAAGAGAACATTGGGGCAATGGTGTATAAGGTTAAGGTGCACAGTTTGATGGTCATGGAACTTTCAGGCTTTTAAATTTTGCATGTTGGGCTGTTCATCCAGGGCATACTTTTTGCAGGTCAGTGGCCTTTTATTCAAAGTGGGGAAGAGTAAACATGATTGGGTTAGGATAAGCAAGTTGGTATGGGCTGATATGGCTCTTTCGTTATCTTTTCTGGAGCAGTTTAATGGGGTTTTGTTTTGGCAGTCATACTGGGAAAGGCAGGATGAACAGCAATTGTTTACAGATGAAGCAGGAGGTATCGGAATTGAGACATTTTTTGAAGGTGAATTGTTTAAGCTCAATGACCATGGGATTGGAAGGAGGAATGGAAAAGGGATGTTGCGTTTTTGGAGTTAATGCCAATTTGGGTACCATCAGTAGTCTGCAAGGAGAAATTGAGGGGAAAGATGGTAATTTTCCATTCAGACAACATAGCAGTAGTGTGGGTTTTGCAGATGAAGACAGCTAGATCTGAAATGCTGCGGTTAATCTTATGCAAGTTACTCTTGCAGAGTTTGATAATTAATTTTTCATTCACAGGGGTGCATGTGGCAGAGGTGTGGAATGTGATTGCTGACAGTTTGTCTCGATTTCAGTTTTCCAGATTTCAACATTTGGCTCTGGAGACAGAGAAAGTGCCGGTGGCTTTGCCAGATGAAGTATGGCATGTTGGATTGACGTAATCAGGAGGTTGGTGCAACAGTCATGGGCATTGTCCACCAGGAAGGCATATGGTAGGGCACTTTATGATTTTGATAAATTTATTTTGCAGTTACCTGAGGAAGAAGGGGTTTGGTTGGAGGAGCTGCTGCTGATTTAGGATGGATGGAAGGAATTTGGGACTGTTTTGTTTAGGGTGGTCAGTTAGGTGGCATGGGATTCGAGGTCTTAGATGGACTCAACTTATTCATGAAGTTGAAGTGTTAAAGTTTTGGTTAGGTTTTCTTCAAATATCGGTGATACATCTAGGTGGGAATGACTTGGAAATAATTCCTAAGAAGCAGCTGGCAGATCGGATAAAGGAGGATTTCTGTATGCTGCAAGCACTATATCCAGGCATGTGTATAGTATGGTGGGAGATAGTGCCACAATTGTGTTGGAGGCATACTGTTAGTTTTCAGGCTTTGAAGAGGACTCAGAGGTCTGTTAATCATAGGTTGGCTCTACAGTTGGGAGCTTTGGGCATGTACAAGATAGAACATAGGGATTTTGAGGACATTGATTTATTTATTTATTTATTTTTTTATTTGTTTTACATCTGTTGACTGGGCTAGTCTAACTGCATATATATCCATTTTCAGTAGAGGCTCAGGGAGAAAAGCTCCAAAACAGTATTAAATAAAGTGAATAAAGATATAAAGCAACTACTTAAAGAAAACATTATAACAATAGATTAATGTAAAATAAAACACTTTACAATAGATTTAATTTAAGTTAGTAGGTGAAAGAGGAAAAAAGGGAAAAGAGAAAATGAAATAACAATATTAAGAAAAAGAGCAAGAAAAAAAAGAATTATATTAGAGTTGGTGAAAGAGATTTAGAGCAGTTGATATAACTATAGAAGAATATGTATAGCAGATTTAGAGCAGTGGGTTAGACATGAAAAGCAAAAAGAAATGAATAGCTAGTATCCATCAAACATTTATATACATAGATATACACAGGGCATGGCATGTAACAAACATCTTATATACATAGATGCACACAGGGCATGGCATGTAACAAACATGTTATATACATAGATGCACACAGGACATGTCATGTAACAAACATGTTATATACATAGATGTACACAGGGCATGGCATGTAACAAACATCTTATATACATAGATGCCCACAGGGCATGGCATGTAACAAACATGTTAGATACATAGATGCACACAGGGCATGGCATGTAACAAACATGTTATATACATAGATGTACACAGGGCATGGCATGTAACAAACATCTTATATACATAGATGTACACAGGGCATGGCATGTAACAAACATCTTATATACATAGATGTACACAGGGCATGGCATGTAACAAGCATCTTATATACATAGATGCACACAGGGCATGGCATGTAACAAGCATGTTATATACATAGATGCACACAGGGCATGGCATGTAACAAACATCTTATATACACAGATGTACACAGGGCATGGCATGTAACAAACATCTTATATACAGAGATGCACACAGGGTATGGCATGTAACAAACATCTTATATACGTAGATGTACACAGGGCATGGCATTTAACAAACATCTTATATACGTAGATGTACACAGGGCATGGCATGTAACAAACATCTTATATACATAGATGTACACAGGGAATGGCATGTAACAAACATCTTATATACATAGATGTACACAGGGCATGGCATGTAACAAACATCTTATTTACATAGAGGCACACAGGGCATGGCATGTAACAAACATCTTATATACATAGATGTACACAGGGCATGGCATGTAACAAACATCTTATATACATAGATGTACACAGGGAATGGCATGTAACAAAATCTCTGAAAAGGCTAGTTTTTATTATGTAGTAGTTTGACAGGGAACAGAAAATACTGAATTAAAACTAGAAAAAAATTGTAGAGCATCCTAAACAAACAGTGAAGGAAATAAGAAATGGATATAAGTGTTGAGGTAGTTTTAGAGGTATTTTAGCAAGGGGAGAGGGTGTCAGTCTGGTTTAGAACATGTACATAACCACTAAGATTTAAGGAAGACTGTTAGATGGTTCTTAAACAGTGGAGTAGATGTAAGGGAAGTTAGATCATTTGGAAGTCTGTTCCAAGTGTTTCCAACAAAGTTAGTAAAAAGTTAGTAAAAAGGTTTGGTTTGGTTTAGAGCTGATGGTGTGCATTTGAGTGACATTGGCCTTGATTTATTTAATTTACACTTGAGATTATTCTTAGAGGGTATGGTGATAGTTTTTGGGTGGAAAACGGGGAAGAACCTGGGATCAGGCTGGTGGGCAGAAAAGAGGGATAAAATTGTCCTCTTCTTTCCCCCTCTTGGTGATGGTATTGATGTTACTGACTTTTTGGTATCAAGTGAGCTACAGGACGCTGCTTGATGTGAATAAGTGAGTGGAATATGGAAGCTGCTTATTTGAACAGGATGAGTGGGTATGCTGCCCTGATGGATGCTAAGAAGAATGTCATGTTTCAGTTATTGTTGCAGTTCTTGAATAAAGTTCTGTTGGGGTCAGTGTGTATTATTAAAGGGGTCCAGGGCACACAAGGTTAACTTTTTTCTTGACATGCATTTTAAAAGTTTTCCACCAGTTCACAGCATTACTGATAACCTTTAACAAGTCTCCCACTGCTCTTCTACTAGTCCCCTTTTTCCAAATCTTGTACCAAGAATGGACATTTTCCTCATAGAGATCTGAAAACCACATACATCTGTTATAGCCCCATCATTCTACTTTTTCTTTAGCAAACCTACTAAACCTACTAATTTCTTTACATTTTTCAATAATTTCTTCACTCTTACTCTATTACTTATCACTAATACTAGCTTGTCCTCACACGAAATCATAATAGGAACATATACCCTACCTCTTATAAAATATTAAGCCTCTGACTACCTTGCCTCAATTCTTATAGATATACTATTCATAACTATATTCAATAATACACCACCCATGGAATATAATACCCCTGCTTAACCCAAAACATTACTCCTGTACACCATGCCTTAAACAGACACCACAATTGCTCACAACTTATACTACCAAAAGGTTTCACCACATCCCAAACTAACAGTTTCACTTCCCCCTGCACTTTAATAATGTAATCTACTATGTTTGCCTATAACCCACATTGTTTCATGACATTGTCTTCATTAATCACATACTCCCCTTTCTATATATATTCTCTTATACTCATTTTAAATCTCTTCTTAATTATTTTCATCAACATGATATGATAAGTCTAATGTATTCTTATTGGCAGTCAACTGTTTTATATAATTTCTCTCACTTCTTCCAAATGAATCTAATCACCTCCTACCCTACAGCCCCATTTTGAATATCTTACTTTAATCAACTATTTAATACCTCCAAAAATAAAACTTCCCATTTTTCTTTCATGTCTGTCTACATTCTATACTCAATTCTGTCAGTCCTCGGAACTGAATCAGAAGTAAACAAATACAATACTTCATTCAAATTTGTTATACTAATGATTTCATTTAAATTTTATAAACATTCCACATTCACCTGGTTTGTCTTCCAGCTTTCGTAATCTTGCTTTTCACCACAACAAAAATTATTTATAAAAAATGTTCCACCACATCCATAATCTCCTTTTGTGTAAATGTTTCACACTCTTTCCCATCTTTCTGATCTCTCATCAAATCCTCCTTATTACTTAAACGCACTGCCAAAATGGAAATACTTCTTCATTTTCCCCGCTAAAATAATACTGCTGCCTGTGCCATTTTGATATGTCTACTCCTTTCATACAGTTCTCTTCATTTTTCAGAAAATCTACATCATCTTCTTCCTATAAATACTGCAAATCAATTAAGAACTGACTATACTCACTTGTAGCAACTTGTCTCATTCCCCTTTCTGCGTCTAAAATATTTTTATATTTTCCCTTAAACACTAACCACCACTCATCCCAAAAAGTATAAAAAATCCTCATTGTAATTAGGTCATCCCACAATTCTAATTTAAATAAACCACATTTTATTGTGCTACTATTCATATTTTTAATACCCTTTCCATCTTTAATAGCAGTACTATTTTCTTCAAATTCTGACCATGCAGCCAAGTCATTAGAAAACCCTGTCACTGCACTTCACTTCTTATTTCCTCTAACTCCTTAGAAAACCATACAAAACAAATAATAATAATAATAATAATAATAATAATAATAATAATAATAATAATACTCTATCTCTGCCCTTACAGCCCCTTTAAAAAAATCTCCTGCCCAATATAATAACTAGTGATTTTTTAACATCAGAATTACAGTTTCCACTGAAAACCACTAATCCATTAATGACACATGGAAATAATTCTTCAAAAACCTTCTACTTTTCCTTTGGTATTGTATATTTCTACACACATATAATTCTATAATAAATCTATAACCAATATACTCCCAGATTCTACAGCTATCTTTCTCTCTCTCTCGTTCACCTGGTTGTCAAACAATATAAGTCATTGCATGTATTCTTTTGCTCACCTCAAGATTCCCCTGTCAGTCAGAAATGTATTTTTGATGGAGGGTACTAGCACTAATACCTGATTTCCATGGTTAAAATTCTTTAAGTGGGGTCATGCTTTTTATGTACTCATAAATTTATTTCCTGCACTGTCTGAATGTGTTCTTTTACTATGGGCATAACCAGCTTTAATCCTTGCTGCTAATATAGCATTCCATCATGCTTTTAAATGGCTTCTGGGATTTTTCTCAAGTTCCTTTAGTAATGCCAAACATTCCTCTGGGTTGTCTGCCATCAGATGTTCAAATGGTGCAAACTCGTTAAAGCTTGTGGCACCTCTCAGATTTCAAACAATAAATAGTACATTATGTTGCCCCAACTGTTTTCATCTGTACCTATAACTTTCCATAGAATATACTTCAATGTTTATTTCAACTGTCTATTAGCCCAGTAGTCAGTGGATTGCAGACTGATGCTTTCAACTCTTAGACATTAAGCACTGACATAACCTATGCAGTATACATGATATAAAGAGAGCACATTAGTCATAGGTATCTCATTAGGAATATCTATTCTGGAGGCTAAAAACACTGTTTCTCAGGCAACAGCACTAACATTAACGTTGCATGATTGCATTGTTTCGGGACATTTTGAAGTGTCATCAAATGTTACTAGCATGCACTGATGACATTTCTAAATTTTTCAAATGGCCCTACCATGTTCATAGTAATATTTTCAAATGGCACCATATATGATATACATTGGGAATCAATGGACTTTTAAATCCTGGAAAGGATGTAGTTTTTTGGCATTCCGATAGAGACACATCAAAGTTTTCTAACTCTTCAATTATGCCTGGCCAGTAAATTCTAGTTAGCACTCTTAACATGTTTTTTTTCTTCCCATGATGACCTCCTAGTAGGTGGGTATATGTTAGCTTCATGACTAGTGTCCTATAATGTTTTGAACTAGCAACTGGAACAGAATTTCCCTTGATCACTCAAAATAAGAGGTAATCCTTCAACTCTATTAAGGGCAATAAGAATATTCTGTTCCCTATCTTCCCCTGTGACCTTGTTTATAATATCTCTTGCCTTACTTAAAGTATGCATCATCATCATCATCAACACCCCATCCCATGTGTCTACATGTTCAGGGTGTTGTGTTAACTGTCACCATCTCTCTCAATTCAGTGCCACACTCCTGCTTTCTTCAACACTCATGCCTGACTGTCTCAGATCTTCTCTCAAACAATCCATCCTCCTCTTTGCTGAATGCCCTCATTTCCTCTTAAATTCTTCCTGTCTGTCCCAGATCATCTTCACCAATTTGCCTTCTGATTATCTGCACATGTGCCTGAACCACAGTAATCTGTTCTTTTTTGATCATTTCTACAATTGGACCTACTTTGGGTTTTGCCCTTATGTCCTCATTTCTTCATCTCTCCCACATCATGCATTCTACAACCCTTCTCAGGCACTTCATTTCCATCACTTCTAGCTAACTCATCTGATCTGCCTTTACTGCCCAGGTTTCTGTACCATACAGTAGTACTGATTACACCACTGTTTTGTACAC
Source organism: Protopterus annectens (assembly GCF_019279795.1). Taxonomy (NCBI): domain Eukaryota; kingdom Metazoa; phylum Chordata; order Ceratodontiformes; family Protopteridae; genus Protopterus; species Protopterus annectens. Next base: position 253,867,809 of record NC_056725.1, read on the forward strand.
CTTACTTTTCAGATTCTTTTTGCTTCTTCTGTAATACACTACACCTGACACTCTGTGCCAGTGGGCTGCAGCCCCTCTGATTCTAGCTTTAACCTCTTCATTCAGACTTCCCTTTTCCTCAACCACCCCTCCTACATACTTAAGCTATTAACTTGTTCCACTATCTTCCTTTCTATGTCAGTTCTCAGCTTCTCCTGATTTCTCCAATTTGCTGCTATTACCACTGTCTTATCTGTGCTTTGTTTCCTCCCATGTTTCTTCAGTTTTGCATTCCATTCCCTTCTCCTCTCTCCTTTGCTGAAGTTCTTATTCAGAGTCTACCTGTAAAGTCACATCATCTGCATACAATAACTTTGTTCTGTTGCCTCTGACCTGTTTACTAATGCAGTCCATCACCAGTATGAAAAGCACAAGGGATCAGAGCTGAACACTGGTGCACACCCACTCCCTCTGGGAATTCCTCTATGAGACTGAACACTGTTTGTGTTTAAGTCACTAGGTCATTGTACCTTGCACTAATTCTACCAATGTTTTTGGGACTTCAAATCACTGCAGTACTGCCCAAATCAGCTTTCTTAGGACCTTGTCATATGTTTACACCAAGTCTAAGAATGCCCAGTTGGACTCTTTCCTCATCTCTCGCTTCTTCTCAACTATCGGTCTCACTTCAAACATTGGATCAGTTGTGCTGCATTCTGAGCTGAATCCAAACTGCTCATCTCCCATCTTATTTTTTACTGCTCTGCATATCCATCTATAACTCAGCCTCTCCAGAACAGGAGTTTGATACTTCTGAACTGCCCACAGTTGTGGATGTCCCCTTTGTTCTTCTACACAAGCAGGAGTGTGCTTATTCTCCAGTCATCTGGGATACACCTTTCTGTCCACACTACTATGAGTACCCCCAGGAGGTAGTTCTAAGGTGGGCTCATCTTCTTCTCTTATCATAGGCTGTGTCTGGGGGAAGTACAGTTTTTGTGGAGTTTTCTTCATTCAGAAGCTGCTGGAAGTACTGAGAAGGTTGTTGCTGGCATCCCTTAAAAGGGTGTCTGACTGTCTTCTTTATCTTTATGTCTTTGCCTTGCAGCCTGACATAGTTTCTTTGTGACACCTACTGAGTCACTTTCCAGAAGCTGGTAGAGTGCCTGTGATGCCCTGTTCTTTGTTATTGCAACTCCTTTCTTACCTCTTTGTTAGCTAACCAGTATTCCTTCCTAGCCTTCTCCATCTTTTCTATTTCTTACTTTTTCCTGCATTTCGTCATTCCATAACCAGCTTTCCTTATGTACCTTATTTCTATACCTGGCTCGGCCACATATCTGTTCTGCAGTTCTCACATATGCTTCTGCAGTTCTCACATATGCTGCTTTGAGGCACTGCCATTCTTCTTCAGCTCCACCTATTTCCTCCTCTTCTGGTAGAGCCCTGAATAACTCCTTGAATTGTTTAACTTTCTCTCCAGTCAACTTCCAGGTCTTTAGCCTGGTCAACTTTGGAAGTTTTATTAGATAAACATTATACTTAAACATTTTTATAAATTTAATATGTATTATTTTTTTATTTTCATATATATATTTATATATTTTTATCATACTTTGCAAGATATGAGTTTATTTTATTTTTCATTTTGAATATGAAGTTATAATTATATGTATAATTACTTTGTAATTAAATATGTTAGTCAGTACAGTTGTACATTATCACGCATATAAAATGTTTTATTTTGTGTGTGTGTGTGTGTGTGTGTGTGTGTGTGTGTGTGTGTGTGTGTGTGTATGATTTCTGGTTGATTTTGATTGGTGGAATTTTCTTTAAACGTAGCAAAGAGTACTCCCTTCGGTAACTCTGAAGAAATCCCTTATAGGGGGACCAAAGGGCTTAGCTCTGGAAGTTTATTGCAATTAAGTTAATAAAGTTTAATTTTAAGTGGAACTGGTGAAGTCATTTTAAGGAACAGCACACTTTTTATGATTGACTTCCACAGGGTTTCAGTGCTGTTATTATATTATTGAGCCATAAAAGTGTGTCAGTACTGATGATATCAGACGTTTTTAGTGCCTCCTGGATTGCCGAGTTTGGTTATAAGCTTTAGCCATTGTGTGTGGTTGATATATATCTACCCCCATCATATTATACATACCAAAAGTAATAGGTAAGATGCTAACATTACAGCTGTTAGCCAGTTTTGCTATTTGATGTGTGAGATTCAGTGATACTGGCTTTTGACAATTAAGATGTTCAATGCTCCTGTCTTGCTGAAGTGAAGTTCAGTGTTTTTACTTCTAGTTTTCACTCAACAGAGCTATCCCATTTAACCCAGGTTAGGCAACTGGACACTGGATGTCCAGTATCAATCCAAGGTTGCTGGGCTTTATGGTGGAAACACACTGTCCATTAGGGGCATATACACCCCTCCCACTGTTATCTTGGGTTCTAGCATAGGTTGGATCCTGAACTGACTTGTCACCAGCTAAGTCCCATGGCCATTTGATGACATTAGTCAACAAAACCTAATCACCTAGAGCCATATTTTACACTGTCAAGTGGCTAGCCCTGACATGGCACACAGCCTGTGATCTGTGTTCTCCTACCTTGAGGACGTAGGTATAGGGACTATACAACTCTTCCCCCTATAGGGCACCATGTAGAGTCTGTGCTGCTACCCAAAGCTCCATTCATTGGTGAGTTTGAGATGGAAACACTCAGCAAATTGCTTGGAGGTGGGAGGGAACCCAGAGAGAACATGCAAACTCTAAACAGGCATTAGCCAGAAGTCAGGATTGAACCTTGCATCTTGTGCATAGGAGGTAAAGGCCGTAACCATTTTGCCAACTGTTAAAGTGTTATCATTATTTTATTTGTAGTTACATGGGTTTCTCATTCAATTGAAGGATAATTGAAATTTCCCAGGAGAATAATGCTAGGTTAGAGGAATTTAGATTTGTATAGATATGACTTGTGGGTTGCAGGTGACTTTGAGAGAGGACAGTAGTTAGCTATAACATGGTCCTGATTTTTGCTGACAGTATGTATGAAATGTATACCTCTCAACATCTTAGAGTAAGAAATCTGGACAAAGACACAACAATGGGAGGGGAGCAAAAGCCCAAAAATAGGGATACTGTTTAAATCTTGCTCTGACAAACTTAGAAATTATATAGAGTAACAGGTTTTGCATTAGTATGGATTTTTCTGAAGTATATGAAGTCTGAAACTCAAATGCCTGCCATTATTTTCTGACTTCAGTCCTCAATCATTTCCCAGTGATTTGCCAGAAAACCACAATTTTATGAGAAACATACCAAAAATATGAGGCAAAAATCTTGACAGTTAAGAGGTATGGAAGAGCTCAAGGTCATTGCTCTGCCTTATAAGTCTAAATCTAATTTGGCTTCGTATGAATATGGGCACACTCTGTCCAGCAACAGTCATTTTCAGCTTTTTGCTTCTATGTCTCTCGCCAGTAATGGGAAGTTCTAATCAAGAATCACATTTTACTTTAGTGGCATCTTGATTGTTCTATTTTCTTTTAAATCTCTCTGTCTCACTTTGACTTAATGTGAGTGAATACCACTCTATCAGTTTATTTTCATTCTTTATGTTGCCCAACCCCTGCCAATGGTATTTCAGAACAGATTTTTTGTCAGTTTTTCTTCTTTCTTTACTTGTAGATACCTACTGTTGAAAGTCTTCGTCTGTTTGAATTCTCTTTTTGTATTAATCAACCCCGAGTACCATCACAGGGTGCATCTAAGGTTACATTTGAGTGCTCCCTAAGGTGATAGCTATCCTTGTACATTACATCTGAGTGTCATCTGGCAGCACAACTATGTTTACAAGCATAGCTTAACTCCAGTAATGAAAGCTAAATTGAAAAGGTACCTGAACTTTGTTAACTACCTTCTCAACTTTATTTTCTCAGTGGAGTTAACTATAGTTCACATAGGACTTTTTAACGAAAATCGGCTTTCTGTGGTTGTTACCTCTCACAGCTAGCTGATTTTCTCTGCATTGCAATTTAATTTGTCAGACCTGTCTGACTGACGAAGGCACACTGTATTTCTTCCTTTGCCTGCATTAACCCCCCCAAAAAAATTTAAAAATATAAAAGATCTTATAAAACCCTAATTTTAGTTACTGTTATAAATAAATCAAAAACTTTAGTCTGCATTCTTTCACTGGCCCTGGAAGTCATGTAAGCATTGGCAGCCAATCAGATTCATGTAGTCATAGCAACCTCTTGTGTAACATCTCCACCTACACACCTCACAGTTCTTTGTTGGGGTATATAAATAGGGGTTCCTGAAGCAGCATTGTTCCCTTTCTCTTTAAAGATTTATACAGGATCCCTCTTCACAGCAAACCATTCATTGTGAGCCAGCTCTCCAAAGTAACTTCCTACCAAAGCGTCATGCAGCCTAAGGATTCAGCATCCAGACAGAAATAAGGTCAGTGGAAGGGAAAATTTAGGTAAGCACATGTATTATTTTTTTTATTTTTTAGGGTAGTTTTTACCCTAGTGACCTGCCTTAGCTGAATGATACCTATTCTCTGTTGTGGGACCTCACTCTTCAACCTTATTTGTCCCTCACCTCCCACCTCACAGCTGACATGGGGTAGTCGCCATCCTGGGGCACCAGCATACCTCTCAATAGTACAGATTTTTGCATAATCTCTAGGTTATTTGTTCTTTATGTCCATTTTTTATAATATTGTGGTTTTCTGTCCAGTCATCGATGATCACACTGACAGACATTTGAGTTTCAGTCTTCATTCCTTTCAGAAAAGTCATGCTAATACTAAACCTGTTATTCTGTCAACCTTCAGTGTAAAAAATAAATAAGACAGAAAAAGTGCGCATGTATGTATGTTTGTTTATCTTTCTCTCTACATGTGAGTAAATGTATGTATGAAAGCAGAAGAGACTGTGTGTTAGAGATCGAGAGTAAGAGCGATGCTGTGTGAGTGAATGCATGTACATAAGCAGAAGAGACTGTGTGTTAGATTGACAGAGAGTGAAACAATGTTGTGTGTTGTGTTCCTATCCCTATGACACTTACTTTTTTTCTAAACCTTTAGAAATCCGCTTGTTATATTTGTAGAAATCAGATTCCTACAGTTTCACCACACATTAGACGCTAACCAGCTTCATGATAACTACAACTAGAATACCATCATTTAACTACTAGAGCACTTCAGTAACAATCACGCCCCACAATCCTTTGTGCACTTAGTCACGGCTACTGTTAAACAGGACATGATCTTTTAGATGATAATTTTCCACATAGAGCTGAAAAGTGTTGGGTCATTTTTTTTAATATTTTTGACAGACAGTTATGGGAGGGTTTTTCACATCCTGTCCTAATACCAGAGAGCGAAGGCTGTAGATGATCACTGAAGTTATTAGCTAAGCTTGAATCCCTGAAGTTTATTTGAAAAGAGGAGCAGATGTAAGTGTCCTTCAATGTCAGGTAGTGATAATGACAAATAATTTCTGTTTGAAGACAGTCCTCTTTTATAGGTTCATAGTGGGTTTGTATAGCCTTATAACCCTAAATTATTTAGCCCATTTTACCCAGCTATGCCAACCCTTATTACTTAAAAATTATATGCCATTAGTTTTGTGTTGCCTCTGTCAGCAGTGACACAGAGATGATTCGGATGAGTGGGGATCCTCTCTCCCATCCACTCCCCTAGATTTCTCTAACACAAGTCAGCGCCTCCCTCTGCCTCACATGCTCACATTTTTTTTCACCTGGGTGATGGGAGTCTCTGATAAAATCTCTATACCCTCCAGCCTATTTATAGCTAGTGCTAAGCTAAGGTTTTGAAAGCATTGCTCTTTTGCTCTAGTTTGGATTTGGTGGATGAGCATTTCCAGGTGGAGCATGTCCACATGGCCTTGTATGTCAGGCCTATGTCACCTCATGGCACCTCGGTAGCTTATGGAACTGAGCTGAGTTTCTGGAGTTTCTTCAATCTGGCAGCATATGACAGTTTTGGAGTCCCTTTTTGGTGAGAACTTTTGGGGGTCTCTCCAATTGCTGCAGATGTCGGGTGAGATATATATCGAATGGGGGGGCATCATATCATTGGTCTGATAAGTGAAGAGTACAGGGAACAATGACCTCTCACTAGATCTGGATGAATCCCTTCATGATCAGGTGGGCAATGTAGAAGGTCTTTCTAACCACTTTAGCAACGTGAGTGTCAAAAGATGCCTTTGACTGCATTTTAAGACTTGTCCATCTCTACTTTCAACTATGTAGGAGTTTGAGGAATTAGCCTGCCTATTGACTCTATTGTTGTTGTAGGTAGGTAGGTACTAGGCTATCGGCCCTGGCGCCTATACAAGCCCAGCCGAAAAGGTACCTAGCTTTTGCCACCCAAGAAAATTATTTTCCTGTGCCACTGTCGAGCAGAGCCATAGAGGTGATCCCCGGGGTGAATTTCCTATTTCCCATTCAAACATCAAGATTTTTCTTGAAGAGTGCTGACCATCACGTCTTGCTGTTTTGAATTTCTTTCACATGTCTTTTACATTCTGATAACTTTTTTCAACTAAATTAAAGGAGAAAAATAACCACTAACATGAACCAAATGTCCAAGCCATAGTATATGTACAAAGTAAAAGAAAAATACCAGCAGGACAATCATGGCAGCTGACTCCACTTTAATAAAATGTATAAAAACGGAATACAGGACAAGCACTTTCATGTATTTCTATGCTTCTTCAGATCCTAATACAATGGTTTAAAAAATACATCATTATATACTATTTCACAGCCTATCAGCATAAAAACAATCATTCAATCAACCAATTATCTAAATATTTTAGTGCATTTTAGTGCTCTTAAGTCTACGAGCATTTAAGACCGGCTAAATGCAAACACTGCTATTTAAGCCTGGATGGGAATGTGCCTGTAATCTTAAGATCCATCTTAGCTCTGTCTGTTCTAAAAAGTTATTAGTATCCCCACCTCTTATATTTTTATAGACTTTTTGTAACACCCAAAAACTAAACATATGTCCTGGTAGCTCCAAAATATGTTTTGCTAGAGCATTCTTCATATTCTTATTTTTCATCTATCCTTTAGTCACTGTATAGTCTTTCCTACATAGAAACAAGTAAATACATCACAAGTAGCTAAATATATTATATTTTCAGTACTACAATCGGTATAGAGCCTAGGTTTAAATTCAAAAGGTATGCAGGGGTGTATACATTCTTGTTTCTTGGTTATATCATTACAAATCCTGCAGTTTCTGCAATGATAGGTGCCATTTATTCCTCCTTCCATTGAGTATTTCTGTTTATCACTACATAATAATTGTTTTAAATTGCAACTGTTTTTATAGATAAAACAAGGTATGTCCCCTACTATTTTGGCTGTAGGTCTATCCATGGTAAGCATACTCCAGTGTTTACTAATAGCATCTTTTACCAATCTATTATTGTTAGCAAATTTGGTAACAAAAGGAATCTTCTCCATTCTTTGTGTTTTTCTATGGCCAGTATTCCTGGGGGCATTCATGTTTATATTATAGATAGATGTATTAAAACCACTGGTGACTGTCCTCATTCTTATTGTATCTACCATGTGTTTGTCATATCCTCTATCCACAAATAATTTCCCCAAAATGTCAGTTTCTTTTAACAATTGATCTTCAGCGTTACAAATCTTATTAATCCTTAAATATTGACTTTTTACTATGTTGGGGAAGACGTGCCTGGGATGTATGCTATCATTCGATAGTAGCCCATTGTGCCAGCATGATTTTCTATACAGGGATGTGTTCATTCTACCTTCTGCATCTGTTGAAAGAGAGATGTCTAAAAAATCAATGTTAGAATAAGAACTGGAAATAGTGAACCTTAGAAATTCTGTTGTGGATTCCAGATAAGGATTACGGTCTGAAGAAGTGTAGAAATACGTGAAAGTGCTTGTTCTGTGTTCTGTTTTTAGGTTCATGGGTAGGTACTAGGCTATTGACCCTAGGGCCTATATAAGCCTAGGCAAAAAGGTACCCTGGCTTTCGCCACCCAAGAAATTTATTCTCCTGTGCTCCTGTCAAGCAGAGCCGCAGAGGTGATCCTGGGGTGAGTTTCCTATTTCCCATCCAATCATCAAGATTTTTCTTGAAGAGTGCTAATGAGGAGCTTTGTTTGATATAGATAGGTAGTTTGTTCCAGATTATGGGAAGTCTCTTGGACAGGAATCTATCCCTCCAGCATGTTCTGTTTATTGTAGTGACAAGGTTTAGGTCCCTAGAGCGTGTAGCTTGGAGGGATTGGGATTTCCTTAAGTGGAGCATGTCCAACAGCTCTGGGTTTGACATAGCTTTGATGTTAGGCAGAGATCACCTCTGAATAGGCGATATGTGACGGAGTAAAGCTGGAGTTTTTTGAGGCCAGTAATCCTCTTTGTGATGTATTTATGTGGCCTTTCCAGTTGTTGTAGATGTCTTGTGAGGTACATACCAAAAGGAGCGTTGTACTCTATAATGGATCTAATGAGTGATGAGTAGAAGGGAACATTTTTTCCTGGATGAGAAACCTTTTGTGATGAGGTATGCCACGTAGAAGGATTTCCTGACTACTGTGGCGATGTGATTATCAAAGGAGAGACTACTTTCCATCTGTGTCCCAAGGTCTATTATCACACTTTTGGTGTTAAGTAGACTACCACCTATGTGGTAGCTCGTAGGTACAGAGTTTTTACCAAAGGGGATGACAATGCACTTTTTGGCATTGAGCTTGTGGCCATGGCTTTGACACCAGGAATTTGTCTCCGTAAGGCCCTTTCGTAGGATGTCCACATCATTAGGAGTTTTGATTATGGCTCCTAGTCTGCAGTCATCTGCGAACTTCATTAGCCAAAGACCTTCTGTGTTAGCCTATACTTCAGAAAAGTAGATACCATCTGCAAACATTGCTAGCCAAAGACCTTCTATGTTAGCCTGTACTCCAGAAAAGTAGATACCAAATAGGAGAGGACCCAGGACTGAACCCTGTGGTACTCCACTTGTCACTGGTCTGAAGTCAAAGTTGGAGTCTGCTACTTTCACAGTGTGGGTTCTGTCAGTGAGCCAGTTGGCAACCCATGTTGTGACATAGGGATTTATACCTAGTTTAGTGAGTTTATCTATAATTCCAGAGTGGGGGATGGTGTCAAAAGCCTTGGCGAGATCTAGATAGGCTGTGTGAACCACCTTACCCTTGTCTGCGGCTCTAGGGACTGCTTCAAAGAAGTCTAGCAGGTTTAGGAGACATGATCTGCCGTTTGCAAACACAAACTGGGTGGGGTCCAGAGTTTGGAGATGACCAATGTCTTTGTGTATAAGATCCATGATGATATGTTCCATGGCCTTGCAGACCAGGCTCGTTAGGCTAATGGGGCAGTAGTTCCTGGGGTCCATGGTGGCTCCCCCTTTGTGGAGTGGATTAACCGTTGCTGTGCACCATTCATTGGACACAAAGCCTGAGGTGAGGCTATGATAGAACATGGTGCATAGGTGGGGTGCCAGTTCATTCTGCAGTTCATGTAGAATGCAGCCTGGGGTGTTGTCAGGTCCTATGGATGCTGTGTTCTTGGCTTTAGAGAGTGTGTTTTTTACCTGTGCAGCCGTGATTACAGGAACTTTGCATTCTTTTATAGATGGGCCCTTTAGGGGCTGAGGGGGGGTAAAGTTAGCAGTGAACCTATATGCCAGGATGTTGGCAATATCAGTTGGTTCTGTATATTTAGTACCCTTCTGCTGTAACTCAGAGCAGATCTCAGTGTTGCCATTGAGGTTCTTGACATAGCTATAGAATGCTTTGTGGTTGTCTTTAGAATCAGTGGAGATTTTGTTTTCGTAACTAGCTTTGGAGGATTTTATGATGGATCTCAGCTACTTACTGAGGCTGACCAGGGAGTTCCTCTAATCATGGAATTTTACTCTTTTTTGCAACAGTTTCTTTCTTCTGTTGTAGAGTTTGTTTATGGCAAGGGACCACTAAATTGGCTTCCTTTTTTTGGAGAATAGCATCTTGGTTCTGTTAAGGATAGCACGATCCATGCACTCGTGTAAGTGCTTATAAAGTGCATTTGTGTAGGATTCAGCAGTCATACCTATATTGTCCATCTGTATGGGTGTCATGAAGTTTGCCACTTCTGTCTTAAGAAGTGTGAAGTTGGCTTTGGAGAAATTTTTTACGGTGGTTTCCCTAATGGGGAGGGGAGGTAGGGCAGGATGTGGATGTCTAGGGTGATTAGCTTGTGGTCAGATCTGATGAACGAGGAATTGACCTCTGGTGTGGAACACTGGTCGCCCATATTGGTAATGACCAGGTCTAGGATATTGCTGCCCCTGGTGGGGGTGTGGTTAAGTTGATACAAGACATTGGATTTTATGAATTCCAGAAAATGTTGAGCAAAAGAGTTGGTACAAGAGTAGTTTTCCCAGTTAATTGTGTATCAAGTGTATCAAGAAATGAGGAGTAGGAATCCTGGGGCATGGTGGGGGATTTGTAGCAAGTTACAGTTTGGATTGCGGTCTTGCCCAGAGTTAGTTGCACTTGGATAATCTTGGATGCATTATGCTGAGCAACTAGCCTGGAGGTGTGGATATCCTTAATGAATATGGACAAGACTCTGCTTTTAGTGTTTCAGTCCAGGTTAGGTGGCCGAAAGGTGTGGTATGAGTTACAGCCAGGTAATGCAGGGGTGCTCTCTGGAGCCTTGAACCAGGTCTGCATTTTGAGGTTTAGACTTTCAGAATTGAGTAGCATTACCCTCAGATTTTGCTTGCTTGCACCTGTTAAGGTGGTGAATTTGTCATTTGAACCTTGCCTAAAAAAAGGCACTATAGGGGTGGCAAGAGCCTTAGCCAGTATCCGGAATCCAAAGGGTGACAGGTGCAGGCCATCTCTGGCAAAGCATCGTGGTCTGTCGATCATGTCATCCCAGGCAGACAGATATTGGATCCCCTTAGAATGACACCAGAAGCTTAGTCAATTGTTGAAGTCAATCATTTTGTCCTTGTGCTGTGGTATCATTCTGGGTGATGGCAGAATGCTACTCAGTGCTAGGTTCATACCTGCCTGGGCTACAAGATCGGAGAGCTCCTCCATGTCTATTTTCATGTAGTCCAGGGAGGTACGTCTCAGGTCATTCACACCAACATAGATAATGACAGAGTCATATTTGTACTTATTGTGGACGGACCTGAATGCATGTGTTATGTGGCAGATCGTATCACCTGACAGGCAGCTGACAGTAACGTTCTCCTTGTTTAGCCTAGTGAGTGGAACATTAGTGTGCCTGACTATAGAGTCACCTATGACTAGAGAGTTGGGTACGTTGTTATGCCTTATGGGCTGTGGTGGAGTGTCACAATGAATTTGTGGGCTATGTATCATTTGGGTTGTGTTGGTGGGTGGATGTTGCTTGCATTTCTGCTTTGGAGGTCTCTGTTGCTTGAGTAGATTTTTATTGAGAGCCTCAGTGAATGTAGGTGTGTGTTTCATGTTTCTATGTGTGTGTTTTGGTGGTGTAGGTTTTGAGGGACTATGTGAGGAGTGTGGTGTGGTGCAAGTGTTTACCTTCTCCTCTTGACTGTCTAGTCCAGTCTTGGGTGAAGAGAGTTTTGCTTCCAGTTTGGCTATATAAATGCATCTCTCACAGGTTGTAGTGTTGGGTGGTAGGAGGAGAGAGTTGTCTGTGTACATGAGGCAATTGCTGCATTGCCCAAAGATGCCCAGATTCATCAGGTAGACAGGAGAAAACACAGGGAGCTGACCATTAGACATGCCTGGATGGGTGCTTATTTATTAATTGCTAAAATGTTTTCCTGTAGACAAGTGAGGAAAGTTGAGTGCTGTAGTAATTTGTAGCTTATTTAGTGCTTACAACAAGTTCTGAACAAGTGCTGAACTCAAAGAAACAGATTTTAGTGCTAAAACTAAAAAACTGGCTCGTTCTATGGGAAAATTTGAAGAGCAGACTTTATGGTGCCGGGAATAGTTTAACCCTAGGTAAGCGGTGATGCATAAAGTGTGTATATATATATATATATATATATATATATATATATATATATATATATATATATATATATATATATATATATATATATATATATAAGCAAACTGATTTAAACAAATTAACCAATAAAAAGCTAAAAACTGAGCCCCATTTCAGCAGTCTTCGATCAGACAAGTTCTAACTGCACACTTGTGCCACTAGGGTGCAGGGGAACTTTCTCCAAAAAAAAAGATGGTCTGGATTAGTGCTCATGTTATACAAACAAAGGTAGATTCAGCAGGTCTGAATTTAGTCTATGCTACAGCAAGCAAGGCATAGCAATTTCAGAAAGAAACAGTTCAAATAAGCAGGCACAATAAGCCATTAACCAGAAACTCCCAGCTCAGCAGGGCAGAATCTACCCCCTCCTCTCACAAGAGTGCAGACCACACCTTCTTAATGTAAAATAACTGGCCCAAAGCCCAAGTGCTTAAACCAGAACTAATACACTTTTAGAATAACAGACACTAAGACTTCAATCAGCAAATCCCAACTTAGAAGGATGTAAGCCACGTTTATACATTTTATTAAAGTCAAGTCAGCTGCTGTGGTTGTCCTGCTGTTTTTTTCTTTAACTAAATTAAAGCCAGCACTCAGGATTTCTACTTTAGATGAACTTAATCAAGCTGTTTTTAAATTAGGTAAGTGCTGACATCACAACAGGAATGACATGAGTAATTTTGTTTTAATTCTCCTCCCAAGCAATAACTGAGAAGAAAGCAGCCCAAATGGTTGTAGTGGAAATATATGTATACAAGTCATGCTAATTAACAGTCTTGCTTAGAGCTGGCAATACATTTTTTTCATTATGTTTTTGGAGGGTTTGTATAATTTTACTTGCCCATTTGATCATCGAGATCCATACTGGTTGTTGTGTGCAGAATTTCCATTTCTTGCAAAAATAAACAAAATACCTAACTAACAAATTGTAGCACTTGGCCAGATGCAAGGACATCTGGAATCCCATGATGTGAGAAAATCATTTTTAAATATGGAAGACAAAATAAGGGATCTGGGGACCCAAGTAAATAGTAATCTCATCTTTGATAATCACATTGCCAAAGTGGTTAGAAAATCCTTCTATGTGGCCCACCTAATCACAAAAGGGTTTGCCGCCAGATCAAAAAAGGTCATTGTGCCCATCTACGCATCACTCATCAGACCCATCATAGAGTACAATGCCCCATTTGGGATGTACCTTACAAGACACCTGCAACAGCTGGAAAGACCACAGAATTACCTCACCAAAAGGATCACTGGCCTCAAACAGATGCCCTATGCAGCTCGACTTAAGAAGTTACAGTTGTACTTGGTTGCATACCGCCTACTCAGTGGTGATCTCTGCCTGACATACAAGGCCATGTCCAAACCAGAATTGATGGACGTGCTCCACCTAAAGAAAAACATATCCCCTCGAGCCACATGCTCTAGGGATCTAAACCTCACCACAACAATAAATAGGATGTGCTGGAGAGATAGATTCCTGTCCCAGAGACTTCCCATGCTCTGGCACAAGATTCCAGTCTACATTAGGCAGAGCTCCTCACTAATACTCTTCAAGAGAAACCTTGACGAGTGGATGGGAAATAGGAAGTTTACCCGCGGGATGACTTCAGTGGATCTGCTGGACAGTGGCACAGGGAACTAATCTAATGGGGTGGCAAAAGCCAACACATTCTGGCTAGGCTTAAAAATGCCTTTGGGCAGATAGCCTAGTACCTACCTATGAACCTATGAACCTATAAAAGTATAATGACTGAATATGATGTATCAAACAACTTTCCATGTTCAGGATACTTCATATTGAATATTGTCTATCTTTAAAATTAAATGAATCTACATCTAATTTGCAACACTGTCTAGTTGGTACTTCAGAAGGTAGCATTGTATCTTTGGTATTGATCTCATGAATACCAAATCAGACGATTTTTAACCATCAATTAAATTTGATGAGACATATCAGTTTAATCATATCACACCCTCTCTTTTTATTTTTAACTATACCTAAATGTATTTCATAAACTGTCTCTAATATTTGTTGGAACATAAAAGAATTGGTGCAATCACTTTGCAGGATTTGAACAGCAATAACTGTGAAACCTGAATTTCATCAGGAAAAGTATAATGTATTTGAATGGGAAAGGGAACTTTTTTTCTTTTCATTTGGCCATCCTTGCAATACATTATTTTTCAAAATTTGGTTTTCATTGTTATGTTCTGTCCATTGGGTAAAATTTTGTACAAATCCTTCATATGTCAGCAGTTAAGGTACAATGGACATCAATTCTAAATCATGGTCTAAGAGATTCTTTCTGCATTCTTTGAGAAATGCTCTTGATGAGATATAAGTTGTGTGCATTTCTTTGCCAGGCTTATACATAGTCAGATCTTTGTTAGTACAACAGCATTCTCTGGAACTGTAAAGGCACTTTATGTAGTGGCTTCCAGGAAATGCTTGAAGTGGCTTATGGGTGATATTGACACAAACTGGTTTGCTGTAAATGTGTTTATAGAATTTGTCATATTCATAAACAGTAGTCAATAACTCCTTTAGTGTTTGAACATATATCTCTAAATCAGTTATTACCACTTCTTTTGTGAAATTTTAGCATATAGTCATTGTAAATAAACACTTACACAGTTATTACCACTTCTGGTTCTGTCACTGTTGTGTACACTTTAGGTGAGAGGAAGAGTTCAGCTTTATAGGTTCATAGGTTCATAGTTTAGTACTAGGCTAACTGCCCTTGTGGGCCATTTTAAGCCTAGCCAATTGCCCCAAGGGAGAATCAAACCCTGCACCTTGTGTCTGTAAGGTAAACACCTTAACCATTATGCCAACCTCCCCCCTTGATATATCAATTGTATTACTGCTTTTACGCTAGTTCTGTTATTGATCAAATAAGTATGTAGAGCAATACTTCTCTGACATTTTGTATTTGTGTATATAGTTTAGGTGAGAGGAAGGGCTCAGTGATATATAATTGTTACACTGTATTTATTGAATTACTTAGGTATTTTCCTAACTAATGTTAATGACTTTGTCTTACATTATACCTGCGCCAGGAATGTAATGAATGTCTATGCAACAGGTTATGTGCAGCAATTATCACCTTTGTCTGAGCATCCAAAACCTTGCAGTAATGAAATGCAAGTCATTATCACATTACTAATTTACAACAAGTGGAGTTACAGTATAACAATGAGTCATTATCACTTGTCAGGTAAAACTCTTAGCAGCTGCCACTGTTATTCATATTACTTATATTACTTAAACGTGTTTATTCACATTACTTAAAGTTGTTTTCATATTGATGATAAAGGATGGAAAACAACCATGACCAAGTAGGACTACTATGGTAAGGAAAACTCTATTAAATGTTATGAAAACCTTTATCACTATTTACAACACAGTAAAAGAACTATAATTGTGTGTTGTACTCGTGTGTACATATATTACATGTTATGACTCAGGTTATGAAAATTATGATAATTTTCATATTTTGTTGTACAAGTCTGCTAGGGAACTTGTAAACATGCTGAGTAAAACAGATATCACAGTTTCTTTATGAAAACTATGATATGTTTTCATATTTTGGTGAATAACTTTGCTAGGGAACATATTGACATACTAAGTATGACATAGGGCAGGATTCAAGAAGGCTTGCACAGAGTCTAAGAGTAGTGTAAGACTCCATGCAGCCTTCGCGATCCAGGAACAGCCCTAAAGTCCATGTAAGAGACCAGCTAAAACGTCTCTTACACGGAGTGGGCGTGGATATGCTAATCACCTCACTTGCAGCCCAAAGGCATGCAAATGAGGTAGATTAGCGATCCACGAAGCCCAAAGCAGCCCGTGTAAGAGCCGTTTTAGCTGCAGAAATGTACTCAGTTGGCAACTGAGTACATTTCTGCAAAAACCACCACGGAGCCATGTCAGCTCCAAATAAAGGGTGCATATGTGTCAGGCAGCATGCCAATGGCCAAATATGTGGCCATTGGCAAGGTACCCCGATGCAAATATGAAAAATAATTTTTTTTCATTAGTAGGCAATCTGATGTAAATGAGTGTTAGGATACTGAATTCCACTGTCACATAGCAAATGAGCACATTCTGAGTAGTGTAAGAGATACATAAGGGGGAGGAATAGAGTAGGAGATAGGTGACATCACAGGGGGGAATGGTAGAAAGAAATGCAGTTCATTGGAGGTCAGTGTTACATGACAGATGTCAGACACATATCATGGAAAGAGGAGTGCCACAAGATAAGCATGGGAAAGTCAAGAAATGGAAGGTGTACACAGTTGCTTACTCCAAAGTTTCTTGCTGGGCGTGCATGCGCATGTGCGCGTGCCATGAAGCGTGAGTAAGGCAGTGTGTGCACGTGTAAGGCAGACTGAGCATGTGGGAGCCTGTTGGCAGACTTGTAAGACTGTTTGCCTGGTGTGCACACGTTTTAACCTGAATAAGACGATTGTAAACCATGTAAGCATGTGTGCGCATGTGTAAGCCACTGTGAGCGTGTTTCTGCTGGTATGCACGTTGCTCCCCCCTGAGGAAACAGAAAGGAAAAAGGAAGCAACAGAATTAGTAGGAAGCTAGCAGGGAATACTGCTGGAGCTAGCAGGTGAAAACAATTAGAAGCAGGCAATTACACAGGCAGAATAGTAGCTCAGCCAAGCACTTAAAACTCTGCAAACAGCAGTGCAGGATGTTTCTCTCAAGAGATACTGCAAGACAGGAGTAAGCTATTAGAAGTGAAAACTGAAAAAGCTGAACTCAGAGCAGAAATGCTAGGGGCTGCCATAGCTGTCATAAGGAGACATAGGCTACTTGCTGAGGGTTGTGACAATGCAGATGGTGCCAGACAACCCACAGTGAGGAGACGGAGAAGAGTGTACAGGCCCAGGGTCACCTACCACGGGTTACATGAGCTGGAGATAGTAGAGCACTATAGAGTGGACAGAGACCTCCTGCAGCAAATTGTCGAGCTGTGCAGGCCACGCCTCACACACAGAATCAACAGAGGGGAACCCATTCCAGTGGAAACCAAGGTATGTGTTGGCATAAGAATACTAGCAACAGGTACCTTCCAGAGACCAACTGGTGATATGATGGGGATATCACAGGCATCAGCCTCCAGGGTACTGCACCAGTTCCTGGATGCCATGTCAGCACATGTCGGTGATCATGTGTATTTCCCCAATGCCCGTGAGGTATTGGCCAGCAATATGCGTCTCT
The DNA here is from genome assembly GCF_019279795.1 of Protopterus annectens. Lineage (NCBI taxonomy): Eukaryota > Metazoa > Chordata > Ceratodontiformes > Protopteridae > Protopterus > Protopterus annectens. The sequence goes on from NC_056725.1 coordinate 253,885,119, forward strand.
TCCAGCAAATAGCGGAATACCCTGAGGTAGTGGGTGCAATAGACTGCACGCACATACGCATCAAAGCACCAGCCGGTGAGCGGGGTAGGGCCTACATTAACTGCAAGGGTTTTCCCTCCATCAACTGCCAGGTCGTGTGTGATGCCCAGGGCATAATAATGAATGTGTGTGCTGGCTGCCCTGGGAGCTACCATGATTCCCATATCTGGCATTTGACGCAGCTGTACCAGACATTTGCCAGTGGGGACATCCCACATGGAAACCTAGTGGGGGATGCAGGTTATGCACTGGAGCCATGGCTGATGACACCCATCAGAAACACACACACACCTGAACAGGAATGCCATAATGAGGCACACGCACAAACACGTAATGTAATAGAGCATGTGTTTGGGCTGCTCAAGTCATGGTTCCGGTGTCTGGACACATCTGGTGGAGCCTTGCAGTACTCACCAACTACATGTACCCAAATTGTCATGGTATGTGCTATGCTACATAATATGATCTTGCGAAAACAGCTGCAGCAGGACCAGCACAGGGCCGGGCCAAACAGCCCCCCACCATTGCCAATGCCATCACAGGCAGGGCGTGACTCAGTGGAGGAACAACCTGAGCCTGCCCCAGTAGGCAGAAGGAGGCCTGCCCAGTATGCCCTGGCCTTGGCAAAGAGGGAACGCATAGCACATACACTGGCTCAGTAGGAACCCTGGGAATGATACCCCTCTCTGACTCACTCATATAATAACATGGATGCCTAAAATGACATAACCTGCTATCAAACATGTACAGGCAGTGTAATATGTGCATCTGACAGAGGCAGCCCTGCAGCACCATTTGAGGCATGAATGCCATGTGTTAAGCAATGTAATACCATGTAGTATATGCACACTTGAGGATCCTGACTAACATCCTACCCTCACAAAGCATGATGCCACAATATGACGATGAGATAATCAATTGCAATAATTGGCTGAAGTATTGCAGTTAGTCAAAGGGGATCCAATGTGTGCCAGCCTGGGGTGACATGCTGAGCATGACATGATGCTCCACCTGCTAGGGGTGGCGTGCACCTATCAGTCCAGGCCTTATGGATACTGGCAAAGGCTGTTGTTACCCATAGCATGCCCTAAATAGGTAAGGCTCAAAACACAAACCCACCTCCATAGGTATCACAAGGGATAAGAACCTAGATGTAATGCTACCCAATGCCAGACGTCTAAACAGCAAGATGCATGCAGTCTAAACTCATCCAGTATGGAGAATGTTGATATCTGTCTAACAGAAAACTGGGTCAAGGCTCACAACAGCACCCTAACACTACCAGGTTACACCTCATACTGTGCTATACAGCCTCAAAACATGGAACAAGCTACAAAAGGAGGGTGACTAGCAATAATTGTCAAGGATAACCACACCCCCATGTCGGTACCACAACAAGAAGCAGCATGGACTAGCCATGTTCAAGTAACAGTGGCTAAAACTGCCTCCCAGTTTATAGCCTGCTATAGACTACCATCCTAACACCAGGAACTGCACCTGGCCTATGTTGGAATACATGAATATATCAAGCCCTCCAAACCACATTATATTGGGTGACTGAAAATATCCAGACATAGACTGGGAGCATTATACAACTCCAACACTGTAGGAGAAAAGTTCCTAGAATCCATAAACCAAAATGCCCAGGAACAACGTACCACTCCCACAAGAGGGGTAAGCATACTGGATGTGATAATCAGCAACATGGGTACTGGATGGCAAGATGAGAAGTGTATCCCTCACTGGTAAGACCAGACCATAGAGTAATCACACTGGATATACACATCCTGACCACAGTCCCTGGCCAGAAAAACACAGTGAAAAACATGTGTAAAGCAAAAGTTGCACTCCTCCAAACTGATGTGGAATCCATTAAAGGCCCTGTGCAGGTGCAAAATATGGGCCACACCTCAGAACCTGTTATACAGGCATTCCATGAACACTGCCAGGAATGCTTGGATTATGCAATCCCAAATAAAAACAAGACACAATGCCATACACACAGGCATCTGGCATGCTGGACTCCAGCCATTACCAAACCATGCAAGAGAATGAGGAAGCTACTACATGATAGAGCAAACATAAAAAGGGAAGTAATCACTAATCAGTAGTATGGCAATAAAATATGTCCACACATACAATCCACTAAGGCCAGCTACAACAAGTTGAATCTGTGAATCTTGAGGCAATGTTACACCTGCCCCAAGTACACAGACAACCCTCAACTCCCCCCAAGAAATACAAATATATGTGAGAGATGCAACCATTTATCCAAACCGGAGGCTGAGCTCCCTCATCTCAGTACTGTCAAAACTAGTCAGGAGGAGAAGGTAACCACGCACACCACAAACCTAGTCCCACATAGACCTATCACAACTGCAAACCAAAGACATAAACACAGAAAAACATTCCCAGAGGCCCTAATTACAAACACACCACACCAACAGAGGCCTCCAAAGCAGACACCCAAGCAACCACAACCTCCAAACATAGCACATGCAACACATAGTACACAAAGCTGGTGTGCCAAACAGTCACAGGCCAGAAGGAGAATCAACATGCCTGATACAGTTGTAATAGGTGACTCCATAGTCAGACACACTGCTGTCCCGCTCACCAGACTGAACAAGGGAAAGGGTACAGTAAGCTGCCTGTAGGCTGCTACAATACACCACATAACACAAGTACGCAGGTCACCCCAAAGCAAGTAGAAATATGATGCAGTCATTGTCCATGCTGGCGTGAATGACCTGAGATGTACCTCCCTGGACTACATGAAAAGAGACATAGATGAGCTCTCCGATTATGTAGTCCAGGCCGGTATGACACTGACTGTTTGCAGCATCCTACCCTCACCAAGAATGATGCCACAGTACAAACACAGAATGATTAGCTTTAACAAGTGGCACAATTACTGGTGTCATTCCAAGGGGATCCAATGTCTGTCTGCTTGGGATGTCATGCTTGACAAGCCACGCTGCTGTTCCAGGGATGGGCTTGCACCTGTTACCCCTGGGAGTCTGGATATTGGATAAGGCTTTTGCCACCTCCATAGAGCCTTTCGTAGGCAAGGCTGAAAAGACTAACCCACCACCCTAGAAAACATAAGTGGAAAGAAACATAAGGGTAATGCTGACCAATGCCAGACATGTAAACCACAATATGCATGCTCCCGAGGCCCTCCCCAGTATGGAGAACATCGATGTCCGTGCAGTGACAGAAACCTGCTGCAAGCCTCCTGACAGCACACCAGCACTACCAGGTTATACCTCATATCATGCGTTATGGCCCCAAAACCTGGACCAAAACATAAAAGGAGGGGGAGTATCCATATTCAGCACAGACACCCATACGTCCAGGTAACTGACAATGCACGAAGCATCGGAGACCACCCATGTGCAACTAACCATAGGCAAAACTGCTGTACAGTCTGTAGCATGCTACAGACCACACTCTTACACACAGGAACCCCACCCAGCCGTCCTGAAGACACTGGACAGTATGAATGTCCCACTAATTACCAAACAAGGTACTCACAAATTACCACATAGGTGGTAAACCATTATGTATGGATGGAGTAATCAGGGACCTAGGGACACAAGTGGACAGTAACCTGTTATGTGACACTCACATTGCCAATGTAGCTAGGAAGACTGTCTATATTGGACACCGTATCATGAAAGGAGTCACATCTACGTCAACAGAGGTCATTGTGCCCCTATACTGTTCTCTTATCAGACCCATAATCTAGTACAATGCCTCATTTGGTATGTACCTTACCTGACACCTGCAGCAGTTAGAAAGACCTCAAAGGTACCTCACCAAGAGATAAAGGGTCTCAAATATATGTCATTTGCTGCCTGTCTGTAGACACCCCAGCTGAATGCAGTCACATACTGCCTACACAGAGGCGTTGTATGCCTGTTGTACAAGGCCATGTCCAACACAGGAGTAATGGACATGCTCCACCCCAGAAAACCCAAAGCCATCGGAGCTGTGAGAGTGAGAGATGTCAACCTCAACACATAATGAAATAGGATGTGCTGGAGGGACAGATACATAACCCAGAGGCTCCCTACACCCTGGAACAGAATCCCACTCCATGTTAGGCAGAGCCCCTCACTGACACTCTTCAACAGGAATCTTGCCAAGTGGATGGATGATCGTAGATGTACACTGGGGGTCTTCACTGTGTCACGTCCACCAGTGTGGCTTTCTTAAGTGCAGATCCTGCCCCTTAAACATGTTTGACTCATTTGAAACAGTCATTAAGGTCATTGATGAGGGCAATGTGGTCCACACAGCGTAGCTGGACCTTGCAAAGGCTTCCATACAATACCCCACGTGTTCATTATAGATAGGCTCACCAGCTTAAATATAAACCCCTATGTCAGTAGAGGGGTTGCAAACCAGACCAAGGACAGAACTGACATGGTCAGACATGCTGCAGCCATGTCAGACTACAAACCAGATATAACTGGCATCCCACAAGGCTTGGTCCTGAGACCTCCCTCGTTTGGTATATATGTCCCATAGGTACAGGCCAACATGGAAGGACTGTGTCTGAACATGTTTGCAGAGGACTACAAACTGGCCACCATATCTGACCCTCCAGCTGACACAAGCATCCCACAAAAGGGCCACATAGAAACAGACAACTGGTGCCATAGCCATGTCAGCAAGCTAATTGCAGAAAAGTGTATAGTCAACCCCTGTGGATATACAGTAAGTGCCCACCAATTACCACATAGGTGTTAACCCATTAAGTACTTAACATGTAATGAGAGACCTGGGGACAAAAGATGATAGATATCCTGCATTGGACAAACATGTGGCTGTAGTGGTTACAGAAACATACCATATACCCACCTATCATGAAGGTTGTCAGATCTAGATAATGGGAGGTCATTGTGGCTCTGCAGTCATCCTTCATCAGCATTACAATTGACTACAATAGCCCCTGTGGGATGTACCTCAGCAGACACCTCCATCAACTGTAAAGTCCCCAAAAGTACCTCACCAGAAGTATCAAAGAGCTTGAACAGATGCCATGTGTTGCCTGATTAAACAAACTGCAGCTCCACACACTGCCATACTGCCCACCCAGAGGCAAGCTGTGCCTGATGTATAAAGCCATGTCCAAGCTGGAATCAATGAACATGCTGCACCTTGTACAATCTGAATGGCAGTGAGCTATGCACATGAGAGACCTGAACCCCAGCACTGACATACATAGGACAAGCTGTACTGAATGATCCATAACACAGAAGCCATCCCCACTCATGAGTAAACTCCCAGTACAGGTTAGCCAGAGAGTCACTCATCGACTCTCCTCAAGAGGAATCTTGATGAGTGGATGGGAGATGGTAGGTTTACCCTGGGTATCACTGTTATGCCACGGGTAGACGGAGGCACAGTATACTAACCATGACATATGTCATGGCAAACTCCACTTACAATGTGTGTCGAAGGACAAACACACCCTCCGACCATACCTCTCAACCTGGAAACATCAAAAATCTGGACAAGGCCCATGAAAAATAGGTACAAATCTGTACGCTGATTAACATCTAATTTGCATACATAATTACGTAACCCCACCCACTCCAATGGAATTGTGAGATACCAACTTTCAAATGCAAACTGAAGAACAGACAATCAAAATATGGCACCAGAGTCCCCCTGCAGCCATTCCAATGTCCCAATACCTGACCGTTTCGCCCATTTACCATAAACACTAATGTGGGCATGCATACTGCTTTGCTAATACAATGATTATTTGAATTTTATTTTTACATTTTACATGCCAATGCACAAACACCAATAGACATCTGCTAAACAAAACACTGTCTCACAACAAAAACAGACTTGGCATTAAAATTTCTCTGCCCTAGAAACTCACATTCATTGAAGCAGCATTGAAACCCACACCACATTCAAAGAAAATGCATTTGGCCAGTGGTGGATAAAGCTTTCCTTTGGGCTGTTTTCAAATCATTGGCCCCTTGCACACAAAACAACAAACATACATATTTTCTTTGATACACCTTCCTGACTTTATTAAATTATATAACTTGTATAATACAGCACACTTGTTAGACAGAGCACATTTTACATTTATTGTTTGAACATTTTTCCAGTAAGCAGAGTTATAGGCAATGAAATAAAATGCATGAACCAATAATGACCAATTCAGAACCTTTCCATCATAAAAGTCTACTTCCAGTGTGTCCACACACTCACACTATAAATAGAATGACAGTAGTGTAAGCCATAGGCATCTTGCATAGCTTCTTGCACTTATTTTCAATTTCAGTTTTTTTCGGGGGGCTACAAAAGGCCAAAAGCCAGGGACACATTTTAAACATTGCTTGTATAATTTTGGAAAGTTGCTAGAATAAAAGTGTTGTGTTACCACCATGCATTCCACTGGCAAGTCTCAAACCGAGGAGCCTGCCCACTACAGTCAGAGCAACATACCAGTATGCCAAATCAGCAGTTTCATGAAAAATAGGAAGACAAACTTAAATGGCAATCATTTAGTGAATTCAATTCTCACTTCTCACCATAGCTCTCAATCTCTTTGCACAAAAATCTGGACAAAGCCAATAATGGGGGGATACAAATCCAGTCCTCACTTCTCACCATAGCTATCTCAACTCTTAGCACAAAAACCTGGGCAAAACTAATAATGGGGGAATACAGCCCAAATAGGGACCAATTTAAAATACTTATTTTATAAACTTAGAAAGTTGCTAGAATAAAAGGTTTTGTGTTAATATTTATTTTCTGAAGAATATGAAGTCTGAAATTCAAATGCCTGTCATTATTTAATCAATTCAATCCTGCACTGCAGTGATTTTACACAAAAATCCTGAAAACACAGATTTTTATGAGGAACAGTCTCAGATGAAAAGAGTGGCAGAGGCAAGAGACAATCTTCTATCTAAATAGAATATAACCTTCCATGACAAAATATAAAAGAAATAAGTTCAAGAGTATGTAACACAAATTAACAATAAACTGTCAAACATAGCCCAGACTTGACTTAACAGGTAATATTTCTCACTCCAATAGCAGTTAATGTTAATTCTTGAATATAAATAGTGCTCCTAGAGAGGGCAAACTGCCCCCTACTATGATATATAAATCACGACTGGCATACCATAAGAGGAATGTTGTGTGTCAGAATACTCCATAGAATTAGAGTCTTTTGAACCCCACCACCACTTTACTAGAGCAAGTAAAAGTATTCAAGTTTAGCAGCTTTGCATACCAGCAAAAAGCATCTTTCCAGAGTCTAAAACAGCCTAAAGCTATCAATACTCCCAAGGAGCCATTTCACATTATTAAAATAATGTTTTGCTTTGGCAGATGGAGCAGAGAATTAAAATCCATTTTAGTGCTGAAAGAAGGAATAAAATGATTACAGACTATGGCAAATGATGTATAAAGTAAAGAAGTATACAAACTATGTTATGTCAAAGTATGCCAGTGATCTGACATTAAGATACCAATCCAAAGAAAAGAACTGATACTCCTGAATATTATTCTACATCTTCATTATTTATTAACCATTTTATTTCTTTACGTATAGCCCATCTGGAAACAAAGCTCAAAACAGCATTTTGCTCATATATATATATATATATATATATATATATATATATATATATATATATATATATAATATATTTATATATTATAGTTTGTTGATTTGTGTAACAAACTTCTAACTGTACCCCAAAATACACATACTTTCACTAGACACAAACTATTGCACCTTTGACTAGCATTTTAAGTATCCCTTACTCAAAACCATACATTTTTCTTAAGCCAGGCATTCTATTTCAGCTTTTTGACTTTCTACTGTTGGTTGTTTCTTTTTTACATATGCCAACAACTGCATTAAAAAAGGAGACTTTTATCCTGTGTCAGCATTAATAATCATAATACAAATTTAAATTTTTGGTAGCAATCTACCTTCTTGCAATATTGTGTATTCATTTTATGCAATTTCTCTTTTCTATGTTTCTCATGTTCAAGTTTTGTGCAAAACACTGCAGGTGTTCTTCTTGCAGGCCTCCACTGAAAAAGGGACTGTTAAAACCCAGTCAGACTTTTCTGTTAAACAAATGCAAATAAACAACAAATAAGTATTCTAAATGTTCCTAAATACAACAAGAAGTGCACATCTAACTCTGGCTACTAACATTTGGGTAACACAAATGATCACAAATCCAATACCTGTGATTTTTTTAATAGACTTTAGAGGAAGAATCTTAGTTTTTATTAAACAGCACATGGTGGCAACAGGCTAATTATGCATTATCAGAAAACCAGCTGCATCATGCTACTTACTTATCAAATGAAATGAAAATGGAAGATATTTCACAAATAATAATGAAAACATAATTTGTATTGCATTTTCAATCTTTTTTTCTGCTTTACTAATTTAAAATGTATGTAAATGGATACTAAAACAGACTATGCTTGAATAGTTCCCAGGATTTGCAGTAGGCACTGACAGAAGTATACAGTAAAGGCTGTCAGACAATGTTTCTAAAGGGAACGTCATGCTGTTATGCGAATCCTGCCATTAACGGTGTACATTCAGTCATTAACTTACTGCAGCATGCTGTTTTCATTTCATATCTGGACCTTGCTGTACTCTTGCTCCGAGCTGTCAATCAATTACATTTTCAGGACATAAAATCTCATTCTGACAGTACAATAAAACTCATTCACAGGTCTCACTCCTCTAACCAATATATTTTGTAACCAAACCACCAACCCCCAATCACTTACTCACCAGCCAGGGCGAACGTTCTCCAATCTTTTCGAGCCTTCATACCCTCTTACTAAATCCTTGCAGTCCGAGCCTTGTTCTGTTCAGCTGGTTCATTCCTTGCAGTCCGAGACTCCGAGCCTTCAAAATAAATCCTTTTTTTTGCTGCCAGACAGATTATTTTTATTTAAACCCTTGCAAGCCTTATAAAATACAAGCCAAGTTCTTCTGCATAAAAATGAATCCTTACTGTTCTTTCCGGCTGGTTCATTCCCGCAAAGCATTTGACCCAGCCGGAAACCCGGAAATACATGCACCGCGAGCTTAATTCCGACAGGCTGGTAGCCCTGGTGAGCTGACCTCATCGCACACGCGATGACGTCAGCTAAAGCGCGAAAATTAAAAAATAAAATGTGAAAAACATACAAAATAAATCGGAAATGAAGGGGTGCCACTCGGGAATCGTGGCATCCCATTATTTTGACCCCAAAACTCAGTAAAAACCGAGTAATTCGGGACAGTTGGGAGGTATGCCTCCGACTAGCATTAGAAAAATGGCCTAGGGCACATCGCTAGTGTTTGCCAATGTACACCTATGTTGTGGAATACACTACCAATGTTGGACAAGCCTGGTTTAAGTAGTTCATATCTGAACATAATGCAACATGGTCAGATGTGCACAACTGGCCCCTAACCAGGCTGTTGTGCTCACTATGAAAATGTAAAGCAGTGATAGGACTAAAGGCCAGGATACTGTCCAACACAGTGAAAGTACTGAACCAGTACACTATACGGTACTACAGTGTTAGGTCAGTATGAAAGGATGTTGACAACTGTATGCAAAGTATCCCATGCAAACCCTGCAGGCAGAGTATAATCCCTGTTGTGTTCAGACACAAAGCAGTTGGACAGTAACTACACAAAATGACACACAACACACAACCATAAACGTGAGATATTGTTGAAGTTCACACTCATCCACAAATGTGGTGGGCTGTAGAGTTCAACATATGGAAAGCTCACACTGGGCATGCTCGCACACTTAGGCCAAATCTCAGTTTAGCAGTTGGCCACACATATCTGGTATTTGTACGTGTTATTCCAGGAACCAACCACATTACAGCAATCTGCCCAGTGCACACAGTTAAATGACTAGAGAGACATACGTGATATAGTGGATCCCTCCCATATTCCAACATCTTCCACAGATACACAAGTTGTTCATAGAAACAGGGAATGCTATGGCAATAAAGACCTGCAAACAGTCTATCAGCAACAAATATTGTGCATCTGACAATTAAACATATGGGTGTAGAGGTCAACACTAGGCTGTTTGCCCTAGGGAATGACAGCTTAGCCAGAGTGTGCTTGGCATCTGCCTCCCCAGTACAGTAGGCTACTGTGCCACTGTAAAGTAGGTCACATAAGGCACTGTGTGAGGCTAGTGTGCTGTGTCTCTGTCAAGCAGGGACACAGTGGAGATCCCAGGGGTTGAATTTGCTAAGCCACATCCATGTTGTTGGTGTGTGCTGGAAGAGGGTTGCTGAGGACCTCTAACAGTAAGTGGACGTCAATAACAGACTGAGGGGAGCCTTATCTGCATTGTCTGGACAATTTCACTGTCAACACTTTGTCGTGATGATTATGAGGGATTGAAGTGTCATGCCAGTACTGTTCAGAGATGTCCTCCCTCTGTGGGCTACTGCTCTGCAATGTATTAGCTCACTCTGTCTGTTGGACAGCTCATATATGGCTGGTGTACACCTGACAGGTGTCCTGTTGTGGAGCAGTCATGTGTATATTTGGGATAGCATGATCAATGCAAACCTTCCACATGCTCATAGAATGCAATTGTTAAGGATTATACAGAGTGGCCTGTATACTCCCCCAGCATGGGTCCTTTGAAGTCTTCCACCCCAGTCTTCACAAGTGTAAAGTCTGCTTTTGATAAATACACTTTGTTTGCAGTGACAACCTCGCCTGGGGTGGGAATGGGATATGGATGTCCAGGGAAAGGTGGGTATGGTCAGATATCAACAATGGTGGTCTACCTCTGGTGTGGAACAGTGAGTACCCATGTTGCAGATGGTCAGGTGCAATATGTATTCCCCCTTGTGGCTGTGGTGAGTTGTTCTGCCATAGCACATGGACTCACAAATTGTAGTGGCTGTAGGGTAATGTTGTAGAGGCCTGAGTAGTTCCCACACACAACATACCTGTACCTGACGCTAACAACTGGAATGGTGTATGTGAACACCTGCATATCTTGGCACTGTTCCCAGGGAAGCAAAGTGTGTGTCCTGGATGTGGGAGGGGTGGTCCGAACTGGTTGTGTTGTGTGTTATAGGTCCTGTGGTCAGGAAGCATGGTATAGAACATAACCTGCCAGTGCGATGTGCATATCTGACCCTGACGTAGGTGGCTGCAAATCCATATATATGCTATCCCCTACCTGACAGGTAGTACTAGATGTACATACCTCTGTAGAAATAATGATGTCAGCACCCTATAAATACTGCAGGTGCAGAACAGATATTGAGTAATTCGGATAGTGTGCTCTGCTAATGCGTCTCTCTCAAATGTCATAATATAGTTAGGTAGGGGTTTGAATCCTGCAAATGCTCAGTGTGGGTGAGCGGGGTTGGTCTGTGTGAGAGAAATGTCCCTTTTGGCAACTGGGAAAACACACTACAGGATGCACATTCCCCTTTCTAAACACTGATGATGTCAGCACCCTATAAGTACAGCAGGAAAAGGGAAACCTCCCAGTAATGCGAATAGTGCACTCTGCTAATGTGTCCGTCTCGAGTGTCATAACATAGTTAGGTAGGGGATTGAATCCTGCAAATGCTCAGTGTGAGTGGAGGGGGGTTAGTGTGTGTGCAATTCTGTATGAAAGAAATGTCCCTTTTGGCAACTAGGAGAACACACTACAGGATGCACATTCCTCTTTCTAAACACTGATGATGTCAGCACCCTATAAGTACAGCAGGAGAAGGGAAACCTCCCAGTAATGCGAATAGTGCGCTCTGCTAATGAGTCTGTCTTGTGTTCTCTAGCATAGTTAGGTAGAGGTTTGAAGGAGAACACACGACAGGATGCACATTACCCTTTCTAAACACTGATGATGTCAGCACCCTATAAGTACAGCAGGAGAAGAGAAGCCTCCCAGTAATGCGAATAGCGTGCTCTGCTAATGCTTTCATCTTGTGTTTCATAACATAGTTAGGTAGGGGTTTGAATCCTGCAAATAGCAAGTTTGGGTGAGGGGGGTTAGTGTGTGTGCAATTCTGTGTGAGGAAAATGTACCTTTTGGCAACTAGGAGAACACACGACAGGATGCACATTCCCCTTTCTAAACACTGATGATGTCAGCACCCTATAAGTAAAGCAGGAGAAGGGGCACCTCCCAGTAATGCAAATAGCATGCTCTGCTAATGTGTCAGTCTTGAGTGTCTAAATAGGGGTTTGAATCCTGCAAATGGCAAGTGTATGTGTGTGTGTGTGTGTGTGTGTGTGTGTGTGTGGGGTGGAAGTAGGGTGTGTACAATTACATGTGTGAGAAAGCTGACCCTTTTGCCAACCAGTACAACAGACCAGCTGCTGCATATTCTAATCTCTACACAGAGATGATGTCAGCACCCTACAAGTACAGTGGAAGAGGCCAAATCCCCCAGTAATGCAAATAGCATGCTCTGCTACTGCGTCTCTCACTACTGTCATAGCAAAGTTAGTTATGGCTTTGAATTCAACACATGCCACGTGTGTTTAAACCAGTAATGGCAATGGACACATGATGTATGTGTGTGCCAAATACACATATGTACCTGTGACCTTCAATAGTTCCCATGTCTGACGCCTGCCACATGTGAATACATGGTATTTGCACTGGATAACATTATGACTGTGGTCTTCTGTGCGGGTGCTGCATGTGGTATGTGTATATACAGTGTGAGATGTATATAGTATCATCCTAGCAGCGAGGGATACACATCTGGTCTGGGGCATATAGTCTACATGTTGTTGATGAACAGGTGCTGCATGTTTCACCTGTTGTGGGAGTGGTAACAAGTTGTTCCATAGCAATGCAGTGACTACATGCTAGGAACCTTTCAGCTAGGGTGTTGTAGCTACAGTAATTCATCAGCATTCAGTAATACGTCAGCATTCCTGGTGAGGGTATGATGCCAACCAAGGTCAGGGTCATACCAGCCTGTGCCACATGCTCAGAGAGCCCTTCCATGTTCCCTATCATGTAGTCCATGGAGGTACATCACAGGTCAGCCATAGTGGCATGGACAATGACTGAGTCATATGTGTCCATGCCTCTGACTGACCTGTATGCTTGTGTTATGTGGTGGACCATAGTGCCCCACAGGTATATAACTGTGACCTTCACCTTGTCCAGCCTGGTGAGTGGGACCTCACTGTTCCAGACAATAAAGGTACCTAACACAACTGTAGCAGGTGTGTTGTCTAGCCGTACAGGCTGTGACTGTTTGGCACACAGGATTTGTGTGCTATGTGTTGCATGTGCTGTGTTCTGGCTTAACGTATGCCTGTGTGCCAGCTGCAGAAGTGTCTGCTGCTCAGGCAGGATGCTATTCTGAGGCTCCATGAATGGCCCAGTGTGTTCACGTGTTTGGATTGCTGTCAGTGTAGGTCTACATCAGACTGGTATTGTAGTCACTGTAGTATTTCATGCCACCTGACAGGTTATGCCAGTACTGGGTACAGAGTGCTTAGTCACCAGTTTGGCTATGTGGTTGCATCTCATACATGTGTTGTACATCCATGTGTAGGGGAGAGGGTTGACTGTGTACATGTGTCAGCTGTGACATTGCCACATGACCCACATATTCCATAACTGTACTATAGAGGTGACTGACAAGTGACCTTTGCACATGCTACCATAGTATTGTGATTGCCATGGTGATTAACAGCACATATGGCCAATGGGGAACAAGGTACATAGGTTCATAGGTTCATATGTTCATACTAGGCTATCTGCCCTAGGGCGTTTATAAGCCTAGCCAGAATGTGTTTGGCTTTCGCCACCCATTTTAAATTTATTTTGCTATGACCTTTTCCAAGGTTAGTATACTGTGCCTCTGTCTAACAGTGACACAGAAATGATACCCGGGGTAAACCTACGATCTCCCATCCACTCATCAAGATTCCTCTTGAAGAGAGTCAATGAGGGACTCTGCCTAACCTGGACTGGGATTGTATTCCAGAGTGAAGGGAGCCTCTGGGTTATGAATCTGTCCCTCCAGCATGTCTTATTTATTTCAGTGCTGAGGTTCAAGTCTCTCGAGCGCATAGCTCGATGGGATTTTGATATTCTGAGGTGCAGCATGTCCATTAATTCCGGGTTGGACATGGCATTATACGTCAGGCACAGATCACCTCTGAACAGGCGGTATGCCACTGAGTAGAGCTGGAGTTTCTTTAACCGGGCAGCATATGGCATCTGTTTGAGCCCTTTGATCCTCTTGGTGAGGTACTTTTGGGGTCTTTCCAGTTGCTGCAGGTGTCTGGTAAGGTCCATCCCAACAGGGGCATTGTACTCAATTATGGGCCTGCTGAGGGATGAGTAAAGAGGCACAATGACCTCCCCTGATCTAGATGTGAATCCCTTCATGATGAGGTGGGCTATATAAAATGTTTTTCTAACCACTTTGGCCACGTGGTTGTCAAATGAGAGATTGCTATCAACTTGGGTCCCCAGGTCCCTAATTACTTCTTCTGTACTTAATGGATTACCACCTATGTGGTAATTTGTGGGCACTTTGTTTTTGCCAAAGGGGATGACTATACACTTTTCGGCATTTAGCTTGAGGCCATGGCTCTGGCACCAGATGTCTGTTTCTATGAGGCCCTTTTGGAGGATGCTTGTGTCGGCTGGAGAGTCGATTATGGTGGCCAGTTTGCAGTCATCTGCGAACTTGGTCAGCCACAGTCCTTCCGTGTTGGCCTGTACCTCTGAGAAATATATACTGAACAAGAGAGGTCCCAGGACTGAGCCTTGTGGGACACCACTTGTAACTGGTTTGTAGTCTGACATGGCTCTAGCAATTCTAACCATATGGGTTTTGTCCTTGAGCCAGTTTGCAATCCATCTAGTGACATAGGGGTTTATATTTAAGCTGGTGAGCTTCTCTATAATGCCCGAGTGGGGTATTGTATCGGAGGCTTTTGCGAGGTCCAGGTAGGCTGTGTGGACCACCTTCCCATCGTCAATGGCCTTGGTGACTGTTTCAAAGAAATCAACCAGGTTTAAGAGGCAGGATCTGCCCTTAATAAAGCCGAACTGGGTAGGATCCAGTGTCTGTAGGTCCCCAATATCTTTATTTATGAGGTCCATGATGATCCTTTCCATAGCTTTGCAGACCAAGCTAGTCAGGCCTATGGGGCGATAGTTTCCAGGATCCGTTGAGGCACCACCTTTATGGAGAGGGACCACTGTTGCTGTACGCCACTCTTTGGGCACATATCCTGTAGTAAGGCTGAGATTGAACAGTAATTTTATGTTTGGGTTTAGCTCTTCTTGGAGTTCATGTAGGACACAGCCCGGGACACTGTCTGGTCCCATTGATGCTGTGTTTTTTTGCTTTGGCGAGGGTGGCTCTTACCTGAGCAAATGAGATGTCAGGGGGGCAGCACTCTGCTGGGATAGATATTTGCCCTTTTGGTGTGGAGGGGTGGGAGAAGTTTGCGCTGAACCTGTCAGCTAGGATGTTGGCAATGTCTGTGGGTTCGGTGTTTCTTTTGTCATTTTGGACTAATTCTGAGCATATCTGGGAATTACCACCCAGGTTCCTAACATAACTAAGGAAAGCCTTGTGATTATCCTTAGTGTCCTGTGCAATTTCCTCTCGAAGCTGGCCTTAGACAATTTTATGAGTGCCCGTAGTTTTTTGCTAATACTGATCAGTGATGCCTTCCCTTTTTGGGATTTTGCTCTATCATTTAGTAGCTTCCTCCTTCTATTGTATAGTTTGTTTATGGCTGGGGTCTACCAGACAGGACGTCTGCCTTTGGAGGATTGGGTCTTGGTTTTATTTGGGATCGCATGATCCATGCATTCCTGAAGGTGTCCATAGAATGCATTTATAGAGGATTCTGCGGTCTGGGCCGTATTTTCCACAGGCCCGGGGGCTTTGAAGGATTCCACCTCGGTTTTGAGGAGTGTGAATTTGCTTTAGAGAAGGTTTTCCCTGTGGTTTTCTGGGCAGGGTGTGGGGTTGGGATGTGAATATCCAGTGAGATTAGTTTATGGCCTGATCTTACCAGTGAGGGATACTCTTCTAGTCTGGAGCATAGAGTCTCCATGTTGGTGATGATCAGGTCCACTATGTTTTCCCCTCTTGTGTTAGTGGTAACAAGTTGTTCCATAGCATTTGAGTTTATAAATTCTAGGAACCTTTGGGCTAGGGTGTTGGAGCTAGAGTAATGCTTCCAGTCTATGTTTGGGTAGTTGAAGTCGCCCAATATAATGGTGTTTGGAGAGACCTTCATATTTTCCAGTGTTCTCAGGAAGGCCGAGTGGGGTTCCTGGGTTTGGGAGGGTGGTCTGTAGCAGGCTATAACCTGGAAGGCAGTTTTACCCATTGTTAGTTGCACATGGATAGTCTCTGATGCTTCGTACTTTGCCACCATCCTGGAGGTGTGGGTATCTTTGATGAATATCAATACTCCCCCTCCTTTTGTGGTTCGGTCCAAATTTTGGGGCCAAAAAGCATGGTATGAGTTATAACCTGGTAGTGCTGGGGTGCTCTTGGTAGCCCTGAGCCAGGTATCTGTTACTGCACAGATATCGATGTTCTCCATGCTAAGGAGAGTTTCGAGTGAATGCATCTTGAGGTTTAGACTTCTGGCGTTGAGTAGCATTACTCTTATTCTTATCCCTTGTGATACCTATGGAGGTGGGTTTGTCCTTTGAGCCTTGCATAAAAAAGCCACTATGGGGGTAGCAAGAGCCTTTGCCAATATCCAAAAGCCCAGGGGTGACAGGTGCAAGCCATCCCTAGCGAAGCAGGTGGTTCAACAGAAGGTGAGTATGTGAGGGTGTAGTGCCTGTGATTAGTTAGCACTGCCATATATGACTGCTCACATGGACAAATGCCAGGTAAGTCATATGCAATGTGTCACAGGCAACGTACATATTAACAGGACAAACAGTGACGTTCTGTCAAGTGAAACATGGACATATATATAGTAAGCTATGCAGATGTCACTAGGAGTCCACAGAAGCTCTGTAACTCTGCATCGCAGGTGGGATCAGTGTTCCAGGGTAACTGCAAGGAAACATGCATGCAAACAAAGCTACAGTAAGCAGGGCTGCATGTAGTCCATTGTACAACAAACAAGCTGTACCACTTCCAGTAGGTAACAGTGCAAATATGCAGGCACTATACACATGTACATGGAAATACACAGGTCAGATGGCTAGGGTCCAGTCTCAGCGCACACAAGTGTACAGACCATGTACCGTCAGGATGTACAATAACTAGATGGAAACCCAGGTGCTCATACCTGCAGTAATACACATGTCAAATAACAGACACTGAGCCTTCACTCAGTGGTTCCATACTTAGTAGGATGTTTGCTACCTGGCCTGCCTTCACAGTATCCCTGACATGTATAGGGACTCTCCCTCCTGTGACAGTTAGTTTTGTGTGTTGGGGCTGTCTAGCATGGTATGAGATGTGAGCTTGCAGTGCTAGGGTGCTCCTGTGTGTCCTGTACCAGTTGTGTAGTACTGCACACATATCAACATCCTCACACATCCGCATTGCAGAGTCCAGTGTGGGCAACATGCCACTTGCAGTTTACATGTCCATCATTGCGTATCAATACTTTCATTACCTTATCCCCTGTGCTACCTATGTATGTAGCCTTCTGTTGACATCCTTACCACCAGTATGCCAACATGTGCAGATGATACACTATGGTACTTACCGTGGGTGTAGACAACAATACATGACAATCATACCCTTACTGCATCAGGCATGCTGGGATATACCCACAATTATATCAGCACACAGTACTGTTAACAACATGATACTATTACTACACGTCTATGTAGTCACCCTGTGCATCAGCAACATGTTAACCTGTGCCTGCACTGATTTTACAGATTGCAGGAGGTGGCACAGTTTCATCATATGCACAGGGTGTGAACTTGGTATGCCTGAGTCAGCCACCGATACCACCAATTGACATGTATGTGTATGTGTGTTGGTGAGGGAAAGCAGTACAAGGTGGGGCAATGTTGATGCAGTGTGTGCGTGTATGCGGTAGCCCTAGGTGTTGTCAATTCGCATGTGTGTATGGATGCACACAGTTCCACCTCATGGCTGCCATATACTGGTGTTTGTGGACAGTCACAGACTGTACCTGCCAGGTCATACAGATCAGTGTCTCTGACCATGGACACGGTACCTGTGCCTTGCAGGGGTGCTACAGACCGTATCCGGTACCAACCCAGACTGGGTACTGCCATCAGAAGCAGGTATTCATTGACTGGACACAGATCCCTGACAGGGTCTGGCCAGAGCCATGTGCACGTGGTCTCCTGGGGTGGTCTGATGACAGCACAGACCCAACATTGCTGGGGCTGCTGCTGGCACTATGGGGGTGGCAGCGGCCCTGTTGTCGTCTGCGACGACTGCCAGCTGCTGCTGTTGCTGGCATACACCCACGTCGACGCCTCAACCGTCCACCATCGCCCTGGCTCATGGACATGTAGTTGTGGAACCGGTCTAATATGTCCCCACAATGTCTGTCTATGACATGCTGTCATCTCCCTCAGACCCTGTCTGGTGTACCGTTCCATACGTGACTGTGCCTGCATGACAGCCTGAAACATAGCTGAGGTTGTAAGACCTCTGTGGGCACGTCTGACAGAGGCAGTACGCCCACGGATGCTCCCACGAGAACCCCTGGACATCTGTCGGTGTGGTACCATCTCAGGGCCATGCCCATGGCTGCTGTGTGGGGACGCATGTGCCACAGATACCACATTACCCTGGTCAATGCCCACTGTATCCTGTCCATCACCTAGGGACATTGGTGACAAAGGGTGTATTGGCAGGATAACTGTGCACATTGATGGGGGTTGACAGCTGTGTACTGTCAATTGGCTGACCAATGATGGACCCTGGCATACCTTCCTGTGCCATTACACAGATGTCATCATTATCAGTACCCATGGCACCTGATTCAGGTTCCCTGCTGCATGACACCAGAGCAGCACCAGAACCTGTAGGAGGGAAACAGGAAACACAGTTTACAATGTCTACACAATATTGCCAGTGATGCACACATCCACACATGCACAGGTCCACACATGCACACGTGCACACGTGCACACGTGCACACATGCACACAGTTGCACACATGCACACATGCACACAGTTGCACACATGCACACATGCACACATTTGCACACAGTTGCACACTACTCAGTATGCGAGATATCAACACACAGACACAGACACACCTGCATGCATACACAGAGCACTACTCAGTGAGCCTAATATTACTATTACTATCAAGACTATTAAAGGTATTGTTAATACACACTCATCAGCATGGATAGGCTGCATTGCTGTTACACCGGAGGGACCTGCAGAAGTGAGGAAACTAATGTCAGTGGGCACAACTGTGCCATTGTTACTGAGTATGATACAGGTCAGTAGTACAACAGTCGCCTTTCACAGGTCAGCTGCTGATATTGAGAATATCACACTTGCACATTAAATACTATGATGACAGCTACAAACCAAGGACACACCTCACACATGCATTAACTACCAGTGTACACAACAGTCAACTATACATGTGGCATATTACCTGCATGCTCGTAGTCTTGCTGCTGCGTGGCTCCAGCCTCCATCATAATGCTTGTCTGCTGCTGTTGTTGTTGTTGGCGGGCTGGAGCCACAACACTTAGGTTCATAGGTTCATAGGTTCATACTAGGCTATCTGCCCAAGGGCATTTATAAGCCTAGCCCATAGTTATGTGGCTTTCGCCACCCCTTTAGTTTGAATAAAAACTATGCCTATCATTTTTCTGTGCCTCTGTCAAGCAGTGACACTGAAGTAATCTCTGGGGTATATCTGCGATCTCCCATCCATTGGTCAAGATTCCTCTTGAACAAGGCCAGCGAGGTGCTCTGCCTCACATGTACCGGGATTTTGTTCCACAGCATAGGGAGTCTCTGGGTGATGAATCTGTCCCTCCAGCACGTTCTATTTATAACCGTGTCAAGGTTTAAGTCTCCCGCCCTTGTGGTTCTGAGGGATCTAGATTTTTTGAGGTGAAGCATATTCATCAAATCTGGGTTTGACATGGCCTTATATGTCAGGCACAGGTCACCTCTGAGCAAGCGGTATGAGACTGAATAAAGCTGGAGTTCTTTCAGTCGGGCAGCATAAGACATATTTTTGAGACCCTTTATCCTTTTGGTGAGGAACTTTTGGGGCCTTTCAAGCTGCATCAGGTGTCTGGTCAGATACATTCCGAACGGGGCATTGTACTCAATCATAGGTCTAATGAGTGATGAGTACAGGGGACGAGGACCTCCCTTGATCTAGATGTGAATCCCTTCATGATCAGGTGGGCGATATAGAAGGTTTTCCTAACTACTTTAGCAACATGAGTGTCAAACGAAAGACTACTGTCAACTTGGGTCCCCAGATCCCTGATGACTTTTCTGTGCTCAGTGGATTGTCACCTATATGGTAGCTAGGGGTAACCTTGTTTTTCGAAGGGTATGACTATGCATTTTTGGCGTTTAACTTCAGGCCATGGCTCTGGCACCAGTTATCCATTTCTGTGAGGCCCTTCTGGAGGATATCTGTGTCAGATGTGTTTTCGACTATGCCCAGTTTGCAGTCATCTGCAAACTTTGTCAGCCATAACCCTCCTGTGTTTGCTTGTACTTCAGAAAAGTAGATGCCGAACAAGAGTGGACCCAGGACTGAGTGGGACACCACTTGTGACAGGCTTTGAGTCTGACATGGCTCCAGCAACTCTGACCCTGTGGGTTCTGTCACTAGCCAGTTTGCAACCCATCTTGTGATGTATGGGTTTACATTCAAGCTGATGAGTTTTTCGATGATACCTGAGTGGGGTATTGTGTCGAAGGCCTTTGCCAGGTCGAGGTAGGCTGTATGGACTGCCTTTCCCTCATCAATGGCCTTGGTGACTGTCTCGAAAAAGTCAACCAAGTTTAAGAGGCAGGATCTGCCTTTGACAAAGCCAAACTGGGTTGGATCCAAAGTCTGCAAGTTCCCTATGTCTTTATTTATGAGTTCCATTATGATCCTCTCCATGGCTTTGCAGATAAGGCTTGTCAAGCTAATGGGGCGGTAATTTCCAGGGTCTGTGGAGGCACCGCCCTTATGAAGTGGGACCACAGTGCCGTCGCCACTCCTTGGAATGCGTATCCTGAGGTGAGGCTAAGATTAAACAGCTGTCCTAACTGTGGGTTTAATTCCTCGTTGAGTTCATGAAGCACACAGGGGACACCATCGGTCCCATGGATGCTGTGTTTTTGCCTTAGTGAGGGCAGTTCTCACCTGGGCGTTGGAGATGTTTGGGGGGCTACAATCCTCTGGAATAGATATCTCTCCTTTTGGGGGAAGGGGGGGGAGAAGTTTGCACTGAACCTGTCAGCCAGTATGTTAGCAATGTGTGTAGGTTCAGTAATTTTCACATCATTTTGAACTAATTCTGAGCATATCTGGGAGTTTCCTCCTAGGTTTCTAACATAGCTAAAGAAGGCCTTATGATTGTCTTTAGAGTCCTTGGCGATTTTTCTCTCAAAATTTGCCTTGGATGATTTTATGAGAGCTCTTAGTTTTTTACTTATAATGATCAAAGGTGTCTTACCTTTCAAGGATTTTGCTCTATCTTGTAGTAGCTTCCTCCTTTTGTTGTAGAGCTTGTTTATGGCTGGGGTCCACCAGACTGGACGCTTGCCTTTGGTACAGAGAGTCTTAGTTTTGTTTGGGATTGCCTGATCCATGCAGTCCTGTAGGTGCTGGTAGAAGGCATTTGTAAGTGATTCAGCGGTTTGAGTAATGTTTACCACTGGCTCAGGGGCCTTAAAGGAGACCACACTAGTTTTAGAAGTGTGAAATCGGCTTTGAGAAGTTTTTCACTGTGGTCTTTTTTTTCAGGTGGGGCGGATGAGGACCTCCAGCGAGATTAGTTTATGATCTGATCTCACCAGTGAGGGTATACTTCGGTGTTGAACATTTTGATCCCATGTTCGTGATGATGAGATCAAGTATGTTTTCACCTCTTGTGGGGATGGTGACTAGTTGTTCCATGGCATTTGAGTTTATGAACTCCAGGAATCTTTGGGTTAGAGTGTTCAGGCTTGAGTAGTGTTCCCAGTCTATATTAGGGTAGTTGAAGTCACCTAGTATGATGGTGTTTGGAGATACATTTATCCCCTCCAATGTTTTCAGGAAGGCCATGTGAGGTTCCTGAGTTTGAGAGGGTGGCCTGTAACATGCTACAAATTGCAGAGCAGTCTTGCCTATGGTTAATTGCACTTATGAGTAGTCCCTCCAGTCTGTTGAGTGGGGGATGTGTAGCCAGCCCACCTCCTGTGGCAACCTGTTGCCTGTGGATATCCGACGCACGCTGATGGACATTTCTGATTAAATCACTGCAGTGATGTCGTACCTGCTCATATGTCCTATTATGAGTGCCTATGTCATTTACCCGACAGACCAGGTCTTGCCACATTGCAGCCCTCTCCTGCTGATTCTGGCTGGTGCGGGAAAAGAGTATTGCATAATCCCGCACCAGGCTCTGGTGTATCTCCTCATCCTCAGCTGCTGAGTACGCTGGATTGCGCTGGTGAGCCATGGTCCTGGAAAAGGAAATAACATGATATCAGCAAAATATGTCAGCAGAATTTGGCACACATACTACACATGCTACTCGACTGTTGTGATACAACATATCTCACATATATAGCATCTGTCTGTCTATTGATGGATACACATGTAAATGGCCAGGTATCAGTGCTCAGCCAACAACTGTGCAACAGTACCTGGCACACTCCATACGACATACTACCAAACCCCAGCAGTCAGAACACTGATTCAGGTCCAAAGCACCTCCTCACTCTGGGGGTTTGTATTGAGGTACTGTATGGGGTACATCATCAACTACTGTGAGCTGACCACAACTAATTGCCCTGGATATACATATCTCACCTCCACCACCAGCACAAACGACTATAGTGAATAACATTTCAAATGCAAACTTTACACTTTGTAACAGTGACATGGTATCCTTTCAGCCCACTGGGCCAGTGGAAGACACAACCCACAATGCTGACCCCTTCACAAATTATTTCTACGGACATCTCCGAGAATGCACGGATCATGCAATCCCATATAAGACCAAGACACTCTCCACAAAGGGACACCAGCCATAGACAGATTGTATAACAAAAGATGGAAGCTACTGCAAGACAGAGCATAATTCCATAAAGGGAAGGCATGTCTGATCAGCACTAGTAAGGAGCTATTTTCTCACATACAAACATCCATGGGCAACTTTGAGAGGGAAATCAACAGGGACACTACAGATAACCACAAGGCCTTCTTCGGTTATGTTAGCAACCTGGTCAGAAACCCTCAACTATGCTCATAGTTAGTACACAACAACAAATAATTCCCTGAATCCACAGATATTGGCAACATTGTGGCAGACAGGTTCAGTGCAGGTCCCCCCCCCCTCTCCCCCAAAATAAGACATAGTTATCCCAGC
Source organism: Protopterus annectens (assembly GCF_019279795.1). Lineage (NCBI taxonomy): Eukaryota > Metazoa > Chordata > Ceratodontiformes > Protopteridae > Protopterus > Protopterus annectens. The sequence goes on from NC_056725.1 coordinate 253,908,752, forward strand.
TGACTGTAACCTCCCTGTCATCACAGATGTCCAGGTGAGAGCCGCCCTCAGGAAAGCAGGATACACAACATGAATGGGACCTGATGGTATCCCCGGTTGCATGATACATGAACTCCAAGAGGAGCTAAACACACATATAGAAGTGCTATGTAACACTAGCCTGAATACAGGATATGTACCTGTACACTGGCGCACAGCAGCAGTGGTTCCACTACACGAAGGAGGCACCTCTACATACCAATACAATACAACACAATACAATACATTACAATACAATACAATACAATATGCTATTGCCCCTGGGACTACAGCAGCATACTATTCTGCTACCCTGACCATTGTGACACATGTGATGTGATGGTACCTGCTGCTGTCAAACAGTTACACAGGGTGACTCATATGGCATATTACCTATCTGACTAACATTCAGCAGGGGTATGTGTGACATGTACTCATGGGGAGTCTTGTTTCTTAACGCTGTGTGGTTTATTGCAGGGTATGTCTTATCTGTGGGTAGGAACCTGTACCTCCACCATGTGCTCTCTACTGCAGTGTCACGGACGACACACAGCAGTCATTTAGGTTGTGGATGGTGTGAGGTGTTGCTATGGTTGTTGGACATCTGTCATGGGTGTGACTTAAGTATGTAAATCCAGGAGTTGTAACCTCTATGTAGGTAGTATGTGTGTACTCTGTGGTGTTGTCAGTCACTGTGCATTGGTAATGTGTTTGAGTGCATTAACACAGTGTTGTACATGTCACTGTGTCCTTCTCAATATCTGTAGCTGTCATGTGAGGTACATACCGTGGCAGCCATTATGTGGTGTGGAGGGGTACACTGACCTACATGTCCATAGCTGACACACCATGTCTGCTGACACATACCATGTGCAGGTATTCCAGGAATAGTGTGCCACTGTGAATATCATTGGGGGGGCTATTGTACACATTTATGACCCTGTTCACCCCTGACACATGCAGTGGTGGGCAGCCAATCACATATCTGGTGGTTACTGGTGTAGGTGATTTGAAATGGGATATGGTACTCGAGTTTTGACACTGGAATACATCTGTACACATGTGCCTCACTCAGAATATATATACATCTCTCTCTCTCTCTCTCTCTCTCTATATATATATATATATATATGTATATAGATATATCTATATGTATATATATATATATATATATATATATATATATATATATATATATATATATATATATATGTCTGTATACATATACATATATATATATTGATGTACATATATTGCTATAGATATGGAGAGGGGGGTGTGACAGAGAGGGGGTGAGAGTGACAGAGGGGGTGGGACAGGGGGAGTGTGATATTGTCATGTACAGTCATACCTGTAGATAGTCAGATCTGTCTGTCTATGTATATGTATCTACATATATCTATATCTGTATGTGTGTATTACATATATATGTTTGTACATATTCTATCTATCTACATCTGTCTATGTATTCCTACATCTCTCTCTATGTATGTATACATATATGCATATTATATATATATATATATATATATATATATATACATACATACATATATTGACATACATACGTATCCCATATGATAGATAAGTATATCAACATGTTTGTTTACAAAACTGTATACACACACTAACATACTGCTAAACATACATAACTGTGAAACCTACTTTGTACATTGCACTACAACCTACATTCAACCTACATTGATATGTGCACATAGATGCTCTCACATACATATGCATGTACAGCCTTCACTGATAGTTGCTGTATGTCCCCTGCCCTTTGCACATCTTCATATACATATGGATACAGACCAATGACACATATGGAGGGTTCACAGTATGTAGACTTTTATAGTATTACTTTACATTACCTGTGTTTGTCACAGCTGTTTGTGTTGCCATCTGGTTTTGTGTCCTGCTGCTCCACTTGCCAGTTGTCAGCTTTCAAGTGGTTGTTGCTGACCGGTTTTGTTTGTGTATGTTTATTTTTTTTTCTCTCTCTCTCTCTCTCTCTCTCTCTCTCTGTCTCTACCTCCACAGGGTGCAATGAAAGTATTGCATGTGTGGACTGGGAGTACAGCATGCTTTTGTAGGTATCTGCATATGTCCATGTGATGGCCTCTGCACCAATTGTTAGCCAGCATTTGCTAATTGCATGCAGCCAGTTGTGTACTGATTGCAGTTCTCACTGTGATTTCAGGACAGTGCAATAAAAAGGTATGTGAGATAGGCATAGCTCTTTCAGATTTTAAGGGCAGGAATCATGCTGGTATGCTGTGGACACTGTTCTGTGAGTGTAAAGGTTAGTATCTCTCTCATATTTCCGGCTGTGTTGTAGATTAACATTTCTCCATTCATTTCTCCAGTTTCCTGTACTAAGTGTGTATGTACACTGACACCTAAGACTACTACTACTGTTAATGTGGGTGTGTGTGCTTTCCTGTGGGACATGTGGTGTAACTGGTGTATAGCAGTGGCTCTTGCACTTTGTTGCTATGGCTTCAAAATTTGCCCTTTACATTCACTACTTGCATGCCTGCTAGGTGTCTTGACTGTAGTGTGTTGCTGTGGCTTTCCTATTTTCCATGTACATTCACACCTTGGAATGCTTGCTATATCTGCTAGGGTGTTACTGCATGCAGTGTGGTCTGGCCATGGTGTGGGCCTTGACATCTATTAGGGTATTTGAGTATGCTGCTGAGCAGGCCCCAGAGACTCTCAGGTGCATCTTTTATCTGCCTCATGGAATGGTACATATCACCCATTAAATTGTCTGGTATTCTGCAGTTGTGACTGTGGGATAGCATGAGCATATGTATTACTAGACTATTTCTGCCATGCAAGTGGTGCATACTTTCAGGACTTCATAGTTACCATTGCATGTGTTGTAACACCTTTCTGCCTACTGTTTGTACATTACACATGGAGTCTGTGGGGCATCCCTGTAACTCAGTCACTGTTGCTATGTCTAGGCTCTTAACTATTCAAATATGGCAGTGTCAGACCTCTCAAGTGTACAGATATTTGCAGTTTGTCCACATTTCTGCCTCATATTTTGGTCAATATCTCATGAACAGCTCTTTCTGGCAAATCACTCTGGGCTCAAGTCAGACTATAGTGACAAACATTTAAGTTTCAGACTTCATACCCTTCCAAACATCCAACAAAATGCAGAACCTGTTACTCTCTGAACTGTCTTAATTTGTTGTAGCATTATTTGGAATGTGTCCCTGTTTTTGGCCCTTTGCTCCACATATTTTATTACTTGGTCCGGATGTGTTCCTGTAAGAGGTTGTGGGGTATGGGCAGTGATTATCCTGCTGTGAGTATGTGTGTGGCTTGCAAGGTGCTACAGTGACATTATTACCTACTAGCTACCAACTAGCATGGCTGTTTCTGTTCGCACACTACTATTATAGAAATCCACTAGATTTGACAGTAAATATACATGACATGCTTTGTGTACTACATATCCTATATTCCCTTTACATTCATTCCTACTATTACATGATATATTTATTGTAGCACAATGTTTTTGTATAACAGTCATGGCTTAGTGGTAATTCAGGCAGACTACTGTTTCCAGGGTTCGGGACTGACAGTGGGATTTTATTTTGCTTTTGAACAGACTACAGGACCTGTCTTTCAGAGTGACTAAGGCAATTTTAAGCAGTTGTAACCAGGTTAGCGCTGGTTTGCGCAGAGCTCCCGCATGTGCACTGGCGTTCAGCTCTGCACACACCCGCTTACAACCGCTTAAAAGTGCTTACTCTTGCGCACACCTGCACTATTTTCTTTGAAAGAAATGAAAATGGGGAGACAGGAAAGTTGTGAAAAAGGGGTCACAAAGAGGGTAAGACAGTAGGGAAACAAGCTTGGGTTTTGCAGGAGGGATGTAGGTAAGGCCCATAGCTGCCCATTTCTTCATCAGCAACAGCTGTGCATATGTTTGTAATTTGGTGTGACATTTGAAACCTTCCACCCCTGAGAGAGGTGTAAGGACAACAATAATACTTGTTGTACAGCCAATTGTAATTGACAGTTTCCATGTCCAGCAGACATGTGTGCGAAATGGGCAGATATGTATGGGGCGTAATTTTTTTGTGGGTACAGAGTGCCCTTTTTTTTTTTTTTTCAGGTGAGAGTGGTATGTCAGGTAAAGGAAGTCAGTATAGCTGGGGAGGTAGGTTGGGTAGGTCAACAGACAAGACAAACAAGACGCATACAGGGGCGGTGTATGACACGTGTGGGGGGGTTACACAATTGGCAGGGACGGATGTTTGGATATTTAGAGCCCATGAGCCCACAGATGGCAACAGTGGAACTGATATCCCCACCCATGGGCAGTTGCCACTGTGCCTTCACTGCCCAGGATGGGGCTGTGTTGGCAGGGCAGCAGGCATGCCCATTAATTATGCCACCTGTGCCTCAAGCTGGCATAGGGGCCCAAGAACAGCTTCCTGGATCTCCCTACGCACCACAGTCCAGACGCTACGGAGGGTGAGTGGTGGTTCTCCTCTGGCCACACTTGCAGAGGGGGGATGAGCCCCATCCCCTGCAGTGCTTCCACCCGCAGGTGGCACAGGGCCACCGGAGGAGGGTCCGGACTGGGCACTACTGCCAGGTGCACTTGCCAGCTGAGGTTGGAGAGGTGGGTCCGCTGGAACCCGCCTTCCCTGTCGTCCTATGTTTTGCATTATGTCATGACAGTTTGGGTTAGTAACATACAATACCATTCACAATTAGTTGTAACAGCATGCATTAGTATTCCCATTAACCAAACACCCAGATATTCAAACCATTGAACAGCAAGCATAACACATGCATAATTTGAACAGCAATACACAGTCCAACAACATGCAGGGTTGATTGATGGCAACAGGCCATCAGGTTTGGATGTATGAACAGGGCAGATGCATCAACATACATGCAAATATGTATGACCCAACAGGACAAATGTCCAGGGGTGTTAATTGTGATTGCACATACCAATTTCACGTGGAATGGGTTATATGTGGTTATAGGGTAGGGTGAAGAAAATTTAATTAACACCTTCAAATACCAATACATATGCTGTACATTTCTAACAGTTGCAGATATATACACACTACAGTTCTACCTACAGTTTCCTATGTGATAACTACTTCAAGTTGGTGATAGGAATGTTACTGCTACATCAATATACATTTTCATTTTTATTCATACACGTTCATATCTGGCTCTGTTCAGCTACATCATCCTGCTACATTTGCTTTATATAGCTATAGACAACTGTGGATGTTTGGTATTTCAGACAACCATACTATCTGCATATTGCAGACTGAGAGCAACATATCCAGATTTTGGGATACACATTCCAGCTGCAGGAACATTTTGAACACATTTCGCAGTTTGGTTCTGCTTGTCACATTCATTTCATTCTGTACTGACTGCAGTATACTTTATTCAGGAGTTATTACTACTTTATTGGTGGATTCGTAACTCTTTCTCACACTCTCTCACTTGTTTTATTTTTACAATTCAGGATGGTACTTACTTCTAGGCTTTATTGACATGTTTTACCTGTAGTTATTACAATCCTTTCCAACAGTCTCACTTCTGTCATGTTTCAGTATTTCAACAGGGATATATTTCACACATGTGTTTTACTCAGCTTCTGCAGCTGTACTTTTCAGCCTGCTGCAGGTTGTGTACTATTATATTACAGGTGGGACATTTTTATTTCAGACTTTATTTCAGACATTTTCATTTTTCTGTTTGGATTACAGACTGCAACACACTTTTGTAATCAATCAATACTTGCAAAGCCTCTTACACTGTTACTTGCACATTTTATTACTTAGTGACTACGCTGCACTCTTTTGCTAACTGTCATACTTTTATATTTATTTACAGTTATAGGGAGAGGATTACTGACCTGCCTGGTGGTGCAACCACACCAGCCTATCGCCATAGGCTCTACGGTTCGCAGAACAGACACCTGCAGCTGTAATATAAATAAAGTAATATTGGAATACACATCTCCATAATATCAGCTAGGTTAATTTCTTACATAAATAATTAGATGTAACTTACTCAGTAGTGGGGCATTGGGCATTTGCCAGGCCTCCTGGATCCAATGGTTCAGTTTGTCCTGCTTCCGTCTCTTCAGGTCCGCATGGTGGTGATGGACCTGTTCACCAGTCCTTGGAATCCCTGTGGCACTGGTAAGATCATGAGTCAACTGGTCCCACACCTCAGCCCTATATGCTCCCCACAGGACCTGGCCCTGCATGAGTTGGGGCTCATGATTGTGCACAAGGAGCCAAACCATATATTTGGACTCCCCAATGCCCCACCTCTGTGCTCGAAAGCAACTACCCTCACCTACACCTGACATTCTGGCTGCAAGTTGGTTCTACAATCGGTTATGCTGTGTATTCCTGCCTATGGGGCTTATATATGCCGTTTTTCCCGCACTTATCTGTGATTGGCCATTTTGGAATTGTATCAGCTTCACAAAACCTGCTTTGTCATGCTCCTCTTTCTATTCATTCCTATATATTTGCTATTACTGCATTTCTAAGTAGAGCTGTCATGGCTTAGTGGTTCAGTACCTTGACTATGGTGCATGGTATCCTGGGTTCAACCCTGGCCACTGCTTTTTATATTTTATGACTGTCTACACAGGCTAGGAGGTGTGTCTGTGTAAAGGCAGTTTTGTTACAGCTTGCTCAACGTTGCCCGTCGGTTAGCTTGTTGGCGCGGTGCACAGCTCCGCGCAAACGGGTTACGCTGGTTTACGCTTCATTTGGCTGTCAGCATGCATATTACGCTCAGCTCAGCTAGGGGCACACAGTTTCAGCGTGTTAAACCACTGCTCACCTACGGGCACTCATTTTGCACCTGTTGAACCACTGCTCACCTACGGGCACTCATTTTGCACCTGTTAAACCACTGCTCACCTTTGGGCACTCATTTTACACCTGTTAAACCACTGCTCACCTATGGGCAGATGCACTCAACTTGTTAAACTGTAGCTCAGCTATAGGCACATCTGGCATTTTTTATTATTTTGTTATCTCACATTTCTTCAAAATAAATGGCCCATTTCATTACATTTTACATAATATATAATTTTATATGTGTACATATATGTCAGAGACTTGTTTCGTGCTTATTTCACTAAAGATAAAAATTGATGTTGTGGGGGCTCGAACCATGACTGCCTGCTCTTCAGCCAACGTCTCTACCGCTATGCTATTGCTTTTTGGCTTACTTTGCATATTTAGTTCTTATATGCTTTTCCACTGACTGCTAACTGTGGCTAAGTGCCAGGCACGCCCGCGCAAACGAGCACACTCACGGGCAAACATCTTTACAATTTAAAAAAATATATAACATGTTCATTTATATATTTTATGTTCATAGTCTGTGGGGGCATGTGTTGTGTTTATTCACATTTCCATGGACTCTGTTGTGGGGGTTTACTTTCGGGACTTTTACTCTTCTGGGGGCGTGTCCGTTTGCAGGGCTCGGCCTACGGACACGCCCCCTACTGTCTTCCACGAACCATGTAAGCCTTAGGTGTGACTCAGCATGCCCTCATGCATATGCATGACATGCTGACATCACACCGTTTAACTGCAGCCTCCGTGTAAGCCTTGTAACTCTTACACGGAGGCTTCGTGAATCCTGCCTGTAGTTTTGAATACAGTGTTAGTACTTAACATGATAAAACATCTATCTGTATGCTGTACACATGTACAGATATCACAGTTTGTATATGACTTGGTTATGAAAAGTATTACATTTTTTTCATATTTTGGTAAATAACTTTGCTAGGGAAGATGTCAGCATGCTAAGTAATACATAATTTTGAAGATGATATTAATACTTACAACATGGTAAAAGAACTGTGACTGTATGCAGTATGCATGTACAGATATCACAGTTTGTTTAGGACTTAGGTTATGGAAATTATATTTATTTTCATATTTTGGTAAATAACTTTGCTAGGGAGCATGTCAATGTGATAAGTAATACCTCATTTTGAAGACAGCATTAGTCCTTACAACATGATAAAAGAACCGTGTCTGCATGCTGTACACATGTACAGCTATCACAGTTTGTTTAGTCTTGTAGGATTATGAAAATTATACATTTGCCATATTTTTCATTATTATGCCCATATTATTGCAAGGAAGCATGGTGACAACACAAATGATGCATCATTTTGGAGCTGGCATTGAGCCACAAAACTTGTACACTAATATGCTGATACAGATGATGAAATGTTATGCTTTGTTTAATTATCATTTATGAGAAATATAACATTAATTATATTTATGTAAATATCTCAGTAAAGGAGCATCACACATTAATGGTTAAGGTATCATTTTAAAGCTGGCATTCATACAAACAAATGCATTACAAATTGCATGGGTCTACATGATAATTCACCAAGATATTGTAATTTGTTTTACCAAAAAGGCAAACAATGCATAATATCAGCATTCCTTGGCAAATATTTAATAATGAATTTCATACACAATATCAGCATTTATACTGTTGGAAAGGTCAGTGTCTGCTGAACAAGTTTCACATTTACATTTTTAGTCTAGCTCTTATGGTTAAAGAGTTATGAATATTTGTTTTCTGTATAGTATTACAAATGGATTATCTGAAAATGACCTCAAGCTGCACTGTTGCTCCTATGCGGGAAGTAAGCAGACAGCATTTTCTAAGCTGCTCCGGAGTGAATGAGTTAACAGAAATTGTATCATTATTCCACATTTATCTACCTACCTCATTTTCGTTATTCAGTTTGTTCTGATGGCCCTCATTGATATGCCCTTTTTTTGTAAGTCTCTATGCAGACTTCAGTCTTGCAGGGTGCTTTCAGGGTGCTCTGTCAGCTCACTTTCAAGTCTTGTCCTTATATCACTTACAGTTTTGGATTTGTGTTGTTCTACCATTGAAGCATGCTTCTGATAATACACCAGATAATTGTTACTGTCCAATCACAACCAAATGTTAACACCTTTCATAGTGTCTAAACTAACTCCCTTCTCATAGTGTTAATTCTAGGTTTCATTAGGAGTGCTACATCCTTGCTCACTACCCTTCACTATAATAAGAGATTATGTTCTACCCCTTTCATTTTGCATTTATCAGCCTTCCATACTGTGTTTATTAATTCACTTTCCTCTCATTATTTTTTATATAGAGAAAAGCTTTTCATAATGTAATATCATGTGTTAAATCATGGATTAGAGCCACATGAAGTAATAACATTGTAAGATCTGTTTGAATTTCTACATGTGTAAGAGGTATTTTTTCTATCAACAGGAATGCACATTACCTTAACTTTTTGGTTGTTACTAATCTTGTGCTGAAATACCAGAAGATCCTTGATAAGTGTAATCATTCTATCAGAGTCCAGCAGATCTTGAGTTTCTCTTGCCTCTAGAAATGCAAAACATTTATCCAAATTAATTGCAATACAGTAGAATATGCTGAGTATCTGTAATCTTGTCACACTCAGTAGGAGCAACTTCATTTGTAGCATGTATTTCACTTTTCACACTAACATTCTTTTAGTATTAATAGGGCTGAACTTATTAAATTTACACTGTTCCCTTCAATTTGAAACAAATTTATATATTACTTGCACATTTTTCCTTCTCAGAAAATGGCCCATGTCTGAATACAGCTTTAGACTTAAAATAGGCAGGTCACTTGAACATTGTGTTATTGTGTTATTGACCAATAAGCATTTTGTTGTGTTACTAACTTATCAAAGTTCTTGAAACATTTTACAATTCTAAAGCTCTTTTACCTCTGTCTATTGCTAAAATTTGTAACATTTTTAATTTACTTATCAGGATCTTGCCTAAGTATTAAAATGCATTTTAAATAATGAATATGTTCTCTTACCAGTTTGTGAGCAATAAAAGTCCAGTTATACATGCAATCATATATAGATATAGATATATACATATAAATATAGATATAGATATAAATATAGATGAATGTAAAATGCGCACACACGCGTGCGCACATACATGTGCGCGCACGCACACACACACACACACACACACACACACCTGTAGCTAACAGTTAATAAAATAAAAAATGGAAAACTAACAGCAGTAATTAAAAATAAAATAATAAAAACAAAAAATATCAATGGAAAGTTGTACTAGTCACCTTTCTGTAGAAAATACACAGCTTATTAATTGTTTTCCTTGAAATTTACATTAAAATTGATTTCTTCAGAACATAATAAAACAACCACCCATTCTCAAATGCACCACATCCTCATTAAATGGCATAAACAAATATTCACAAAACTTAGAAAATGTTTGGCCAGGATTCAATAAACTCCGTGTAGGCTCTATGTAGAGCCTACATTGAGTTCATCCATGTACACGACTGCAATCAGCCCTCTGCAGTGCGCAATGTATATTAATAAGGCACAATGCATTTAAACAAGGTTTTGTAGTGTGCATCAGTGCATCTGGCTTTGAAACATATGCTTGAATGTGGATAGCACTTCTGCATACTACTCAAATATACAGATTTTCACAGAATGTCCAGATGTTTGCCTCATATCTGTGGCCTGTTATCTTCATAAAATCTTGGAGGACTGAATTCAGAAGATAATTTCAGACATTTGAGAGTCAGAATTGATATTCCTCAGAAATATTATGCTATGCAATACCTGTTATTCCATCAACTGTCTAAATTTGTAAGAGCAATATGTAAAAATCATCCCTATATTCTGGCTTTTCACCCCCCCCCAATTATTTATTGCTTGGTCCAGAAGTCTTACCCTAATAGGTTGAGAACTCTGCACTTCCATGTAAGTTTGCTGCCTGCAACATTTTATTTACAGTGCAATTTCTTCTCCCTTGTTCCATATATATGTATATATATATATATATATATATATATATATATATATATATATATATATATGTGTGTGTGTGTGTGTGTGTGTGTTAAGATTATTCTTAATTAATATTGCATGTGTAATTCTTTACTGTGCACTCTTTTATTTTTCTTTATTTTTTTTTATTTCCCACATTTGTGCAATGTGCCACTTGTTTGCACAACTGGGCCATCCATGTATCAGACATGACCCATACATTCAAAAATGGAAACCAGATGCATTCAATTAATAGTAGTGTACATTGCACAATCCTGGTAAGCAAGGCTGTGCTATGCTAATACTGTGAAATTAACAATGAATATTAATGTAGGGGACTTTATGCAACTAATCCTGTTCTGACAGGTGTTAAAGTGTTGGAATAGGATGCAAATGGTCCTGGGTTCCAGTACAGGGTATGCAAACTTTTCTTATACTGTCGTGATATTACAGCTTGTACAAATAAGGTGCTACGTAGACAAGTGTTGCCTCAACATCCTTGTGGCAAGAGCTCTAAGTGTAGGGCTACCCTATACATGGTCCTGGGTTCAAATACTGTGTATTCCATATACAATTTAATCTTGTTCCATGTCAAATTATATTTACTTCCACTTATAATACCTGAAATAATTTTGCTGAGAAGACAAAATGTTTATGAGTGTATAGTTCTGTTCTCCCAGTTGAATACCAGATTTGCACAAGTGGCTAGACATGAACTAAGGTTGCAATTGCATTGCTTGAAAGTGCGCACTGTAGACTGTTTGCTACTTTTGACAAAGCAGTGCTCTGCTTACCATCACCAAACAAATGCACTTGCTTTACCATGTTTTTGTGATTGTAAGTGGAGCACAGCTTTTTCAAATGTAGCACAATGCAGATGGTGCACACTCTCAGTAAGTGCATTTGGTGGGAAAACATGCTATTTCAGGTGGAATTGGTGAGAAATGCACATTAGACATTGAGCTTGATCTTGTGCAGACATGGCTTGTGTCATTGGTGTTCCCTTTTGGGCACAATGCTGGGGTGTGCAGGAGTCCAAGGTATTTATTGGGCCCCTAGTTAAGGATCATGGCCCTGCCTCCTGCAGGGAAATTATACAGGCTTGCAATACAAATCTGAAACCTGGTGTAGTTGGCAAGGGCTCTCTCCAGTGCAATTGCTATCTCACGCACTGAGGAACAATGTCATCACCATTTTGATGACCTCTAATGGAGGAAACAGGATAACCTTGATCATTGGATCAGGGACCATCAGGAAGGGAACACCCCACAGATGTGAAAGTATTCATGGAATTTATTAATTGTAAATATTACATCTGAATATGATAAAAACTGGTATTCATAATGCTTTTTTTTCTCTTTCCACAGCTGCAGAAGAGAGGGCCTTGAATGTGAGGTCCCATGTCAGGTGACTGGCCAGGATGAGAGAAGCTTGTGGTATTTAAGCATAATTATATATATAAAGTATTGTTACTGCAGCCTGAACAGTTAAGGATGGATTAGTTGTTATATCATAAAGTTGTCTAAAATTGAGAATGCATATCTGAACCGAAAAAGCAAACATGCATGCATTACTCTGTAGCATAGCCCTCAGCTGTCCATATTTTTCTGAATATCCAGATTTATGACTCACTTTTATGGTCAGTTCACAGTAAGGTGTATTGTTGTCTGGTAATTGCTATTGCAGTCACTAAATAATTACTGTCAAAATGTATGTTAGCATAAATCCTATGCAACTTTCAATGTGTGTAAGAGAAATATTTAAAATATATTCCTATTTCTGGGTCATTGTACCCCCATTATTTTATGACCTGTGCAGATATCCTGCTATAAAAGGTTGAGAGGTATGATCTGTAACACAAAGCAGCAGTTGCACATTCTCAAATAAGAGTGAACATGGATCTATAAAGTGTAAAAGGAAGGTATGCTTGCATTATGCTGTATTCCAAACGAAAAGTACATTATTACAGTAGTCACTGGTTTTGGTTTCAAATACCACACTTCCCAAATATAAAACTCCATTGTTTACAATACTGTGTTTGGATTTCATCAATAAAAATGCAGTACTGTTATGTATTCATTATGATGGCATTTTAAGTTCAGACCTGTATAACTATGGCTTGAATGGACTGCTGTCAAGTGTAATCAGTGCACATGGAACATGCATATGTGCAATATATGCACCCATGAATGATTGCTGGATGTGATATGATCTGTACTATAGTCTGCATGTGTTAGGAACAGAGTAGTATTCAAAATAATAAAGGATTTCTTAACAGCTGGCCTGGCACTGTTACAAGTAAAATGTTGCAGAAAAGAGTAAAATAATTGTAGAAAGCTTTGTATATTATCTGTGAAGTTACTAATGTTCTTCTTTTTTTTTCTCTCACTCCACCCCTTCTCTTAAAATTTTTATGGATTTATTAATTTTTAATTTTATTTTTATTATTATTATTATAGTATTATTTATGTAATTAATGTTTAATATTATTATATTTTATTATTTCTTATGTTTTGTTTATTATGTATAATTTTATACTGCTTTGTTGTGAAAAACATTTTCATTTATTATTATTGTGTTTGTAATTATATTATTGAATAATTTTATAATACTTTATCCTATCATTGTTCATTTTTTAATTTTATTATTTCAATTTTTTTGGTTATCTTTTATTTCATTATTGTATTTAAATTTTATTTATGTTATTACTACAACACAGCAGGGTAGGCCAGTTCACCATTATCTGCCTACACTTGCTTCACCGGCTGAAGCACCAGCTGCAGCCTGGTGGCAGCCCTCTATTTCCCTGCTTTACATGGACCCTCAGGTAGTCCTGCCCCAGAGGCTAGGCCTGTAGTCCCCTCTGGGAACAGAGGTACAGGGGATGCATTCATCACCCAAGCAGGGTTGCCAAGTATGGTGGGTAGGCTTGTGCATCAGACTGTGGACATACTCCTACGCCATATGGAGAGCCTGCTTTCCATCCTGGTAAGGCAAACAGGCCTTAGGTGCAGGTGTCGGCCACTGCAGCTAGTGGCACAGTGATGGAACAGTGCTGACAATCCACTGGGTTAGGACTGGAGTCACACTGTTACAGTGCCTGATGTCAGTGGGACCTCTATCTCTCCCCCCCCTCACCCCAACCATGGTGTTCACCCTCTCTTGTGTGCTTCATTAACCCTGTCTCTTGTCTTGCATGTCTTGTCTGTCTGCAAATGCTGCCTCCCTTTCCCAACTTGCCTGCCCCAGAGATGTCTATGTCCCTTCTCCAATATTCCACTCTCTCTCTCTCCTTAAATAAAAAAGGGGGGCAACTGTCCCCCAACAAAAAATTGTCCCATACATAGCTCTCCATTTCACACACTTGTCTACTTGACAAACTTAATTTGGTCCAGTTAGACTCCCAACACAATTATGTTGTTGTCACCCCTCTCTCCGTAGGTGATGGTCCAAACTCAGCTAAGATTCTGTACTTGTGCTGATTTGTTACTGTTGAAGTAATGGATAGCTGTGGTTCTTGCCTACACCCTTCCTGAACATTCCTGCCTTCTGTTCACTTTGTACTTCCTCCTCCTTGCTCCCCATTTCACCACTATCATGTCTCCCCATTTCTTTTCTTTAAAGAAACATTGCACAATGCTGTGCATTGCGCCACAACACACAGCAATGTTGAACATCACCAAAACATTTAAATCTACTTATAGACACTTCTAAAAGTAAAACATACACCTGCATTCAAACTCAGTAGCATCAACCTCCAACAATGCTTTAACACCTGCTGCCAGAGATGCAGTTATGTAGCATGTGTATTTCATACAATCAATAGGCAATGTCACATATTTTCTGCAAGACTTCAGTATGTTTGTCCCCTGCTTGCTCTGAGTGTAAACACAGTCCTATCTTCACATTTACTTTCATGTTTAGAAAGCAATATTTACAAATTGTCCATATTTGGTACTTTTACTATCCATTATGCAACTCTGCACGTAAAAATCTACTGCCAATCATTAGCAGATCGGAGTTCCACTGTGGCGACCCATAACCGGGAAAAGCCGAAAGACACAACAACTATCCATTATTTATGGCCTTCTACAGATTAATTATTGGAACAGTTCAAGTTCCCCTGATTTTTCTCCATATTACTAATGTCATATCTTACCCATTTCTTTTCATTAATGAGTCATTGCATGCTGGTGCGCATTGCACAACAATGTGCAAAAATGACAACACAGGTATAAACAAAGCTAGTATTATGTGCTCCAAAAAAGGATATATCACTGTTGTAGCACAAGGATGCCACACAGTCAGTTGAGTAGTAAGTATTTTCTAGGATACTCAATATAAACTGTTTATATATATATATATATATATATATATATATATATATATATATATATATAATATTTACACACGCACACACACACACACACACACACACACACACACACACACACACACACACCCCTGTTGGTTCATTAACTTTCTTGTGGAGTGAGTTCATGCATTTAGCTCATTAATGCATGATCACACTCCATTTTTTGGTCCAGATGGTACCAGGTTTGACAATCCTGTAATGGTTTCAGTTGTTTTGTTTCACATATGTTTTGGTAGGTGAAATAGAGAAATGTACTTTATCACATTTGAGCGTTGATATGCATGGCTGCGCAATGTGCACCATCGAGTGATAATGTTTTACAGAAAAGAAATGTGAAGATAAGAAAGTACTGAAATGGTGGGCAAGTAGAGTGGAAAACATACTGACATTTTGTAAAAAATATGTGACATTACCTATTGATTGTATGAAGTACACATGCTACATAACTAAATCTATGGCAGCAGGTGTTAAGGCATTGTTGGAGGTTGATGCTACTGGGTTTGAAACAGGTGTACATTGTACTTTTAGAAGTGTCTATAAGTAGATTTAAATGTTTTGTTGATGTTCAACATTGCTGCATATTGTGGCACAGTGCCAGCATTGCACAATGTTTCTTTAAAGAAAAGAAATGGGGATGTAGGAAAGTGGTGAAATGGAGATCAAGCAGAGAGAAAAATAAAGTGATAGGAAGGCAGGAATGTGCAGGAAGCATGTAGGGAAGTACCATAGCTATCCATTACTTCAACAGTAACAAATGAGCACATGTACACAATCCTAGCTGAATTTGGACTGTTACCTACAGAGAGAGGGGTGACAACAATGTAATTGTGTTGTGAGGCCAACTGGACCAAATTAAGTGTGTCAAGTAGACATGTGTATAAAATGGAGAGCTATGGGATGATATTTTTTTTGAGACAGGTGCGTCTTTTTTTTTTTTTTTTTTTTATGTCGAGAGTGGAATGTTGAGGAAGGGAAATAGGCATATCTGGGGTAGGTAAATTGGGAAGGTGAGAAAGCATATGCTGACAGACAAGACATACAAGATAAGAGACAGGGTTGGTGAAGGACACAAGAGGAGATGAACACCATGGTTAGGGTGGGGTTGGGGGTATCACAAACTTATGGACATCATGTTTAGTGACAGTGAGATATGAGTCCTCACCTACTGGACTGTCATCACTGTCACCTCACTGCACTGATGGCTGCAGTGTCTGATGTCTGTGTTTCCTTGTGTTATTCTGGACAATGATGGAGAGCAGAGACTCCACTCAGTGTAGACATAAACCAATTGTGTGGCACACAGTCCTACACACCAGACCTGGAAGTTCAACTTGGGTGAAATAATCTGCTCTCAGAGGGAACTACAGGCTTATCCTACGGGCAGAATTACATGAATGTCCAGGTAGGGCAGGGGCAGTAGGGGGGGGGTGCTGCCAGGCTGCAGCCCAAAAGTGCTGGGCCTTGGTGCTGTGGTCGGTGGAGCGTGTGTAGGCAGATTATTGGGAACTGACGAAACCTGCTGTGCTGTAGTAATAATATAAATAAAATCAAAAATCAATAATGAAATGAAACATAACCAAAGAAAATGGAAATAATACAATTAAATAAATTAAACAATAATATGACAATTTATCATAAAAATAATAAATAATATAATTACAAACACAATGATAAATAATAAGACATGATAATGTATTTAACAATAAGTCAGTATAAAATTATACATAATAAAACATAAGTGATAAAAATGATAACAATAAACTATAATATAATAATAATATAAAAATAAAAATCATAATAAAAAATAAGAAATCCATTAAAAGCAATCAAAAAGAAAAGGGATGAGGTAAGAGAAAAAAAGGAGAACATTAGCAACTTCATAGATATTACACAAAGCTGTCTACAATTAATATACTTTATTCTGTTACATGTTCATGTTAACACCACCAATTGCTAAGAAATTTCTTTTTTATATTGACTACTACCCTGTTCCTAACCCATACACACTATTGTGCAGATCATATCACATCCAGCAAACATTTATTGGTACATATATTGCAGATATGCATGTTCCATGTAGACTGATTACACTTAAAAGCAGGCCATTCAAGCTACAGGCACAGAGGTCTGAACTTAAAATGCTATCACAATGAATATGCAACAGTACTGTATTTTTATTGAAGAATAACTAAAACAGGACTGTAAAGAACTGAGTTTTACATTTGGGAAGTGTGGTATTTGAACCCACAAACAGTGACTACTGTAGTATTGCATTTTACTGTGAAATATAGCATAATGCAAGCAGTCTTCTTTTACACTTTATAGAGTCAAGTTCACTGTTTTTTAAGAATGTGCAACCGTAGCTTGATGTTACAAACCACTTTTATCAAACTTTTAGAGCAGGCTGTCTGGAGTCATCATGAACTAATGGGGTTACAATGACCCATAAAATAGGAACATATCTTAAATATTGCTCTAACACACCTGGGATGTTGCATAGGTCTGCGTTAGCATGCATTTTGACACTTTTGCCTGTTCCAATTATATTGACAGTCTCCAGCAGGCTATTGTTGTCCCTGGTGTATAGGTTTTACATTACATCTCACTAGTGATGTCAACTTAAACAGTATTGTATAGTTTGGAAGTGTGTTTTTTGACCCAACAACCCCTGTCTACTCTGTAATAGTGGATTGTTGTTTTATCCTACTAAATAATGCATGTATACTTTTCATTTACAATTGACAAATACATAGTCAATGTGGTGAAAGTGTTTAACACACTAAGCTGTATTTAGTCTTAGGGCCAGATTCATGATGACTTGCACGGAGTCTAAGAGTAAAGTAAGACTCCATGCAGCCATCATGTCCGATGAGCGATCCAGGAACAGCCTGCAGGGGTGTGCAAGAGAGCTCCTAAAATGGCTCTTACACGGACAGGGCTGGGATATGCAAATTACCTCAATTGCAGGCGAAAACTGGCATAAACTGCCAGGTCGTGTGTGATGCCCAGGGCATAATACTGAATGTGTGTGCAGGCTGCCCTGGAAGCTACCATGATTCCCATATCTGGCATCTGACGCAGCTGTACCAGACATTTGCCAATGGGGACATCCCACATGGTCACCTAGTGGGGGATGCTGGCTATGCACTGGAGCCGTGGCTGATGTCACCCATCAGAAATGCACACACACCTGAACAGGAATGCCATAATGAGGCACACACACAAACACGTAATGTAATAGAGCGTGTGTTTGGGCTGCTCAAGTCACGGTTCCGGTGCCTGGACACATCTGGTGGAGCCTTGCAGTACTCACCAACTACATGTACCCAAATTGTCATGGTATGTGCTATGCTACATAATATGATCCTACAAAAACAGCTGCAGCAGGTCCAGCATAGGCCTGGGCCAAACAGTCCCCCACCATTGCCAAGGCCATCACAGGCAGAGCATGACTCAGAGGAGGAACAACCTGAGCCTGCCCCATAAGGCAGAAGGAGACGTGCCCAGTATGCTTTGGTCTTGGCAAAGAGGCAACGCATAGCACATACACTGGCTCAGTAGGAACTCTGGAAATGATACCTCTCTCTGACTTGCACATATAGTAAAAGGGATGCCTAAGTTGACACTACCTGCTTTCAAACATGTACAGGGAGTGTAGTATGTGCATCCAACATAGGCAGCCCTGCAGCACCACCTAAGGCATGATTGCCATGTGTTAAGCAATATAAAGCAGTGCTAAACAGCATTTACCACCATGTAGTATATGCAAACAAAATTGCACACATCAACTAGCACAACTGTGGTCAACGCAGAGTAATATTGGACAATGTCCAGCAATGTTGGTGAATACTGAGCAATGTCGGACTAGCCTGGTCTAAGTAGGGCATAGCTGAACAAAAGCCAACATGCTCATATTTGCTTAACTGGCCCTTAAGCAGTCTGGTCTGCTCACTATGAAAATATAAAGCAATGATGGGACCTTGAACCCAGGATACTATGCACTATTGTCAAAGTACTGAACCACTAAACCATGACAGTATTGCGGTGGTCAGCCTGTATGAAGAAATGTTGATAAGTCTATGCAAAGTATCTCATGGAAACCCTGCAGGCACAGCATAATCCCTGTCGAGTTATGACACAAAGGTGAGTCCTGCAGTAAGAACAGAACCTGACTTCCAACACACACAGTATAAATGTTAATATTGGTCATGTTCACACACATCAACAAATGTAGTGGACCTCAGATAGCAACATACTGAAAGGTCACACTGGGCATGCTCACACACTTGAATAAATGAGACAAATGTCAGGCAACAAAACACGGAAAGCCTGAACTGGGCATGCTCACACACTTAGGCCATGTCTGAGTACAGCAGTGGGCCACGCATATCTGGCAGTTGCATGTGTTAACCCAGGAACCTGTCACTATCCAGCAATCTGCCCTATGCACACGGTTATATGACAACAGAAACATCTATAATATAGTGGAACCCTGTCATAATCAAATATGTTCTGCAGATACCGAAGTTGTTCATAGAAACTGGTAAGGCAAAGACGATAAAGACCTGCAAACAGTATCAGCCATAAACATTGTGCATCCTGAACAATAGCATAGGTTCAGAGGTCGATACTAGGCTATCTGCCCTAGGGCATGTACAAGCCTAGCCAGAGTGTGTTTGGCATTCGCAACCCTGTCAGATTACTACACTGTGTGTGTGAATAGTAGGTCACACAAGATAGCCCATGTACATTTAGGCTAGTGTGCCTCTGTCTAGCAGGGACACAGAAGATATCCCAGGGGTAAACATACGATCACCCATACAGTCATCAAGATGTCTCCTGTAGGTGGTCAGTGGGTGGCTCTGCCTATGTGAAACTGGGATTACAATCTGGAGTGAGTGGATCCTCTGGGATAAGAATCTGCCCCTCCAGCATGTCCTATTAACATCTGTGCTGAGGTATATGTCCCTGGAATGTGTAGCTCCAAGGGAGTCGGATATCCTGAGGTGGAAGCATGTCCAGTATTTCTGCGTTGGGTATATCTGTAAACAACAGGCACACATCATATCCGAGTAGGTGGTAAGCGACTGAGTAGAGCTGGAGTTACTGCATCCGAACTGTGCAGGGCATCCGTGTGAGTCCCTAGATCTGCTTGGTGAGGAACTTCTGTGGCCAGTACAGTTGCTGCAGGTGTCGGGTAAGGTACACCCCAAATGTGGCATTGTAACCAAGCATGATGAAGTATAGGGGCACAATGACCTCACTCGATCTAGATGTGAAACCATATGGGATAAGGTGGCCCATATAGAAGGTGTCTCTAACCACTTTGGCAACGTGAATGTCAAAGGCGACAGTACGAACAAGTCATGTCCCCAAACCCCTAACAACTCCTCCCATATGTAATGGAGTATTACATATGTGGTAATGTGTGGGCATGTTGTTATTCCCAAAGGGGATGACTATGCAACTAATGGCATTTAGCTGTAGGCCATAGCTCAGGCACCAGTCATCCATCTCTGTGAGACCCTGTTTGAGTATGCATGTGGCAGCTGGAGAGTTGATCATGGCATCCAGTTTGCAGTCAAGTGTGAACATGTTCAGCCATATTCCCCCTGTGGTAGCCTGTACGTCAGACAAATATATACTGATCAAGAGAGGTCCCAGGACTGAGCCTTGTGGGATGCCATGTGTAATTGGTGTATAGTCAGACATGGCACCTGCAATTCTGACCATGTGGGTGCTATCCCTGATCCAGGTAGCAATCCATCGTGTGAGATATGTGTCCATATCGACACTGGTGAGCCTGTGCATAATGGCCCAGTGGGTTATTGTGTTGAAGGGTTTTGCAAGGTTCAGGTAGGCTGTGTGGACAACCGTCCCTATGTTGATGGACCTGTTAACCGTTTAAAGAATACAAACAGGTTCAAGAGGCAAGATCTGCCCACAACAACGCTGAAATTTGTAGGACACAGTGTCTGTAGGTTCCCGATGTCTATGTGTATGAGTCCTATGACAATATGCTCCATAGCTTTGCAGAACAGGCTAGTTAGGCTTATAGGGCAATATTGTCTGTAGTCCATTGTGGTACCAACTCTGTGGAGTGGGACCATTGTCACTGTACGCCATTCCTTGGGCACATATCCTGTAGTAACTCTGATATTGAACAGTGATGTAATGTGAGGGTTACGTCTGTCATGAAGCTCGTGTAAGATGCAGGCCGGGACACCATCTGGTCCCATTGATACTGTGATGTACGCTTTGGGGAGGGCAGCACTCACCTGTTACTGTCTGATGTCAGGGAGGTTATACTCTCTTGGGATGGATAGTTTCTCCTTAGGGGGGATGGGGAGGAGACATCTGCACTGAACCTGTTTGCCAGGATGTTGGCAATGCCAGTGGGTTCAAGGTAAGTTTAGTCAGTATGCAGTAACTCACAGCATATCAGTGAGTGTCCAGCCAAGTTCCTGACATAACTGAAGAAGGCCGTGTGATAGTCCTATGTGTCTGGTGCAATTGTCCGGTAGAAGCGGCCCTTAGAAAAGTTCATGAGTGATTGTAGCTGTCTGCTAGTACAGATCACAGATGCCTTCCCAGTCTGGGATTGTGCTCTATCATGTAGTAGCTTCCTCCTGATGTTGTACAGCTTATTAATGGCTGGGGTCTACCAGACAGGTCCCCTGCCATTGGAGGAGTGAGTCCTGTTGTTATTTGGGATAGCACAATCCATGCAGTCCACTAGGTGTCCGTAGAATGTGTATGTAAAGGATTCAGCAGTGTGAGCCATATTTGCCACTGTCTCAGGGTCTCTGAAGGATACCACCTTGCTTTGGTGAAGTGAGACGTTGGCTCATGAGAAGTTCACCAAGATTACCCAGGATGGGTGTGTGGAGGGTATATGTATGTCCAGTGAAATACATGTATGTTCTGACCTTACCAGTGAGGGGTATATCACTGGTGTGGAACATAGAGTCCCCATGTTGGTGATGATCAGGTGCTATATGTATTCCCCCTTGTGGCTGTGCTGACTGGTTGTGCCATAGCATATGAGTCTACAAATTGTAGCGACTGTTGGGTGAGGGCATTGGGGTTTGAGTAGTATCCCCAGTCAATATTTGTGTATATGAAGTCACCCAATATAATGGTGTTTGTGGAGACCTTCATATTCTCCATAGTTCCCATGAAAGCCGAGTGTGGTTCCTGAGTTTGGGAGGGTGGTCTGTAGCAGGCAACAAGCTGAATGGCAGTTTTGTACAATGGTACTTGTATATGTATGGTCTGTGATGCTTTGTGCAGTGCTACTAACCCGGAGGTGTGTGTATCTGTGATGTATATGGATACTCCCCCTAGTTGTGTTTCTGTTCTAAGTCTTGTTGTCAGAAAGCATGGTATGAAACATAACCTGGTAGTGCTGGTATGCATAAGTGAGCCTGAACCAGGCGTCTGTTAGTGCACAGATATCACTATCCTCCATACTGAGGAGAGTCCTGAGTGGCCGCAATATGAGGGTAACACATCTGGTGTTGAGCAGCATTACCCTTAGTTTCATTTAACCTGTAATGTCTATGGAGGTGGGTTTGTCTTTTGAGCCCTGCTTAAAAAAGGCACTATGGTGGTAGCAAGAGCCTTAGCCAGCATTCCAAAGTCCAAGGGTGACAGGTGCAAGCTGTCCATAGTGAAGCTACGTGGCATGTTGAGCATGTCACCACAGGCTGACAGACACTATGAATGAAACAAATTTGTTAGGCAACTGTTAAACGTGATATGTTTGTCTGTATACTGTGACATCATAATTGGTGGGTGTAAGATGCTAGACAAGGTTAGTGTCATACTGGCCTGGGCTACATGATCAGAGTGTTCCTCCATGTATCATGTCATGTGGTCCAGGGAGTAATGTCTGAGGTTTTACGCACCAGCATGGACAATGATGGTGCCAGTCCTGTACTTGCTTTGGAGTGACCTGACTGCATGTGTTATGTGGCAGATCCTGGCACCTGACAGACAGCCCAAAGTGACTATTCCCTTGTTTGGGCTGGTGAGTGGTACGTCAGTGTGTCTGACAATGTGTCGCCTATTGCAAGTGTATTAGATGTGTTGTTTAGCCTGAAGGGCAGTGACTGTGTGGCACACTGACATTGTGAACTATGTGATATGTGGGTATTGTAGTGGGGTAGCAGTTGTGTGTGTGTCTGCTTTGGAGGTCTCTGCTGCTTAGGCAGAGTTCATTTACAGCATCTGAGTATGTCTATGTGTGATAATGTGGTTTGAGTGCTGTCGCTAGAGGATATGTGAGACTGATATGTGGTGTATGTGGTTACCTTCACCACCAGATAGACTGTGCCAGTCATGGGTCGAGAGAGTTCAGCACCCTGTATGTCTATATAGGTGCATCTCACACATATATCGGAGTTTGTCGGGAGGAGGAGAGGGTTGTCTGTGTACATGAGGCAGATGTGACATTGTGTCAATATCACAATATTCACCAGCTGGACTGGAGAGTACACACAAAACCGACCCCTGGACATGCCAGGATATTATGATGACATACTCTGTAGCCTGATCACAAAGGATAAGTAGGGGGTTAAGTGTGTAAAAGAGTATAACAGGGATTAGTGTTCATGTTCATTGGTGTTTTGTAAAGAGTAGCTGAGAAGGAGTCCAGACTGAATCATGACACCTCCTTCAGCTATGTCATAAATAGCAATGTACACCCATATATGTCCTGAGTCAGGGCCAACTGTACCTGACTGACAATGCCGACATCCTGACAGACAGGCCCATATGTACATACCCACCTCCCACTGACAATAGTCCATATCATCATACCAGGAGATATCACATGTAGAATGGATGAGCAGCTACCCCAATGCCAAAAGCATGGCAGCAAGTGGAATACATTGATTCCCAATATGTGTCATGCACAAACTACAGAACAAACAGATCCTGCACCTGAACAGTCAGCTGAGCCTCACCCCCTACACAGGATGTGGAACCGTTGAATGTGTTACAGCAACATATGGCACTCCCCATAAGTGTTGGTGCACAACACACCATGGGAAGTCAAGTCCAGTACGCCTATGAAGTCTGATCTGCAAGGTCATGGAGTCCATCATGGTTGCAGTCATAAACAGAGCTATTGGAAGCTGACATACACACAACCCTACCAACTGTGGTATGTTCATGAGAGGATCATGGTTCCCAAACATGCTAGACTGTTTGCAAGACAGCCACCCAGGACATACATCACTGAACACATCTACACATGTCTCACATAGACTTTGAATAGCCCTTTATCAACATCCCAGACACATGTAATATCCACAAAACCAACAAGATGTGCATAAATATGTGTTGACATATGACAGAATGTCAATGTGTCCACAGATAGATCACACAAGGTAAGGATTATGAGGTGTTGTTCAAGCTGTTGACACCTGCTGACCCACATGGGCCATTCCTGGAATGGCATAAAACAAAGTGTACGCACATCACCATGTCCAGTCTGATGATGTCACCATCCTATAAATACAGCAGGAGAAGGGAACCCAGCTAGTAAAGCAAATAGTGTGCCATGTTAGTGCATCTCTCTCTAGTATCATAACATAGTTAGGTAGGGGTTTGAATCTTACTGACAGTGAGTGTGTGCATGGGGGTGTGTGTGTATGTGTGCAGTTTCCTTTGAGAGGTGTTGGCTTTTTGGAGACTCGGAAAACTCACTAAAAGAGGTACATTCCTCTTTGGAAAGTCTGATGATGTCACCATCCTACAAATACAGCAGCAGAAGGGAAACCATCCAGTAAAGCAAATAACGTGCCATGTTAATGCGTCTCTCTCTGGTATCGTAACATAGTTAAGTAGGTGTTTGAATCCTGCAAACACTGCCAGTGAGTGTTTGTGTGTGTGTGTGTGTGCATGTGGGGGTGTGTGTATATGTGTTCAGTTTCCTTTGAGAGGTGTTCTTTTTGGAGACTTGGAAAACTCACTAAAAGAGGTACATTCCTCTTTGGAAAGTCTGATGATGTCACCATCCTACAAATACAGCAGGAGAAGGGAGACCAGCCAGTAAAGCAAATAGCGCACCCTGTTAATGCGCTTCTCTCTAGTATCATAACATAGTTAGGTAGGGGTTTGAATCCTGCAAACACTGACTGTGTGTTGTGGGGGGGGGGGTATATGTTCAGTTTTCTTAGAGAGGTGTTCCCTTTTTGGAGACTGGGAAAATTCACTAAAAAAGGTACATTCCTCTTTGGAAAGTCTGATGATGTCACCATCCTACAAATACAGCAGGAGAAGGGAAACCAGCCAGTAAAGCAAATAGCATTCCATGTTAATGCGTCTCTCTCTAGTCTCATAACATAGTTAGGTAGGGCTTTGAATCCTGTAAACACTGACAGTGTGTGTGTGTCACTGTTGGTCAATGCGGTTTGGGTTTTGGTTTTACTATGGTAGGACATATTATGATTAAAACAATAAGTGCATTGCACACATCAGGTATCTAAGTGGCAAATATATATGTGTACATGTCCCCTGAATCAGTACATAGGTGTGAAGCCTGCATACCACATGAATACATCTGTTTCCATTGACAGGTTGTGCCGCTGCTTCTCAGATCGTAGGTCACATATGTAGGTATGTGGCAAGGCCGTCCACTGTTGTGATCTGTGGCCAAGGTCATCTGTGCCACACAAACCCATGACAGTTACTAAAGAGTAGTGTGAGTGAGGGTATATGCCTGGGGTATATGTCAGACATGTTCATACACAACAATGACTGTCAATAATGGACAGTCTGTATAGGTGTACAACTGCCTTGTGGATATGCATTCAGGCCTCTAATGTCATGTGATACACCGAGGGACTCCACAATACCTATGGATATGTGGATACCAAGGGACACATGACATAACATGAGGCTGTATGTACACATTGGTACCCAACATACATGTTGAGGTCTACCATCAATGTGGTACTGACGGGATAGTATGTATAGTAAATGTGGATGACTATGCCATAGCCGGCTTACTGCTATACAGCATGTATCCGACAACAGGTATCTGCCTGTATGATACCCTTGTGTAGGATATGCATCCCATCCGGGGAATGCATTGTAGGCCAATGCATGCATTCCCAGATGTGGATGGACACATCCCTAGTGTGTGTGCATGTACCTAAGGGGGCTATTTGCCAAACAGGTGTGGTCCCAGGAATGGGCGGCAGTCAATACCACTGGTTAGTGTTCGAGTATAGTACTGGAAGGATCCAACTGTTACTGAATTCACTACAACTGTGTGTCATTTGTCAGGACATCATCCAATGATTGCTTATAGTCATGATGTTGAGGTTGTGTATACTACCAGACCGCAAATCATTGACAGATATTAATAGTATCACCCACAGCATAGTGTCAACTCATGTCATACACACACGTGGACCCATGTTAGTACATAACTGGAGTAGAATGCATACTGGCCATTGAAAGTTACTATGAGATGTTAACAATGTGTACAACAGGGTATGCCACATGTCTCATGTGTCCACCATGCACGTACATTCAGACAGTGCACACCCACCATGTTCACAGATGTACACTTGCTAATCTGTATTGCACACATCACACACATACTGTCCACTCACTAACACATGCTGGCAACACAGTACACTTCAGCCAAGTGGCACATGGGTGGAAAATACATACACAGACCTAACAGTGGTGTAAGCAATGCTACATTGACAATCAGAGCTGTGATGCATAATGCCTGCTTAGACATACCTACAAGGATGTCATTACGCTTACCTGTTGACAACTTGTTAATATTGCTACACTGCTATAATGTCACCCTGTGCATCAGCACCATGTTAGCCTGTTCCTGCATCAATGTTACAGATGACAGAAGGTGACACAGGTATCATCATATGCACAGGGTGTGTTGTTGTTTGCCAGAGCCTGACATTGACCCATCCAATCGGCGTGTGTGTGTGTGTGTGTGTGTGTGTGTGTGTGTGTGTGTGTGTGTGTGTGTGTGTGTGTGTGTGTGTGTGAGGGACAACAGTACAGCATGGGCCAATGTTGATGTAATGTGTGTGTGTATGTGTGAGCCCTAGTTGTTTGGTTGATGTGTGTGTGTCTGCTTGCGCAGAGCTCCACCATGTGGCTGCCATATACGGTAGTTTGTGGGACAGCCACTGACTATACCTGCTAGGCTGTACAGATCACTGTCTCCGGCCATGGACACAGTACCTGTGCCTGGCAGGGGTGTTACAGACAGTATCGGGTACCAACCCCGACTGGGTACTGTCATCAGAAACAGAGGTATGACAACTGGACCCATGTCCCTGCTGGGACTGGCCAAAGCCACGTGCACATGGTCTACTGGGATGGTCAATGGACAGGCCAGCCCCAGCATGGCTGGGGCTGGTACTATGGGAGCGGCTGTGAACTGTGGGCCATCCGTGACCACTGCCAGCTGTTGCTGTTGCTGGCTTGCATCCGCTTTGACGTCGCAACCATCCCGCATGGTCTTGGCTCATGGAAGACATATTGTGGAGGGCAGCTACTGTCTCCCCCCAATGTCTATCAATGACCTCGGTGTAATTCAGGATGGCACCGGCAAGGTCACGGATGCTGTCATTGATAGTGATGAAATGGGCCCTCTGCACCCTAAGTCCCTTTCTGGTGTACTGTTCCATACGTGCCTGAGCCTGCATTACAGCCCGGAACATACTGGATGTTGTAAGACCTGTGAGGGCATGTCTGCCAGGGGCAATATGACCAGCGGTGCTCCCCCGAGAACCCCTGGACCTCCACCTATGTGGTACCGTTCCAGGAATCTGGCTATGGCTGCTGTGAGGGGATGCAGGTGACATGGGTACCACACTCTCCCGGTCAATGCCAACTGTATGTTGTCCCTCGCCTATGGCCATTGGTGGTGAGGGATGTATTGACAGTATGAGTGTGTGCATAGATGGGGTTGAACACTGTGTACTGTCGATTGGCAGACCAATGACAGACCCTGTCAAACCTTTCTGTGCCGTCACAATATCTGTCTCATCATCACCACTATTCGTGGCAGTGGCGTCAGGTTCCCTGCTGCTTTCGGCCACCCCTAACTC
This sequence comes from Protopterus annectens, assembly GCF_019279795.1. NCBI lineage: Eukaryota > Metazoa > Chordata > Ceratodontiformes > Protopteridae > Protopterus > Protopterus annectens. The sequence continues at coordinate 253,937,163 of NC_056725.1, forward strand.
AGCACCTGTGAGAGGAAGACAGGAAACACACTTTACAGTCTGCACATCATGCATGCACACATGCACACATGCACACATGAACACATGCACACATGCACACATGCACACATATACACTCCTCACTACAGCACATACACACACACACCAGCAATCCAACACATACTCTATAGTGGGTGAAGGTGGGTGTCAATATCACAAGGTAAACAGTCACCACACACATGTCAGCATGCAGAATATGTGTTGCACAAGACCATACAGTGCAAGTGTAGATGCCCCTATTTCATGGAAGTGTACATGGCTTTGATGCAACTGTGTAGTTGTTCAGTGATTGGCTACACCCTGGAACACAATGTGTACCTGGACACAACATTGCTGTGCAAGTATCATCAGGTCTGCAATGCCCTGTGCACCATCACTCACAGTTATACATGCCATGGCTGCATGTGTCATCTGTGTGACACATAGATTTCCATGTCTGAGTACAGTGTCTGTGTCCATAGCAGATAATAGTGGGCACAGGTGTAGCACATGCATGCTATGTACACACATGGGATGAGTGGTGCATGTTGATGTGAAGGAATCCCAATGTTCGACATGGCCAGTGTACAGTGATTATGGTGAGTGTGGGACATATTGCAATTATGTCAGTGCCAGCCATGGCATGGCATGCTACACAACTGCAACATTAAACACCACACATACCCAATGTGTGTCATGTGACCTATACACCCACTAGCATTCCATGATCCATGACATATATGTGACACTTTGTTTGGATGGCGACTGATGTGCATATTGTGTATACTGGCATATGTAAGCACACACACAACATGTTATGCATATTGTGTATAGGTGCAGATGTTTGCACACACACAACATTGAGGTGCACAGTGATGACTACCCTGAGTAGTACTGTGGTCACTGTAACTGGATGGGGTGTAGTACCCTGTGTCATCATCATCATGCATCTTGTGGTCACTCACAGCTACTAATGTGTGCAAGACCACCGCCTAGCATGATGTACCTGAACTGCAGTGCCGTGGCTACGTTCACAATTACACAGCCACTTTGTACATGGGTGTGTGAGTTGCCCAGTAGGGAGCATTGCCTAACGTGACTGTGTTATGTGTTGAAGAGTGTTGCACAGCCCCATGGTAGGCCTCTACCCCTGAGGAACATCATGTGTGTGTGCATGACATGTGGGATACTGAAGTGTGACCTTACAGCGGGTGTGTGGTAATGCCAAATGTAGCATGTTTTCGTGGACTGTGTATGATAAACGTGTTCTGTTGTGTACAGCTGTAGCAACTATGCATATCCAATGTGCACTACAGTGTTGCCACAAATGTATCTGCTGCTCTGTGCATTGCATGTGATTGAGGCAGCTACTGACTTAACTGAGATGTTTAATGTCTCACAGCAAACATGCACAGCATGCATTATGCGTAGGTGTGCTACGTGTACATAGCCTACACCTCACCTATGAAGTGCACATGTCATTACCAATATTAAAGTGTTAACACACTCACCAGCATGTATCGTCTGCCCTGCTGTCACACCAGAGGGACCTACAAGAATATGACACAGTTTGTCAGTGGCCACAACTGTGGCATTGCTACTGTGAGTGTGCTAAACTACAGTAGAACAACAGTCAACAGTCACAGGTGTACAGCTACTATTCCCGATATCTGTATTGCACACAATGGCAGCACAACTGCTGAACACACAGTATACATCTCACATATGCATATTCTAACAATACAGGTAACAGTAGTCTACAGCTAGGGCATATTACCTGCACACTCCATGTCATCATGCTGGGTGGCTCCGGCCTCCATGATGACACATGTGTAATGCTGTTGCTCCTGTAGGCCAGGAGCCATCACGCTTAGGAGCAGTTCCTCCACACTGGTGAGGGGGGGGTGTATAGCTGCCCCACCCCTGTGGCAAGCTGTTGTCTATGGATATCAGATGCACACCGCCGGACATGTCTAATTAAATCACTGCAGTGATGGCGTACCTGCTCATATGTCCTGTTATGCATGCCTATGTCATTTACCTGACGGACAAGGTCTTGCCACAGTGCACTACGCTAATGCTGGTGCTGGCTGGCCTTGGAAAACAGCAGTGTATAGTGCTGCACCAGGCTGTTATGTATTTCCTGTTCCTCTGCAGCTGTATATGATGGATTGCGTTGATGAGCCATAACCCTGGAAGACAATTAAATGATATGTGTGAGCAAGTCATGTGGCACACTTAACATTATTAAGTACAGATATCACTTAACTGCCATATATAGCATCTGTTTGTCTGTCAGATGATACACACATTCAATACCACATATCAGTGCTCAGCCCACAACTGGCTGACAGTGCCTGCCACACTCCATATAACAAACCAGTATAAACCGGTACTCAGCACACTGTTTGGGATACAATGCACAACTTCACCACGGGGGTATATATCAAGCTAATGCATGAAGACATATGTCATCCAATGCATTGAATGTAAAGTACATTTACAGTATTACCAGTAAACCACCCTAGTCGTTGATGCCATACCCCTACCTAACATATGTGCATGGTTGTTAATATAGCTGGCATACTGCTGTAACACAGTATACATGTTGCTAGGTACACACACATACCCTGTAACACACATGTGATTGCGGGCATGGGACAGGCATCATTACACACACATCAGACATACATACAACACACAAATGTATGCCGACACAGATGAGCATTACCTATGTACCTTACAGTACTGTGTGCCTCTACTTACAGATACCTATGCCTGAGGTATGTAATCTGTGCAGACTACAGGAAACACACAAGACGGTGTTACCAGGGAATGTGAACATACACCATACTGTGCTGTTTAGGCCTACAGCTTCAGGTAGTACAACAGTTCATATGTGAGCTGGATTCACCAGCAGTACCACTTACTGAGCATACATGTATTGCTCCAGCCTACAATGGGACACCACAGTCATACACAAGGAACTACATCACAACATATGCCATCCTACTATGTCTGCATCCCAACAACTGACACATCTTTCTCTGGCCTCACACCTAGGACACAAACTACCATGACAGAAACAACCTCACACTAAGCTATCACACCTTTACAGACCTTGCATACATTCACTGTCACACTCACCTCACATAGCAGGTATTGTACATGGTTGTGTGCATTGTGTCATAGGTAGGTAATACACTATTGGCCCTAGGGCCTAGACCAGCCTAGCCATATGCTACCCTGGCCTTTGACACACATGTAATGTGATTTCACTTGCTCCTGTCAACCGGATACACAGAGGTGACTCCCAGGGCATATTGCCTATCTCCCAAACAATCATCAGAGGTATGTATGACATCTGAAAATGAGGAGCCTTGTTTGTTAATGCTGGGTGGTTTAGTCCAGAGTATGGCATATTTGTGGAGAGGAACCTGTACCTCCAGCATGTGCTGTTTAGTGAGGTGGCAAGGATTAGGGCCCTAGGTCATGTAGCCCAGAGGGATTGTGAGGTATTGACATTGTGGTTGGCCGACTGCTATGGGTGTGACATACCTCTGTATGTCCGGCAGAGGTAACCTCAGGGTGGGCAGTATGCAATGCACTCTAGCTGTGGTTTTGTGAGTCAGTCTGCATAGGGCATGTGTTTGAGGGCAGTATTACTCTTTGTGAGGTATGTCTGTGGCTTTTCCACTTGCTGTAGTTGTCATGTGAGGTACATACCACATGGGGCATTGTGATGAGTAGAGGGGAACACTGACCTATATTTCCCTAGATGACACACCTTTTGTGATGACACGTACCACGTAGACAGATTACAAGACTAGTGTGGCACTGTGGTTATCAACGGGGAGGCTACTGTCCACCAGTGTCCCATGTTCCTTTCTGACACCTTCAGTGTTAGGCAGGCTACCACCTATATGGTAGTTACTGGGTAAAGTGTTTTGGAATGGGGTATGGCACTGCAGTACCAACACTGGTGTTCATTCCATGCCTTGGTCAACAGGCACCTGTTGCAGTACGTATGACCCCGTGTCTCCCTCTCTCTCTATATATATATATATATATATATATATATATATATATATATATATATATATATATATATGTATATATATATATATATATATATATATATATATATATATATATATATATATATATATATATATATATATATCTATACATATCTATACATATCCATATATGTCTATATATATCTATATATATATAGATATATCCATATATATATATATATATATATATATATATATATATATATATATATATATATATATTTATATCTATATATATATCCATATCTATATATGTATATATCTATATATGTATATATATATATATATATATATATATATATATATATATATATATATATATTTATATACACATAAATGTATACATCCAGTCTTGTACATATAGATGCACATATAGGCACATATACTGCCCACCTCTCATGGTGGGGATGTCAATTATGCAACAGTTCTGAGACATACAGTTATGCAATAATATTGCACAGTGTTGTGCAGAATGCATTTTGCTGTCCTCAGGCCGTATAGCTGTAGCAGGCCTCACTGCCTGTAGCTCAGTCCCACAGCATTTAACCACCACATGACATATACCAGCACTGCTTGCTGTCTGCAATGCCACACACTACAACCTACATACATATGTGCACATAGCAACCTTCAACAACATATATATGTCCAGCCTTCACTAACAGTTGCAGTATGTCCCTTGCCCTATGCACATGTGCATATACATATAGATACGGACTGCTGCCACATATGGATGATTCACAGTATATAGAGTACCCTTCAGACACATCATTTGGATGCCAGCAAATATATATCTGTTACATACCTTACCTTTGTATCCCTCACCTCTGTCTGTTGTAGCTGTTGCTTTTTTTTTTTTTTTTTTTTTTGGTTTTGCTTTCCTCTGTGTGTTGGTCTTTCTTTTCAGTGTCTGTCTCTTACAGCCTGTTTGTCTCCATCTGTCTGTCTGTCTGTCTGTCTGTCTGTCTCTGTCTGTCTGTCTCTTTCGCTCTCTCTCTCTCTCAGTTGGTGCAATGATATTATTGCATGTGTGGACAGCAAGCACAGGCTGCTTTTCTAGGTATCTGCACATGTGCATGTGATGGCCTCTGCACCAATTGGTGCCTACCATTTAGTAATTGCATGCAGCCTGCTGTGTGTTAATTGCAGTACTCACTGTGATTGCAGGACACTGCTATAAAATGCTAGGTTAGGTAGGCGTAGCCCTTTCAGTTGTGCAAGGTGGGGCCCATGCTCGTTTGCTGTGGACACTGTTGTCTCAGTCAAAAGGTTGGTATATGTCTCATATCTGAATCTAGGGTTGTAGCCAGTGATATGCATGTTGTACTTAAACCTGACTGTTGCTTCTTCCACTGCACTCTTCTCAGTGTGTAAGTTTACTCACACCTCCTAATGCTAACACTGGATACATGGGAGTATGTACTTTCTTTTCGAATTAGAGAATTAAGTGGCATACAGCAGTAGTTATTGCAATGTGTTCCTATGGCTTTCCTATTTTCCCTCTACATTCACTCATTGTAATGCATGATATATTTCTTAGAGCACCAAGCTATTGTATATTTGCTGTGGCTTAGTGGTACTTCATACAAACTGGTCAGTTCAAGGTGTGGGGTTTGAGACTGACAAGGGTATTTTATTTTGCTGCTGAGCAGAACAAGGGCCCTGCCATAGAGTGACTAAGGCACTTTTAAGCAGTTGTAAGTGGGATTGCGTGACGCTTAGCTAAGGGCACACATGTGCACACTGGTGCAGACCTGCCTACTACTGTTTACAAGTGCTTACTCTCGCTACCCCCACGCTCATTTCTTTGACAGAAAAGTAAATGGGGAGATAGGAATGTGGTGATAAAGGGTGCACAAAGAGGGGAGGACAGTAGGGAAACCAGCTCGGGCTGTACAGGATGGGTGTGGGGAAGGCCCATAGCTGCCCGTTTCTTTACCAGCAACAGCTGTGCATATGCAATACATTAGGAGTGAAATTTGAAACCTTCCAACCCTGAGAGAAGGGTGAGGACAACTAAGTATGTTGTACTACCAATTATGAATATCAGGCACATGCACTGTTTGTGAACTGCTATACTGTCATTAGTACGTTACTCACTTCTGAACAGTTTGTGGTTTGTTTGTGTTGACATTAGCACAGTCTGCTCAGGACAACTGGACATATTTCAGTACTGTGTATGCCTACCTACACCCGTGGATGTGCCTGACTACACAGGTATATGGTACTTTTGGGTAGGGGTGCAGAACTGCAGAGAGCAGTATTTATTATCGTGTGCTGTTTATCTTACTGAACATGCAGAGTTGCTGTGTACCTGTTAGTCTATAAAGGCTAGTAGTCTGTCTCAGTAGCTCCCACCTGTGGGCATATCCAGATGGTAGACAGATGGTAGCCTAGTATCCTTTGACTGTGCACCACACCAGTCTTTTCAGCACCTGAATAATGGCATTGTCACAGGTGGTTGCTAGCAGTACATGGCTACCTCCTTTGATATTTCTGTGGTGTACTCCTACATACGGGCATGCTTGGGGAATCCATTCTACAGCTATTTGCTGAGTGTGTAACAGCAGACAAGCTGATATGCCTGTGTGTTTCTGACACTTCCAGGCCTCAGAAACTCTCAGTTAATATTTGAACAGCCACAGGGAAAGGTACATATGAGTGGGATACACCTGTGATATATTTCAGATATTTTCTTGTTGAGACTTTGGGGGATTTGGAGCATATGTATTACTACACCTTTGCTGACGTGCAAGCAGTGTCCACTCTCACTTATTGACATTTGTCATTAAGTGAGATTCACCACATTTCTGCCTACTGTTAGTACATTTCACAGGGAGTCAGAGGGGCACAGCTAACATTTGTTTGCAAATCAGGGACATCCGTGTAAATCAGTCACAGTTGGGAGGTCTGGCCTCTGACCTATTCAAATACGCCACTGTTTATCCTGCTCTGATACTGTGTGGGGTTTGTAAGGAGTTACTGTAACATTATCCCCTACTAGCATGGCTGGTTCTCTTTTCACAGTCATGTCAACACTTGCTGGTTAAGGGCCACAGAACAAGATTTGTGTTATGCCATTCCTATTCTCCCTTTACATTCACTCATTGTAATGCATGATATATTTCTTTCAGTACCACATTATAGTATATCTGCTGTGGCTTAGTGATACTTCATGCAGTCTTGTGAGTCCAGGGTGTGGGGGTTGAGACTGACAGGGGTATTTTATTTTGCTGCTGAGCAGTACAAGGGCCCTGCCATAGAGTGACTAAGGCACTTTTAAGCAGTTGTAAGCAGGTTTGCGCAGGTTTGCATGACGCTTAGCAATACTAAGCTAAGCGCACACATGCACACACTCGCTTAAACCCGCTTACTGCTGCTTAAAAGTGCTTACTCCCGCTAACCCCGGCGCTAAATTCTTTTAAAGAATAGAAAATGGGGAGATAGGAAAGTGGTGAAAAAGGGGACACAAAGAGGGACAGACAGTAGGGAAAGAAGCCCGGGATGTGCAGGACGGGTGTAGGGAAGGTCCATAGCTGCCCATTTCTTTAACAGCAAAAGCTGTGCATATGCAATGCATTTGGAGTGAAATTTGAAACCTTCCACCCCCGGGAGACGGGTGAGGACAACAAAGTAAGTTGTACTGCCAATTCTAATTATCAGCTTACATGTTTGTCTGATGAACATGAGTGCGAAATGGGCAGCTATGTATGGGGCGTAATTTTTTTGTGGTTACAGATTGCCCTTTTTTTTTTTTTTTCAGGTGGGAGTGGGAAGTGAGGTAGAGGAAGTAGGTATGTCCGGGGAGGTAGGTTGGGAAGGTAAACAGACAAGACAGACAAGACGCATACAGGGGCAGTGTATGACACATGGGGTGGGTGAACACAATTGACGGGGTTGGATGTTTGGAAATCGCAAGCCCATGAGCTCACAGATGGTAACAGTGGAACTGAGATCCCCACCCATGGGCAGTCACCACTGAACCTTCACAGCCCCGAGGGTGGCTGTGCTGGGGGCTGCATAGGATGGGCAGGCTCACCCATGAGACACACCACTCTTGCCTCAAGCTGGCATAGGGGATCAGCGACTGTACACTGGATCACCCTACGCACCACAGCCCGGACCCTTTGATGGGTGACAGATGGCCCTTCTCCACCCACGCTTGCACGGGGGGATGAGCCCCATCCCCTGCAGCACTTCCACCCGAAGGTGGCACAGGACCAACAGAGGAGGAGAGCCCAGGCTGGGCATTGGACCTGCTGGTGCCAGGTGCACTCGCCGACTGAGGAGGGACAGGTGGGTCCGCTGGGACCGGCCTTCTCATACGTTCTGTGATTAGGTGTGTTTAATTACAACATAAGCAAAACAGCATTCCAGATTAGTTGTAACAGCATGCAATAATATTCCCATTAACCCAACACACCAAGGGTACAACAGTTGAACAGCAAGCACAACACATGCATATATTGAACCACAGTGGTTATTCCAACAGCATGCAGGGATGTTTGGTAGCAACAGGCCACCATGATTGTGGTGTTCAAACAGGGCACATGCATCAATGTGAATGCAAATATTTATAGAACAGTAGGACATATGTCCCAACAAATATTTAAGATTACACATACCCATTGAGGTGTGGAATTGCATGGTTTATGCACATACAGTAGGGTGTAGAAAATACCTTGGTTAACATCTTTCAGTGACCTTTTCATCTACACTACATTCCTAGTGACTGCAAGTGTATATCCCCTACATGTATTATTACACTTGCCACCATACATTAGGTTGTGTAATGGATTTGGCTAGTTCAATATATGCCTGACCTATATCTGACATACTAACTGTCTAGGATGCAGATGTTACTGCTACATATTTCTTGATTGCATTTATATTTCTTTATCTACATATCTGGGATGTTTTCACATGACATTTTCACTTCGATTTATACAGAACCCTGCATTTCTTGACACACACAAGCATGTGCCAGCTTTAGTTATTCATGCCAGCCAGTAACTGACTGTTGTGGACTGTATATATGTTTCACAGCTACTAGCACTTCCATCACCCACTTTATATGGGACTGCACAACTCTGGGTTGCCAGTACCTTTTCAAATAGTACTGTTTGTATAATGCAAGGGTACAACAACATTTCAGACTCTGTGACACAGACACACTCTGGGTTTTAGACCTTTATTAATGACATTACACACTTTTCCACAGGCTCACTCCTTTATTTGTTTTAACGGTGTATATGGTAGACATGTTCAAGACATATTATACCTTTATTAATAGGTAAGCACACTCTTTTTTCAGGCTCACTCACTTATTTTATATGACAGTGCCTGCAGAGATATTATTCCAGACATATGTTACCTTTCTTAATGGGTTACTACACTCTTTTTCTGCCTCTCTGATGTTTTTATCTGACAGTACATGCAGAGGACTAATTCAGGCAATTTTATGGCTGTATTATTGGACTACAACACTTTTTTTCATGCTCTCTCCCATATTTTATATAACAATACATGCAGAATAATCACTAACCTGCCTGGTGGTGCAGCCTTAGCAGCCTATCAGCATAGGCTTGCTGATTTATAGCACGGTCACCTGCAGTTGTAAAGTAAATGAGGTAATATTGAGACATACCTATCCGTTATACATACTCCATTATCAATTCTTACATACTGCATTCCATGGCTACATACTCAGTTGTGGGGCATCCCACATCCCATGGGCCTCCTGTATCCACTGGTTCAGGCGGTCCTGCTTTCATCTCTTCAGGTCTGCATGGTGGTGACAAACCTGCTCACCAGTCCGAGGAATGCCTGTGGCACTGGTGAGGTCACGAGCTAACCGGTTCCAAGCCTCTGCCTTGTACTCCATCCCTTGGAACTGGCCCTGCAGGAGTCTTGTCTCGTGACGGTGGACAAGGAGCCAAACCATGTATTTGGACTCCTCGATGCCCCAACGTTGCGCTCGGAAGCGTGTTCCCTCTCCAACACCAGACATTCTAACTGCAGATATGAGCTACAATCAGTTATGGAGTGTATTCCCACCTGTGGGGCTTAAATATGCCGCATTTCCCACACTTTTTTGTGATTGGCCATTTTGTAAAATCCTCAGCTGACTGCAGACCTGCTTAGTAATGGTTAAATTATGATTCATAAGTATATGAATGTTAAAGTGGATTCTTCTCCTATATTGTCATGGCTTAGTGGTTCTATACTTTGCTTCTGATGCACAGAGTCCTGGGTTCGAACCTTGTAATTCATTTTATTTTCATACTGTCCAGACAGGCTAGGGGGTGTGGCTGCATTTAAGCAACTTTGTTCTACGTTGCTCCTCGGTGCCCTATGGTGCCCTGGTTGGCACGGCGCGCACGTCTGCGCAAACACATTGCGCTAAGTAAAGCGCCATTGAACTATTGGCAACTCTATTGCACTGGGTAAAGTGCTGTTAAACTGTGGGCACCTCTATTGCACTAGGTAAAGCGCTATTAAACTACGGGCAACTGTATTGGGCTGGGTGAAGCGCTGCTTAACTGCAGGCAATTTTATATCAGGATCCTTTAAAATATTTATTTTTTTCACTGATACAGTGGCCATTTCACTGCTTTTTAGTAATGTTTAAACATATTTGTCAGGTATTATTTCATATACTGATTTAAAACATAAATGCGAAGGGGAGTGGTGGGACTCGAATCATGAATGCCTTTCCTTTGTGCGAACGCTCTACCATTACGCTATTGCTATTTGGTGTGATTTGCATAAACATTCTTTCTTATGCTCTTCCATGTCTGAATTGCTAACTGCAGCTAAGTAATGGGCACACCCACGCACACATGCGCAAATGCGGGCAGCTATTTTGGGAATTTAAAAAAATATATTTAATATTTTGTGTTTTAGAACTATGATAGGGGTTTACAATATTAGGGAGTGTAGTGTTGGGTGCAGGGACATTTGAGCGGACTCACTCTTGTGTGTGTGCTTTTTTTACTTTTGAAACATTTGCAGGGGCGTGGACATTTAGACTGCTCGGCAGTCTGACACGTCCCCTGCTTTCTTACAATGTCAGTGTAAGACTTACGGTTGAGTCAGCATGCCCTCTTGCATATTCATGGCACGCTGACGTCATACTGTTCAACTACAGCCTCCGAGTAAGACTTATTAAGTCTTACACGGAGGATTCATGAATCCGGGGGATAATGTAAAAATAACAGTACTGTTTGGATACATACCACTTTCGTCTTGCATCCTTGCCAGTCTTTCTTCATAAGTTCACAGATTACTCACTGTATCAGAATTAACTGTGGAAAAAGTAGAAAACAGAATTCTATGAAGAACACCAATACTGAACCAATGTAGCTGCTAACTATTACAAGCAGTGCCTGTAAGTGATACTTACACATTTTGGATTGCCACCAGTGTCACATTCCTCGATCCAAAAGTTGAAGGTATCCCTATTCCTCATCCTGAGGTATCGGTAGTGATTCCTACACTGTTTGGCAGTGCAGGGGATACTGGTAGCACTGAAAAAGTCCCAGACCAAACTATTCCATGCATCTGATATGTAATTGGATCAATGATAGTGCTCCTGCCACAGCTGGGGACCATACTCATTCACTAGGAGTCCAACAAATACTTTGGACCCCTGCACACCCCACCTTTGTGACTGAAATTTCAAAACCTCTCCACAAACACCAGCCATGTCTAATGCAGATGAATACCAATCTATAATGATGTTTCCCACCAATTCCAGTTATGATAGAGATACTCAGAGCATGCACTTTTGGATTTTGCAACATTTGAAAATGGTGTGCATTACTTAGCACCGCGCAAACACAGGTAACATGTTTGTACGATGGTAACCAATAAAGTGATGTTAACCAATACAGGCATTAACACATAAGTACATAACTGACAATATTAGTGTGTCAGCCATCAAGAAAATAATTAGGATATAAGACATACTAGGTCAATTGCTATAACTGAGGATGACTATAATGTGAAGTGGGACACCACTGAAAAAAGACATATGTAGACTGTATTAGAACCCTGGACCTTATTTATGGTAGGGCTACACTCACAGCTGTTGCCAGTAGAAGAATGAAAGAATATATGTCTATGTTTAATTTCACTGATATGTATTGCAAGGTAACATTAGTAAAATACAAACTGCAGTTCTAGTATTCAAACCCTGGACAATGTGAATTTCAGCCCAACTTTTAACATCTGCTGCCACAGGAGAAGGTACAAGATCATCTAGTACATTGGTATTCATCTTGATATTCACGCTGTTAAAAGCAGAGCAATGCAGATTAGCGAGTTTGCACCATGCAGACTTACATTAGGGGAATACATCACAGGTCTATTTTTAGATGTCTGGGTGATCCAATTGTGCAGTTTGTGCACTGCTGCTGTGCACACAAACCAGCTGAGCTAAGTGCAGCATCTCTCAAACAGTGGCCCAAAAATTAAGAGAAAAAAAATAAGGGATAGCAAGTAGAAACATAAGTCAATGTATAACATACACAGTATGCTATGTTACTAAACAGGAAATATGCCTATATAGGTCTAGAATGCAATTCACCATCAAATGCACATTCAGAACACAGGATGGCTGCCTTAATCCTATTTTCCACACATACACCTTTGTAGCAAGCATCAACAGTCATTCGGCACACAAACAAAATGAACAAAATCTGCAGTTTTATTAAAATATTACATGGTACCTGCAGATGTAGTCAAATGTTTCTGTTTTAAAATACTGCACCTAGTGATTACACGCCCTGTTATGATTTTTGCTTGCAAATATACAGTAGTATTTTACATGTCTGTGATCCTTGGTCATTCAGCAGTTATCTGACCAGTACTTTGGGACATACAGTGTGTACACCATTCTATGTCATTGCATTTACAATGTCAAAAGATATTAACTGGAAATAATATGATATGCAGTTGCCAAATGAGGAAAGCCAGCTTGGATGTTACAAATAAGCATGACTGTTCTTTTGGGGGTGAGGGAGCAAGTTGTGTTCTTGTTATGGCACTAACAAGACTGTGTTGATCTGGTTACTCTGAATGTTTAGCATCCTGCCTGTTGTCTGGTTTAGGTAGGGTAGAGAAGTCCGAAACTGCAGAAGTCTAAAACTGCAATGTGTACCCTTACTGTTGAACTGTTATCTCTAATGCTTCCCTAGTACTAAAGTATAGTGATGTAGGAGGATGGTTTTAGGCTCCTAGGTGGGGAGTCAATGTGATATGGCTTGTCTCATAGCCAAGGAAAGAACATACAGATCATGCCTATCTCTGCCTACAACCACATCTGCCACTGGTTCCTCCTCTGAATCATCATTGCCCTGTGGCTGTGTTGATCATGGCATTGTTGGGAAAATGTGTTCCCCTTCCCCTTGCTGATCCTGCTGCAGCTGTTTCCACTAGATTAGCTTGGGTAGCATAGCACATACTATGAGCATTGAGGGGCATGTCACTGGATTGTAATGGTGCTCTTGGCCAGAGTTATGTAGGCACTGCCACTGTGAGTGCAGTAGCTGAAAAACAGGTTCTATGACATTACAGTTTGGACTGTGTGTCCCATTAAGGTGTTTGTGTGTGTGTGTGTGTGTGTGTGTGTGTGTGTGTGTGTGTGTGTGTGTGTGTGTGTGTGTGTGTGTGTGTGTGTGTGTGTGTGTGTGTGTGTGTGCATTTCTGATGGGTTTCATCAGCCATGACTAGAGTACATAACATGCATCCACCCCTAACTGAGCCTGTGAGATATCCCCCATAGCACACGTCTGGTGCAGTTGGGAGATGTGGCACATATGGATACCATGTTAACTGCAAGGGTTGCCAGCAGACATGTTCCAGATGATTCCCATGCCATTACACATGACTTGGCAGTTGTTTGAGTGGCAGACCTTATAGTTTATGTAGACCCTACACTGTATGGCACACATCAATTTAGGGTAGTGAGATACAGTGTAGAATTGTAGCATTCTTGTGACCCTCTCCTCAGAACTAATGATAAAATATATGTGCTCTCTGCCTTGTTGTAGCATAGCATTCAGGATTGTTTGAAATATCCTGGATGCTGATGTCTATTAGACACCAAGCATGTCCACTGTTAGTCTGTGAAAGGTAACTGTGGTTAGGATAGTTCAACACGTACCTTACTTTCCACTGTGATGGGTTTCCTGCTCTTGGCTCTGTCTGTTTGTCAAGGCTGCCAGAGGTTGCTTACTTCCTGTACTGTGTCCTTGGCCTGCAAATGCTTCACTATCTCTGTCTATGGCTATTGGCAGCAGCAGCAGCAGCATTTTTTTCAGTCTGTAGCACAGACAAATGTATTAGAAAAGCATCAGCTACTAACAAACTGTCACTGATTACTTTGTGTTGTGTCTGCACTCCACTATTTTCACAATCCTCATATAAGATAAAAACATGGAGACTACAGGGATGCTTTATATCTTGTTGACTAGCTCCAAAAGATTGGTTGATTAGCATGCAGTTCAGCTGTGTGTGCTGTAATTAGCATCTCTCAAGCACAGACTATGACAGATGTAATCAATTACTAATGAGCTCCATTATAAAAAAGGCAAATGTTTATGTAGGCAAACTGATGTGGATAAGAGTTATTGTATTGCTGAGCTCAGTTACACATTCATTTTGAATATTATAGCTCTACAGAGGAATATTGTACTCCAGCAGGTATGTATTCAATTTGTTAACTATGTATTGCATATGCTGAAATGTAGTTAAGGATAATGTGCCCTAAATCTGTATGCCTGTCTTTGAACTGTAATCATGGCATGGCCTTGTTTGTTCAACCATATCAGAGGTATGGAGGATGTAGAGTAAGCCGAACATATAATGCTGTGTGATAACAGTGTATACATGTTACAGTGAAATTACCTTTGATAGCACTTTTAGCAAGTCACAGTTGTTTGGTTAGCAAAATTCTTTATAAGCCTGTTTTTTTCATTTGGGGGGCAACAATGAGTTCCTACTATGGCACAAACTACAATGGGTTGTTACTTTGGGTGGGCGAGCATAGTTGAGTATCTGTTATGGCACAAACAAGGGTACATTCCTCTTATTACTCTCCTTGTTTTGTGCCCTCCATCATTATTTTTTGATCCCTGTTGAATATTCATAATTTACCAAGTGGAGACTACTGATAGCCTTTGTTTACTGCTGTATCTGGAAACAGTTTATTTTTTGTTATGTGATCCTTATATGTCATTATTTTAACATTAATCAGAACACAAAATGCCCATTAGATGTAGGTCCCCATTTACTGGGGCTGAGAATGAATGCATCATTGAGCAGGGTGTCCAGATTTGTAAAGGGACAGGTACAGGTAGGGATGGTCCTTCATGCTAAATGAAGACCAAAAACAAAAAAGCAATTAATGATTGGCCTGTATGCTGGTATATGAGTCAATTAAAAATCACAAGGCAGAGACTGTTTCACCAGGATTTTAACCAGCAGTGCGGGACTCGGGATTGGGTTGCTGATCTTGGGACAGTCCTGCTCAAATAGGGATATCTGGTAACCCTGTCATCGAGGGACTACATCAACATCATGCAGTACTGCTGTTGAGAGGGCAGGCCAGTATGGCTTAGCGGACAGCTCTGTGGGAAGAATTGGTATGCAATATTAATGATATTGGGCAACACAGTCGCACCTGTGAGCAGGTGCATCACTGAGCAACAGACATGATGACAGCTGCAAAGAAGCATTCGGCTACAGCAGCACGTGATCACCTGCTGCCAAATCCCCTCCTTCTGCCACAGAGGAATTCCTGGCAAACATTACCACACAGGACAGCTCCCAGCAATCAATGGCACAGTACATTCTTGATGTGGGTGACACTTCTGCATCTCAAGAGGCGCTTCCTGGTATGCTTTGTTAGATCATCATTAGGATACTGTGACATTCTGATGTAGTGTCAATAGTTTATCTGTGTGTGTAAAGTTTTTTTTTTTTGGTGGCGGTATTTAAAATAGCTGCAGTTTTATGTTTATTTTGAGGTTGTTATCCACATTTTTGTTAACAGTTGTGTTAGTGTATATATAGTTGAGTAACCCCTGTTACACTGTTAAATGTGGTTCTGCTGCTATCACCTCTTCCTTTACTTATTTCAGGACCATTAGGGATTCAGAAACCTAGGGCTCCTGCAGTTGGTAAGCACAATACATTTATGTCATTACTATAGATAAATACCAAGATATCTGTTAATGTGTCCTCTTAGGCCTGCTGGATGTATTGCTGTACTGTATGCATACCTGTGAACTGTACAAATTTTTGCTGACTGTCTAGAATTTTGACTCATATTTCTGGCCTGTAGTTCATATCATAGTGACTTACTGCAAAATTATTGACAAGTCAAGAAAGATTGCAGACATAAAATTATTTATTTATTTTGACCTTTGTTAACCGGGTATGTCTGAGTGAAAGCCCATTTTCAGCGAGGCCTGGGGGAAAAAGCCCTTTACAGAAATTGATTAAACTGGTAGGATAGCAGTAATAATACAAGGTTTTAAAGTACATTAACATGAGACATTTAATTTTGATTAACTACATAAGATATATGACATACAGAGTACTATATGGTGGTCCATCAGTGAGAGGAGAAGAGAGTGCAAGTAGCAATTAAATGCTGGTAAAAAAGAAGAAATATCAGGTATAGATCTGAAGTAGGAGAAGTGCAGTTAGGAGTGAGAGGTTGTAAGACTAATAGTGTAGAGAGAAGTAGACAGTGGACAGAAAGTTAGAGCAAGGGTGAGTAGATGGAGAGGCAGAGTGGCAAAGTTAGTGTTAGTTAGGGTTTTGGCATGTACAGACCCTAGTGTTTAGTAGGGATTTATTAATGCTGTTTTGAAGCTTTGAATCTGGGGCAGATTTCTGATGTTCATTTGGGGTTTGTTCCAAGCTAGGGCAACTGAGTAGCTATATTAACTTTCTCTAATTTTTATTTTTGGCTTATTGATTGCTAAGTGAAACTGGTCAACACTTCTAAGAGAGCAGATGAGGGTGTATTGGGATATAAGAGAAGATGTGGCAGGGCAGAAGATGGATTGTTTAGGAAGGATTGAATAAGATACAGTTGGGGAGTCAGAGTAGATGGGAAAATTCTAGCTAGTGTAAAGTTATTTGAGAAAGTCAGTGTTGAGAGTTGTACGATTGGTTTGCACCAAACCTAGCAACTTTGTTTTAAGTAAGTTCAATTTTAGCCTTGACAGAGGATTGTAGGTTTTTTTGACTGGAGGGGCATAGAGAAGGCTAGGTAGATAGGCATAGGCTAGAGAAAGTCTAGAGTCTTTTGTGAGGTGTATTTTAGTTCTATAAAGTATTCCTAGTTTTTAGTGTGTCTCCTTTATAAAATTTAGTACATGCAGATCAAATTTAAGTTGGTCGTCAATGAGTAGACCCAATAATTTAGTGTGTATATCAGTGTTTATGGCAGTGTTGTTGAGTGATGTGATGGTGAATGATTATTTGTGGTGAGAAAGAGACTTAGGCAGAAATAGGATGTTTTTTTTTTGGATTGAGTATGAGTTGATTGTTTGTGAGCCAATTTTATACTACTTGAAAGGACTTTTGATTTAGGGAGGGGAGGTCAGAGAGGTTGTCTCATGTGGATATGAGAGTAGAGCCATCAGCATATTATATGAGTGCAGAGTGAGAACAGGAAGTCTGAAGAGAGTTAGTGAAAATATTGAATAGTAGGGGGTCCATGGATAGATCCTTGTGGTATGCTTGCATTGTCTGGGAGAAAGGGGGAGAAGGAAGTGAGCTATGTGACAGACTTCTGCCTGCTGGAGAGGTAGCTGGAGAACCATGCCAGGGTAGGGTTAGAGATATTAAAGTTGGAGAACTTGGTAATGAGCTTTGGATGGGTGACAGTGTCAAAGGCTTTAGAGAGGTCTAGGAATAGAGTGGACATTAATTTATTTTCTCTGGCTTATGCAATATTTTTTGTGAAGGAAATTAGAGAGGTAGTAGTGCTATGGTAAGGGGGAAACCATGCTGGATGGGTGAGAGAAGATTTTCCTGTAGGAGGTAGTCAAGAAGTTGTTTATGAATACATTTTTCTGGTAACTTAGAGAGAGGGGATATAATGGCTATCGGGCAGTAGTTAGAGGGAATAGTGGATTCTTGGATAGATCGGTTAATAAGGGTGGAGATGTCACAGGCTAAAGGGCTATTGGAGAGCTTAGAGAAGTAGGATGGCTGGTTGTCTGCTCAGCAGGAGCATGGCTTGAGTTTGCTGAGAAGACATTTTATGTAGGAAGTGGGGACAGGTGTGAGTGAGATGGTGGCAGCATTGGCAGAGGGAATGGGGAATGGGAGAGGTTACTGGTGTTACTATTGAGGGTAAATTTGGAGATGGAGTCTATGAAGTAGGAGATAAAAATGTTGGCTGTTTCCAGAGGAGAGCTGTTAGGACAAGGGTTAAGTGAAGTAGGGTTGCCAGGATGGAGAATTTTATTAATACTGTTCCAAATTGTTTTAGGATTCATGTGATGAATAGATTGTGATTTAAGATAGTTGTTTTTCTTATCAGTGGTGACCTGCCTTTTAGTGAGGTTACGGATTTTATTTTAGTTTTGGAGGTGGATCTGGGATTTAGCTTTTAACCAGTTTTTCCAGGTGTTGTTTCTTTTAAGCATTATGGAGTGGATGGGCTTTGATAGCCAAGGTGCAGGGTGGGATTTTATTCTAATTTTCCCTGGGGGGGAGCAAGGGAGTGGTGCATACCAAGGAATATAGTGTTGAATTTCAGAATGGATTTGTTGGATCTATATCAGACTGTCGAATACTGTTAACTTGAAAGCTTCAAACTTAAAACTTGAAAGTTCGAAGTCTAAAAACATTGAATGTCAAAAATAACCCTACTTAAAACCCAAACCCAAAAAAAAAGCTCTATGCAGTAGGGCAATCCCCCTTGCACCCCCACACCCCCACTACATAAATATACCAGCTCCGAGATCGCACTACATTGCAGTAATGGCAAAGCTTCCCTTCCTGCACTCTATGGCATTCTCCGTTATATGTTTCGACTTTTTGACACTTTGAACTTTCAAGTTTGATGTTTAGTGTTAGAACTTGTCAGCATTCGACATTATAATATAGACCCACTTTGTCAAGGGGTAGATGGATAAGGAAAAAACAGCTAATGGCAGAAAGACAGTCATTTAATAGCACAGGGTTGAAATTGGAAAGGGTATGTTGTTCTACCCTTTTACTGTAATTTGCAGTATTGTAAGGTAAATCTTTGGATGCAGATGGGTAAGTAGTCACTTAGACAGTCAGGTAGTGTTTTGGGGTTATGGTATAGATTAGGACTGGAGAAAATGATCCAGTCCAGGATAGTGCCAGAGTTAGTTGGCTGACTTAAATGGGTAGGAGTAGTGATGAGTTGAGTGAAGCCATGAAGGTTTATAGTACAGTTAGGGGAGTCAGGGGTGAGAGTTTGCCAGTCAGTGTTGACCTCACCTTGTTTCGTCATTTTAACAAGTCATGGGCATTCAGAATTGCCAAGTAGCTAAAACACCTGGTGTTCATACGGGTCATTTGGATATATCCCATGTGCCTCTGATTCAAGAGGTTTGAGAGGCCACTTATTGGAAGTTCCAGCTTTGCTGGAGTTTTCATTTAGTTTTTACTAATTGTTTTTTCTGTGTGACCTTCTTACTCATTGTTTTAGTTTGTTATTTGGGATATTTTGCAGTCACCCTAATTATAATGGACATCAGCTGGTGTTTGTTCAGCTTAAACACTCTGTGCTATACTGATTTATATCTATCACTAGTCAGATTTGGCTTTATTGGCCTGAAGTTGTCAATTGAAATGATTGAACAAGTCATGGGCATTCACAATTATCAATTAACTGAAACATGGGGGGTTCATAAGGGTCATTTGTATATATATATCTTATGTGTTTCTGATTCAAGAGGTTTGAGAAGTCACTCATTGGAAGTTTTGGCTTGGCTAGAATATTTGTTTAGTTTTTACTGATTGTTTTTTATGTGTGACTTTTTCACTCATTGTTTTAGTATCTTCTGGATTCAGGGCTAGTAAAGCTATGTGTCTGATGCACAAGATGAATATTTACATAAAGGATTACTACATATGCATGTGTGGTATTGAACTGATGATTTTGCCTGTCAGTTATATAGTATTTGGCCAGTTAGATAGATACTTCTGTCATCCTTTCACTACTGTACAGTGGATGCTCTCATAAGGGTTGCAAGGGTAAGAACTGAAATTTGTAACATACAAGTTAAAATATCCCCTGTACTTATTTTAATTACTGAGTTTTGGTGTACATCAGATGTCACAACATCAGATTGAGAGATCAGAATTTTAGGTATGCAATGTACTCAACTCTCATCAAAACAGTAATACAGTATATCATTATTTCTGGCATGTACATCAACATAGCTTCTAAGGTACATAGGATGTTACTAGGCTAATGACCTGATGGTGTTTAGAAGCCTAGCCATGAAATCACAATATAAAAGTTGATGTCAGACATAATGTATAGGCAAGATTTGTCTAGGGAGGACTATACATTTCCAGGTGAGAAGCAAGGGCACTGCAGGGCAGAGATTAACAGTTTCACATCAAGTCATCCAGGCTATGATGAAACAGTGTCATGGAGGTGCTCGGTACGACATGGCTTTGGAGACAGCTCCAGAGGTGTGTCAACCTATGGCAACCTATGGTAGATGTATCTGTCTCTTGAGCATGTCCTATATATGTAACTCCACACTGATGGCCCTTTAACTGTTGACTGTAGTCCCAAATGACATGTGTAGGGTCATCATTTCCATCACAAGTGGGTCACAGATGGCATTGTAGGGCATACTTAAGTAACCTCGAAGCAGTCCATATCATACTGAGTACAGTGACATCAACATCAGTCTGTCCATATTAGACAAATGTTTGATAGCCTTATGTATGTTACTTGTAAATCTCTGATGTCTGTCAAGTTTCATAAGGTATCTGTTACAATACATAGCAAAAGGAGCATTATATTCAAGAGTAGGCCTGAGGAGGGATGACTATAGGAGATATAGAAATGAATGTGATACTGCTGCAATGGCTTTGCTAATCTGAGGCAATATGTAGAAAATCTTCCTCACAGCGTAGACACATGTTTCTGTCTAATTGTGTTCCAAGGTTGTACAATACAGATTTGGTGATTAGGGTATTCAGGGTTATATCAAAATAATCTGGAACATTGTTAATACCAGTGGAAATGATGATGCATTTATCTGACAGTCATTTAACAGCACATAGTTGTCATCAGTCAGTGATCTGTGTAAGCCCCTTTTGAACATCACTGGCATTGTTAGGGGATAAAATGATAGCACCTGCATGTCACTCAACCTCAGACTTGGCTAGCCACAGGCATTCGGTTTTGGTCTGGACTTCTGAGATGTACATGGCGAACTGGAATGGCCACATCAGTGTCACCTGTGGTGACCCATGGGTGATGGTTCTGCTCCTACATGTCAACTTTCCCACTTTGAATGAGTGTTGTTAGTCTGTGAACCAGCTTGCAATGCACCAGACAACATAACAATTCATATTCACCCGGCTTCACTTCTCACTGATGCACAAATGTGGAATTGTGTGGGAGGCCTTTGCCAAGTCAAGATAGGCAGTATCAATGGTGTGCACACATGCTATGTCTCTGGTCACATAACTGAAAACCAACAGTTTTAGTATGCGCAACCTTTCCTAGGGAAAACTATGCTGGAACAGATGTGGTGTTTGCATGTTGACTCTGTTGTTGTTTCTGACATTCATTAAAATCTATTCCCGTTGTCTTACAGTTGAGGCTTTTGAATCTTAAGAGAGAATAAGTACAGATGTATGTTGCTTATCCACCCTTGTGTAGGGAGAAACAGTTTCTGATTTCAAATCAGGGTGGATAAAGGCAGTACCCAGACTGTGATTGAATAAGGTGCCTAGTGCAGTAGTTTGCTGGTTAAGAACAGTAAGAATGCATGTTGAAATGCCATCTTGTCACATGGATGCTGTGTTCCTATTCTTGGAGAGAGTAGTGCTTACTTGCTCATTGTAGTGGGAGGTTGGAGGTGATGTTGAAGACATGTTGTGTTAAGCCTGTGGGTATATGGAGGGATAGTTTTTCTCCAAGCATGTCTGCTAACTGGTTTTCAATTTACACAGGTGTGCAATATCATCCACAATTGATTCAGCACACATCTGAGTTATACCTTTGATGTTGCAGATGTAGCAAAGGAAAGCCTTATGGTTATCCTTGGGTATGGTTTGACATATTTACCACAGCTGCTGTGTGAGGATTTTAGAAGGTGTCTTATTGTCTTGTTTAGCCTGGGGATGTTAGTCTTTCAGTTTGGGATTTACACTTTTGTATTTGTAGACATCAGCCTTGTTCACTTATTGCATACTCAAGCAATGTCAGTTGCCCATTAGCATTGTTATGATTTTATTAAAGCTATTTGTTTTATCCTGTCAGCTACATTTGTGTCTATATATTTATGCAAACATCTATACAGTCCATCAGAGTATACCTTATTATAGTAGTCAATGTCCTCTGTGGAACCTGGATTGTGGAAGATGATTATACCATCCCTTAGCATGGTGAATTTACGTTGGAAAATGTATGTTCATTTGACCTATCATTTTTTAATTTTGTATTAAACATCATGAATAAATACTTTATGGTTGGATTAAAACAGTGCAGCCTCTACATGAGTGGTTGCATTGGTCAATGCCATTTGTGAGGACTAGATTTAGAATATTACTGACACTTGTGAAGTGATGCAGTCTTAGTTCCATGGCATGTGAGTTATCAAAGTCCAGGAATTATTGCGCAACTGAGTTTGGCCTCATATAAGCTGCACATTAAATGTAGTTAGAGTTGTTATCATAACTGAGTAGGCTGTTTTGTTCAACCTTAATTGTTACAAGTACTTATAACTATGCTGTGTGTCCTTTCTAGTTCATGGAAGTGGACATAACTGTCGATAATATTTGTGGTTTCTTAGCCACAGTAAATTGGAGTTACATTAACTCTATAGACTTATGTTGTCTAACCCCTGTAGAGGAGGAATTATCTTCAATGAGAGGAGATAATCCACCTCCTGTGGTTCCCAGAACTTCAAATTGCAGTCTGAATGTGTGGAAGACATTGTAGCCTTGCATGCCCAGGTTACTTACTACAGCCTTGAATCAGGTGTCTGTGACGGGGCAAACATCACCACTTCCATTGTGACAAATGCTGAGAGAGAGCATATTTTTTGATGTGAACACCTACAGTTTAGCAGCATGAGGTGTACTTTGTGGTAGTTACGTATTTTCATATATTAACCTCTGTTTTGGTGACATTGCCTAATGAAGGCATTATGGATGAGGTAAGTGTCTTAGCCCAGTTACGTCTGTGTCTATACATTTGTGCAAACATTTATACAGACCATAAAGTATTTATTCATGATGTGTAATACAGAATTAAAAAATGATAAGTCAAATGAACATACATTTTCCAACATAAATTCACCATGCTAAGGGATGGTATAAGCCTAGAAGTGTCAGGTAAAGTCCATGTCTTGCAAAGCAGTGTCATCTATCCACAAAGTCATCCCACACTGACAGGAGCTGGAGTCCCGTAGAATGACACCAGACAAAACCAGTTTCAGATGATTATTTGTTCTTTATATTGTTGTGTCATCTTAGGTGAATTTGTAATGATGTTCACACATAAGAACATACATGGCTGGGACACACATTTAGTGAGCTCAATCATGTCTGTCTCCATATACTCCTTAGATATACATCTCAAGTTGTGCATGCCAACACTAACTATGATGGATTAATAGTGGAACTTGTTTTGGAGAGACTTGATTGCATATGTGGTGTGACAATTACTTGTGACACACAGCTGAGCCTACATTTCTCCTTGTTTAAGCTGGAGAGTGGGGAAGGTGTATATCCCACTGTACAATCATCTGTAAGGACAACCTTTGCAATAGATAACTATTACCTTAGGTACACCCTTGTTGAAACATTGGTACTCCTTTTTTATGTGTATTGTGTACTTTGGGTTTAGTGTTAGATGTACCATGCTTGTGTTTTGGATGTCTCTGCTGTTTCTGAAGGGTACTGTAGAGTACCTCTGCCCATGATGGTACTTCACTGATGCTGTAGTGCAGACTTGAGGCATTATCTGCCCTAAGTCAATAAAGACACATCAACTAGGCTATCAGATGAAAAAGTGGGACACTGACAGCTTGTAATATGAGGTATAATCCTGGTATTGTGCTATTTTTTGGGGACTAACGTATGTGGTGTTCAGTAGGAGGGCTATGTAAACTGTGATCTATACTTCTGTTGTGGAGAGATTAGGTGTGACATTACTGCTTGTTTTACTGACATTTGGCCAGCTATATGTTGAGCTGCAAAATACCTGCTGTGATAGATAGCATTGGCCAATTGCAAGCTAAAATAATTTAATTGTTGTTTCTGCATCTATAACCGCAAGGAGTTAAGCTCTCTGCATACAGAAAAAGAACAAAGGAGCTAAGACAATGAAACAGTGTTAAATCTCAAAAGTATACCAGAAACAGTTACCTTACAATATATATTCCTACTGTACACTCCATGCACAAGGGTACAGGGTGTTTTCTCATAAATCATGTTTCAGGGTGTTTACTTATCAGTATGTGATCTGAACTGGATTCATGAAGTGTGAATCCAATGTATAGTGTGGACAACACAACTGTAACAGAATAACAGCAATAAATGACTATTTGTTTACTCATAACATTACATAGGCAACAGAGTCAAAAGCAGCACATTTTTTTAAAGTAATCATAGCAACACAAAGAACATTAATTAAATTTTTTATTACATAACTAACAGCAGCAACTACACATGCTGCAGGGCTTTCAAGTCATAACAGTGGGTAAATAAAATAACATGATGAATGTGCATGAAACAGTGTTCCACAGGCTGCTGTAGGACACTCTCTATGTAATGGCACACACACACACACACACACACACACACACACACACACACACACACACACACACACACACACACACACACACACACACACACACACACACACACACACACACACACAAACACACACGCACCGACAGTTGACTGCAGTGGGAATTGAACCCCTACTTATCTATGTACAGAGACTACAGAACAAAATACTTAATGCATGCACAATGGCAAAAGTCTGATTTTTAGCAGGACTGCGGGTGGTCGTATAGTAGATGACATCAGCAGGCCATGTGGGGGGACAAGAGGTTGGAGGCCTGCTAAAATAGATGTTTGTGCAAGCACAAAAACATTGAAACATGTGCCATTGGAGAAGTCAGTTTGGGATACATACTTCCACTCTCTTTCACACACTCACCCAGTTGACTGCAGTGGAGAATAGAACTCCTACCTATCTAAGTGCAGAGACTATAGAACACAGTACTGAATGCACACACCACTACACGTCTAATTTTAATAGGACTGCATGTGTTCTTATAGTAGATGACATTAGCAGTCCATGTGGGGGACAAGAGGTTGGAGGCTTGCTAGAAATTGATGTTTGTGCAAACACAAAAACACAGCAAAACCATGCCATAGGGATGTCAGTTTGGGATACACACTTACACTCTTTATTATTGATGCACACACACTCTCACACAGTCTACTGCAGTGAGACCAGAACCCTTACCTAAGTGCACAGATGACAGACTACAGTATTTAATGCAAGTACCATGGTGCAAGTCTGATTTATGTGAGACTGCAGGTGAACATATAGTAGATGACAACAGCTTGGGAGGCCTGCATAGGCACATTGCTTCTTAGTGTCAAGTGAGGCTAGTACACTAACAATAGTATACTGCTTAGAAGCCTAGCTGTGTAATAGCACAAGTCCCCTTACTGAGCATATTTGACTGCTTGAGTTTGGCAGTGCAAGCTTGTGAGCACAACTAAATGGCTCTGTCCATGAGGAGCACACAGCATTATATATTACACATTTTGTTTTGTGTTTGATATACCTATTGTAGAATTAATGAAACCCCAGGGTTGTACTGATTTTTGGTGTGGTTCGTGGTGGGGAAACAAATGGATGGATATTAAATGCATGCACAGATAGTTATATTGTGCCCTCAATTTGCAATGTTTACACATGTAGTCTTAGGTCAGATAAAGCATCTGGAAATATAGAACAATAAGAACACAGATTTATGTATGTAATGTAATAGCCATAGCACAAATGCAATGCTTAATGTGCTAAGTGTACATGCATGCAATTTGTATCTTCTACCTGTTTGCATGTAGATAAGTAGTGCGCAAACGCGAGACACATTGCTAATATCTGAGCCTTCCTATTATGTAATATATATGTAGTTCTATAGCCCACTCCTATCACTATTCCAGGCCGGGATTTCCCAGTTATGAAGGGCAATAATTGAATGTATCCATTTTCTGTTGTTGGCAGTCTGACATAAATCTTATCTGATTTTTTCCCTGTTTTTGCAATGCTGCATGTCACGCAAACTAGCTTAGACTTATCCAAACTAGCTAAACCTTATTCAACACATGGAGAACCATACAAATGTGGAATTAAAGCAAGACAAAGATAAACACAGTATGCAGCACGGAGTCAAAGTCTGTACAACAAACTACCTGTTACTAGTACACCTACAAAACTTCTACTTTATCAGGATTAGAACCCTCAATGGCAATACAGCTTCAGAAAATAGGATGGCTGCCTTATTCCTTTTCACCACATAAGCAACTTGCCAGAACAGAACTGGGGTCATTCATCACACAACCACCTGTATTAAAATGTATACTGCTATCAAAACATTCGCTGTATATTTTGCAAGTACTTCTCTGTATTATATTTGGACGTAGAACAGTTAGTACTCACACAACCTATAATAATTATGGATACAAATATACATCTCATTGTCCTACATGTGTGTGTTTTTGGTTAATTCAACAGCTACCTAACACTTACAATGTGTAATTAATTCTATATAATATTCCTAAAAATGTGATAGGATATTAACTGTGACATAAACACACATATATTGTGGGTTTGGGGGTAGCATAGCTGAGTTATAGTTATGGCAGTTATAAGGGAACACTCCTGTTTTTTTTGTGGGGGGGAGACAAAGCACCGTTACTGTTAGGATACAAACAAGTCTGAAGTCAAGAATTGCAATGTGTAGCCTCACTTCCTAACTTCTGTCTTGAATGATGTACCAGTATTCTGCTGGGCTAGGACTGTGAGAAAGCTTCATGCTTAAGGCCTACTAATTACAGATGGACACATATAAGTTAAATAAGGGTCTGTAGTCACATGTTAATTTAATTTCTATACATATATACCACTATTTAGTTGCATACTGTAACAAGTTAATAGATACAAGGATATGTCATAACAGTCCTCAAGAATACAGTCTAGATTCAGGACTTACCTTGAAAATGCAAGAACTTTAGTTCAGGGATGACTCTGTCTGATGCAAGCAGTACACAGCCAATACATGGATAGGTATGGGCTGTGTGAGTTGCTTGGCATCAATTTTAGTATATGTATGTGAGTAGGGGAAAGGTATTAGTCCCTAGGTCCCTAATTGGTCAGTGAATGTGCTATGCATTGTCTCTTAGCCAAAGCAAGGGCACACTGAGTATGCCTACATCTGCCTACAGGGACAGCAGCTGGAGGTTCCTCCTCCAAGTCCTCCTGTGACTGGCTGTGTTGACCTAGGCATTGGTGGGGGATGTGTGTCCCTTCCCCTTGCTGATCCTGCTGCGCTGTTTCTGCAGGATCACATTATGGAGCATAGTACATACTGTGAATATTTCTGTACATGTACATGGATTATACTGAAAGGCTCCACCAAATGTATCTAGGCACCAGAGCCATGACTTCGGAAGCCCAAACACATGATGTTTCTAGTTTGTGCTTGTGCCTCATTATGGCATTCTTCAGTGGGTGGGTGTACATTTCTGATGCGTGTCATCATGCACAGTTGCGGGGCATAGTCAGCATCCCCCAGTAAATGGCCCGGTGGGATGTCCGACCTAGCAAGCATCTGATACAGCTGTGATGTGTGCCAGATATGGGAGTCGTAATAACTGCCAGGGTTGCCAGCACACACATTAAAGATAATCCCCTGGGCACTGCACGTGACTTGGCAGTTGAGTTAGTGGTATCCCCTGCGTTTAATGTAGATTTTACCCTGCTCACCAGGTGGTGCCTTGATGTGTACATGAGTGCAATCAATGGCACCCAGTACTTCAGGGTAGTGCGCTACATGATAGAACTGTTGCATACTGCTGTCCCTCTCCACAGAAGTAAGGGGAAAATATATGTGCTCACTGGCATGTATAAGCATAGCATCAGGGAACTGGTGGAGGATCCTCGATGCTGATGCCTTTGACACACCCATCATGTCACCTGCTGGTCTTTGAAAAGTACCTGAATCTAATATTCTAAGGGCTACACATAACTTAGTTTCCACTGGGATGGATTCCTCTTGATTGGCTTTGGCTCTGGGTTGAGGGAGGCAGAGCTCACAGAGTTCTTGAAATGTGTCCTTGTCTACCTTGTAGCTCTCTACAATCTCCAGCTCATGTAGCACCTGGAAGGTTACCCTGGGCCTGAACACTCTTCTCCGCCTAGGGCTAGACCTATTGTCAGCAGCATTGACTTCAGCCTCTAGCACATACAGATGTAGAATAGCTACAGCAGCCCCAAGCATTATCTCAGCTAAAATTTTCAAGTCTCTACTCCAGTGGTATTGAAGTATCAATGGAAGATAAGAATGTAGGCTACATGGATACTTTGTACATTTTTTAAATAGTTCCACTGTGTGGGATTGGGTAATTAAGATGTAGTTCACCTGCTTAGGCTGTAATTAGCATTAGTTAAAACATCTGCTTGAGTGCTCAGTAGTACGCTATGAGCAGCTTCACTCAGCTCTACAAAACATTGCATAAATAAGGTAAGAATGAGCAAAATTTATGATTTTTATCTCTGTTTTCCAGATAATGCAAAAACATGCAATATAAAACATGATGATAAGCTTGTTCATCCTATACTCGAACCCAGGATCATCAACACTGTAGCCCTACACATACAGGTGCTGCCATAGGGATAGTTACATAACAAGCCTTTTATTATCTCCATTTCCCATTGTATACTAAGCATAGCAACATGCATACATATTGACATAAAGAAAATGGTAGCTGACACATCCTACCGAGGTCATCACTCACTGCTGACATCCATTGGAAACATAAACACCATGCAGATCGCTACATGAAGTGAACATCCCTAAACGGTTACTGTTTTTTGTGATTCAATAACTCTTCTGATTTTTGGCCTTATTTGCATAATGACCATGCTGACAGGCTGGATTCTACATGGTTAGTAGCCGTGTAAGCAGGGCAACTGCACAGGAGCACAATGTTGTAAATACAAGGCAGGATATTACTTTGCCTATATATGTCATACAGAACACATCATGCTTAGAGAACATTATAATACACTATTTCATCAATTTTAAATATTTTAAATGGCTGCATTATGTACAAGTTTATGATTCAGTTGGGGTGGGGGGAGCAAAGGTGCATTTATTTCAGGGCAGTTAAACTTACATTTTTTTTTTTTTTTTTTTTTTTTTTTGAGACTGATTTTCTAGCATCCACAGGGTGTACTTAGGCCATATTATGTGTTGTGTTATCTTTTAACGTCAGTTCTGTACAACTTTCTATATTTTGAATTGCCCATGTTTCAGTGTAGACTCCTGTACTCAAAAATTTTCCGGGTACACTACCAACATGTATATGTAGTCTACATGGCTTAATTTTAGGTTGTCCGGTCACTCAGTCACATCTGTTTGCTTCATTAGCATAAATTTCAGCTGCTTTTGCTGAAATTTGTATTCCACGAAAGTTTCCATATTTGCACATTAGTGCACATGATTGTGCACCTCTATATGGAGTTTACTGAATCTAAAACTTGCTGTGCCCATGTATGCCTCACACCTCAACATGCACACTGTAAAAATGGTTTATCGAATTCCCACATTTGTCATCTCAATAAACCTATTTTAATTCATTATGAATATTAACATGGTCAATAAGACCTGGAAAATGCTCGCTTTAACTTCAGCTAATATTACAACTCCTTTCCTTCTGGCACTTATTCGAAGTCATGCCCTCACATCTTACCAACCAAAAATAAAAAAAAAAAGATTTTTTTCTACCAGCACAACTTATGGCATACTTCTATAAAGCATCTCTGGTATTCTTGTACTTTAAAGCATAATAATGTTCATATTCATCCCTTTATTCCATTGTCTGGATGTTTTCTTCTATATAAAAACAAGAACATTGTGTACAAAAAGCAATATAAAAAAACAAATGTAACTGAATGTGTGAAATGCCCTTCTTCAAAATTTTCAGTGCTGTAGGTTAATGAATGTGATCTCAGAAATATATCAGCATTGAGAACATGACTGACCTTTAAACATTCCTTTCAGTTTCTTCAGTCCCTGATATCTAATATATTAATGAAGCATCATTATATTTATTATTGTGCTGCTTGTAAATAATATATCTATTCCTTGAATCATCCAGTTTAGCTGCAGTTCATCTGGTACCATCTAAAATTATACATCAGTATTTCTGGCATCTTCAAGGAAACACCCAGGAAAGTATTTGTTGTCATCCTATAGCACGTTTCCTGAGTTGTTTAAGCAATAATCCATGACTGTGCACAAGTATATTAGGATTTACCCAAAGTCGCTGTGCTTTGATCACAAGGGTGAAGTCCTAGTAATTAAACAGAGTCAGCCATGGTTAAATCCTGATATACCCACAAACAGAAGTGGATTATTGCCATTATATAATGTGATTGTATAAGGGTACTTCCATCTTCTTCCGTGTTGGGTTCATTATATTGATGGACTGTGCAAGCATATGGGCTTAACATTCCCATGCACAGTACATCAAAGCAGGAGAAGCAGCAGAGAAAACAGAATCTCACTTGCTGTTTGTTTAGTTGTTTTTCTTTTTCTTTTTTTATGTTAAAAACATTTACAGGGACATCCCAAAAATATGAGGAAAATCAGGTATGTTTATGTTTTAGTTTTGCAGAACGTACCTTTTCTCATATTTTTGACTGTCCACTGTAGCATATGTCAGTAGAAAACTCTGGCTGCTCAATGGTACTTCATTGGCAGGACTTTTTTTCTATTGGTTTATGCTTGATTTACAATGCACATGCTGGTTGAGCTGTCCAATCAGTGTGTTCATTTGTGAATAATAATGAGCTGTTATTGTATAATTCCTTACTTCATCCCTGATGTACAAATTGCAGTCACTTTGAAATAGATTAAAAATAAAGGATACTGCTTGATAGCAGCAGCAGGCAATTCAAATATGTTTATGAGTATGCCTCCTTCAGTTTGAAATGAAGCTGTCATTCACAGGGCAGGTTCTGTGTTCCTGTGCAGGTGTTAGGTGCTCTGCTAGCATATTAGTAAAGATTCCTTTGTCCTAACAATAAACATATTAAAATGTTTGCACTGAATTATTTTATTATAATTATATATATTCATTAAAACATGTAATTTCATGTTTAACTAAAAGAAAGGATATATTCATTAAAATATAAGCCATTTCATTATTACTTTTACTATTTAATACATTTGTAGGTATCATAAGGCATCATGGAGAGTTCATTCAAAACATACTACTATTTTTATGTGTCCTGAAGTAGTTTATTTATGTTTATTGACTGGATTAGTCTCACTAAGCTACATTAGCTGTATGGCCATATATGTATCTGATGTCAACATTTGCCTCTAGACATCTAAACTATATTTCATTAGCTTTAAAAAAATAAGGAAATCTTCCAATGGGCCATGAAGAATGTGATAAGTAGAAAAGGCTTTAAAGATAAGAACAGGGGCCTAACTGAAAAGTAAATCATCACTCCAACCTGAAGTATTTTTGCTATGTTACTTATAAATATGAAATATCCAAGTCTCAGCTACTGTTCATTATAAATAATGGAGTTTGTGATAAGAATGTATGATGGCCTCATGTTCAGCACCAAAGGGCGTTGATGAAAATACTTATCTGATTTTCTTCAGCTGTGTATTCGTATGTGAAATGGTCTTCAGAAATTTGAATGTTCATAATTTTACCTTGTAATGTTTAATGGTGCTCCCGTAGACACAGGCTAAAATGATTGAGATTATGTAAGAAATAATGCTTGCTTTATTATTTTCTTCAATATGAGTTTGATCAATGCAATATGAAAGATTGTGGTACTAAAGAAAAGTTATTAAATGCAGACTAATAATGTAGATGGGAATGTGTTTAATACGTCTGTGTTGCAAATTACCTTAAGAGTGCTAAGCCCAAATAATTAAGTGCATAATTCTTTTCCATTTCACATCACAATAGGTCTGTTATACCTTTTCAAGCAATTCCTTATTATGTTCTTATAAAATGATTACTAAGTTTAGATCACAAATTTTATTGAAGAAGTATTTGCTTCCTGACAACTTTAGAAATTCAGAGTTGTAGCAGTTGAGTAATACAGTGTATTTGTAAAATTAGCATTTTTCATTCTGTTTAATACTGAACATTAACATGGCCAGCAAAAGTAAAATAAATGAATAAATCTGCTTCCAGAGCCAAGAAAGAAATAGATTTAAGTAATCCATGAACATCACATTATGCTTTATAAGACAAATGAGATGTTCTTTATAAAAATGAAATGTCATATGCTTTAATGAAACCATATTAATTATTATTTAATGTATATTAACTTATAAATATTTAAATGACATTGCAGCATTATTTAATGCTTACCATCTGCTAAACATTAACTTACATCTACTATAATTAAAAATATATGTTTTGCTTTACAAAAGACACATAAGGTGCTGCAAAGCTTTTAAATAGCAGTAATAAAGCAGGGCAAGCATGTTATAATATGATGTCACATTAATTACTAAAAGGTGCTGATTTTATTAGTGCATCACCTTAGATGAACAAAAAGATGCATTTTTTTAGAATGTTTGGAAAGATGAATCACTGATGTGTTGATATTTCTGTGTATATAGATAGACTGATAGATAGATAGATAGATAGATAGATAGATAGATAGATAGATAGATAGATAATAAGATAGACAGATATTTTTATCTTCTATGTCTGTAAGATCAAGCTTTCTGTTCTGTTTATGCTTGCTTAAATTACAGGGGGGATTCATAAAAGCCAACATGATAATTTTACTGTGATGTGCACACTGGCGCGACAAGTTTTAGATTCAGTA
Organism: Protopterus annectens; assembly: GCF_019279795.1. Taxonomy (NCBI): domain Eukaryota; kingdom Metazoa; phylum Chordata; order Ceratodontiformes; family Protopteridae; genus Protopterus; species Protopterus annectens. Next base: position 253,970,643 of record NC_056725.1, read on the forward strand.
AACTTTGTGCAGCAGCGCACACTCACTCGCTAATACGGAAACTTCTGTGGCATGCAAATTACAGCCTAAGTAGCTGAATTTTATGCTAATGATGCAAATCAACATGGTGGAGTGATTCAACAACCTCTAAAGTAACCATGTAGACTCTGCGTTTGTACTTGCCGCTTATTCAGAAACATTCCCAATAGAGCCACGGAAAGGAGTCTACATGGAAGCAAGAGTAAATAAAAGCTCTTAAATTTTGTACACAACTGACCTCAACATGTTACCCCACACAAATTATGATCTAATTACACAATGTGGATGCTAGAATATCACAGTTACAAAATAAAAAAATACATTTGGAAGGGCCATGACATAAATGCACCTTTGCTACCCCACTCCCAAATGAAAATACAATTGTACGTAATGCAGGCTGCTACAATGTTTGAACATCCTGAAACAGACTATTATATTGTACTGTAAGCATATATAGTATGTAACAGATATATGGGCAAAGTAATAACCTCCCTTGTGTTTACAACATTGCACTCCCCTGCAGTTTCTCCACTGACATGGCTACTAACCATGTAGAGTCCAGGCTGACAGCACGGTGAATATACATATTAGGTAAATACTCATTGGTATTGTTGAATCCCAAAAAAGAGTAACCCTGTAAGGATGTTCATTCTGTGTAGGCACTTCCACTGTGTTTTTGTTTTCAGTGGTTTTCAACAGTGAGTGATGACATTGGGTGTGTGTGTGTGTGTCAAGTTACACTTTCAAAGTAGTACAGGTCAGTCTGTGGAGGGTGAAGGTGCAAGTAAGCTATGCACAAATCACAGGTCATATGTCATCCTCAGAATTTTGTTGCAAATTGTGTCTTCTCTGTCCATTTCAAATAATTTTTGTACATTTTTAATGCCCTTATTTGCATGATGGTGTACGTAGTGCACCATCATGCAACGGAGGAATGAATGAATAGCAGCTGTGCTTGTCTTGATAATAGTCCTGTGGTATCATGTGTCTGTGTAGGGCTGGAATGCAGAAGGCCCTGGGTTTGAATACAGGGTGGGTAAATGTTTCTTTTTGTACTGAATGAACAATATCATAGGAACAGAGGAAAGTAATTATAATTTTGGCATTCTTACTTTATTAATGCATAACTGTGCAGGGGTGCATAGGGGTGCACGAAGGTGTGCCTAACACAATGATGAGCAAGCAGCAGGTGTGTGTAATCTATGCTAATTACAGTATAAGCAGGTGAACTCCATTTTCATGAACTAATCAAACATGGTGCAGTTAGTCTACATGCTATAAAGCATCCATGTAACGTCCATTTTTGCTTTTCTAAGTACTTCAATACCACTGAAGTACAGAAAAGGAAATTTTAACTGACACAATGCTAGGGGCTGCTGCAACTCTTCTACATCTGCCTGTCCTAGAGTCTGAATTCACTGCTGCTGACAATAAGCCTAGGCTGAGAAAGAGAAGAGTGTTTAGGCCCAGGGTAACTATACAAGTGCTACATGAGCTGGAGATGGTAGAGGGCTGCAGGCTGGAAAGGGACACTGTACAAGAACTCTGTGATCTCTGCAGCCCTCAACTCAGAGCCAGAACCAATCAAGGGGAATGAATCTCAGTGGAAACTAAAGTATGTGAAGCCCTTAGAATATTAGCATCAGCATCCAGGATCCTCCACCAATTCCTGGATGCTGTGTTCATACATGCCAGGGAGCACATATATTTTCCCAGTAGTTCTGGGGAGAGGGCAAGCAATATGCAACCATTCTCCCCTGTAGCATACTATCCTGAAGTACTGAGTGCCATAGATTCCACTCATGTACACATCAAAGCACCACCTGGTGAGCAGGGTAAAATCTACATTAACCACAAGGGATACCACTCCATCAACTGCCAAGTTGTGTGCAATGCCCAGGGAATCAACTTGAATGTATATGCTGGCAACCTTGGCAGTTATCATGACTCCCATATTTGGCACACATCATAGGTGTCTGCATATCCCCACCAACAGTCCCCCTCATGTACAACAGCAAAAGTATACAGAAATAAAATGAAGAAACACGTGTATTTTTTTTTTTAATCCGATGAAAGCTAACCGTAGGTGCACGGGTGTGCCCATCGCTTAGCTATTGTTAATGCAGCTTAAATGACTGAAGAGGATAACAAGGAAGATATATGCAAATGAAGCAGCATAGCAATAGTGTAGTGGGCAGAGCATTCATCTGACGAGCAGGCATTCCCGGTTCAAGTACCATTGCAGCACATTCCATTTTACATGGCAAAGCATGTTATGACTAATATTTATGTTGCATAACCCACTAAATAACATATATTTATGAACTGGATTACTGCAGTAAATGCACATGTGAAGTGTCAGTATCATAATGAATAAAGCACTAGTAATCAGGATTAAGCACCAGTAAGCAGTAGTAAGCATATTTAAGCACTAGTAAGTGGGTTTAAGCCCTTTTGTGTGGGGGTAAACAATGTGCACACAGGTAAGCAATTCTGAAGCTAACTCTCTGTAAGCATATGTAACCAGACGTTAGCATTGCTTACCCTCATGCAAACTCATGCAAACCCACTTACAAATGCTCAAAAGTGCCCTAATCACCCTGTATCCAATGGCTCTTGTTCTGCCCATCAACAAAATAAACAGCCATGCAGGTCTTGAACCCAGGACCAAATACAACATAGTCACAGTAGTCAACCGCCAAGCCATCACAGAAGTACAGAAGAATGAGGTATCAGCAAACAAGTTTTTACCAAAGTAAAATCAAACTGAACCTGTGAAAGGAATCAGTATACAGACATATGTGCCTTAACCCACTACATAACATAAATATGTGAACTGGAGTACAGCAGCAAGACCAGAAGTCAGGTGTAATTGTAATAGAGTGTTGAAGTCCCCAATAAAACACAAGAACCCCATGCAGTGTACATACACATGAATTATGGATACCAGGCATGCATATAAGGTGTAATGAATAATAAATCAATGCCAAAAAAAGAATTATAATACAAAGTCTAATGTAAGCAATGCTAAGCATTGCACAGGCCAGCTTAGGCGGTGTAAGCAATGTGTAGGCTAGCTAACTCAGTGTGCGCAGAGGTATACCCCTTTAAACAATGCCAACCCTAGGTAAGCAGGTTTGCCCATAGCCTAGCGTTTTCAAAACCAGCCAATCACTGAAAAGTATGGAAAATTGGCCCTACTTAAACTCAACAGGTGGAAATACATTTCATAATTGGTTGCAGCTTTCCTTTGCAGGCACCATATCATGAAGGGGAGAAGGTGTGCACTTTTGGGTGCAGCGCTGGTGCATCCAGGAGTCCAGAGTCATGGCAGGGCTCCTTGTCAAAGACCATGATTAGAGACTGCTGCAGGGCCAGTACCAGGGCTCCCAATATAAGGCGGAGGCCTGGGACCATCTCACCAGTGACCTCACCAGTGTCACTGGCATACCCCAAACTGGTGAGCAGGTCAGGCATCACTATGCTGACCTGAAGCAGCATAAGGGGGACCTCTTGGAGCAGTGGATCCAAGAGGCTAGAGCGGCAGGGTATGTTCCAGTTGTGTGTAAGTATTACCCCACTATGTGTGTAATAATTGCCAGCTCATGTATAGGTTCATAGGTTCATAGGTTCATAGGTTCATACTAGGCTATCTGCCCAAGGGCATTTATAAGCCTAGCCCATAGTTATGTGGCTTTCGCCACCCCTTTAGTTTGAATAAAAACTATGCCTATCATTTTTCTGTGCCTCTGTCAAGCAGTGACACTGAAGTAATCCCTGGGGTATATCTGCGATATCATGGATAGGTATGGCTAAGTATTCCTCTTATGTCCCCCACAGCTGCAATGGAGCAGGCCGTAAACCAGATGGCCCACATCAGTTGCCTGGTGAGGTTGTGATGTGAGGCAGGTCAGTAATACTCATGCATTTACTGTCATAGGAAATAAAACTAAAAGTAGTAGTAAATCAAGTGCCTGTATAAAGCCTGTATTGTTCAAGGCAAGTATTGCATACACTGGGGAATATGGCAGGAAGAGTCTCATATAGTCTGTATATAAATAAAAGTGTAATAGCCTGACAATAAAGGTCTAACTGCTGGACTGCATGTGTATACTCTGGTATCATATGGTAATCTAGATTTTCAATCATGTAGTAGTACTGTTGTATTAAGCACTGTTACCCACACCGTGCACCATAAATTGAATGTGTAGGAATGCCTCTATATGACTGGTGTAATCCCCAGAGGCCATTTAGTACAACTGAGAGACACATGGATAGAAAACAGGGAAAATGCAGACAGCAAAACACAAATAGCACATGCAACTGAGATGTGAACTGTTGTTTTTTTTTTTAGCGCACACAGCCATGGTTTTAATCCTGCCAGTGGTAGTAGTCTGCATACAGAATCATACCCCACAACTGTACAGATATGTCCAGAATGTTCAGTAAAATGGCCCATATCTGTTGCCTATCAACCTATACCCCTGGGAAATCAATGAGATGATCCCAGATATACAGGCAGCAAACAGGAAATAAAACTGATTGACACAGATCTATGAGAACAAAGCTGGCACACTAGCAACTCCCCAAAACCTTATGAGACTAAGAAGCCATGTATGTCCCATTTACACACCAACTTGTCAAGCTGTGGCCAGAGTGTGTATAGTAACAGAGTGAGATGCAAGTGCATATTAATAATGTGGAATCTGGTATTGTGTGTGTGGGAACATTCAGGTAGTGCTAACAAACATTTCTCCCACAGGTTTGCCAGATACCAACACTGTGCCCAGAAATACAAGAATGATACCCTGTACTGGTACTGTTTATATTGGTATTGTATGGCATTGCGACTGATGCAGTTGCTCTGAATAATGAGGTATTACACATCATTGTTGCCCACACTGTCCTAAAAAATATTACTGTCTAGGAGATCTGAATAAGAGTGTTGTAATACAAGGTCAGAATGCAAAAGCACAGGGGATTAATAAGACAGGAAGAAAATAGGAGATATACAGCAATATTTATATAGCAGACACAACTGTGATGGACGGTGTTTAAGTTGTAGCAGACACAGCCATGGTCTGAATCCTGGGAGTGGATGTAGGCTGCATACAGAATCATACCCCACAACTGTACAGTCGAGGCCAGAATGTCCAGTATATGGGCCCATATCTGCTGCCTGTCCCCCTGTCCCCCTGGTAAGTCTGTGTGATGATCCCAGATGTGTAGCCAGCAAACAGGGAATACAAGTGATTATCAAACATCTATGAGAACAAACCTGTCACTGTAGCAACCCCTGAAACTGTTAGGAGAGTAATATGCCAAGTATGTCCTATCTCCACCCCCATGTTGTCAAGCTGTGACCAGAATGTGTACAGTAACAGAGTGAGATGTATATGCATAATACTAATGTATAATCTGAATAATAAAGTATCACTGATCACTGTCATCCACACTGTGCTACATAATATAACTGTGTAGGAAAGCATGTATACGTGTGTGTGAAGTCACTAAAGGTTGAATAGGGGAAATATTCTAGATATGTCCCCGCACAGCTGCATGTGGTCAACACATGGCCAGAGTCTGTGCAGAAAGAGTTGGATAGCTATGTGCACAACATCAACCCAGAATCTGGGAGTATGTGTAGAAACAGTATACCAGGAATGAGGTGTATACTGCGGGTAAAACCAGTTCATGTCTAATGATAATGACAGCCATATCACTGTCCAAACTAAGGCCATATGGTAGTGTAGTAAGACTTGTAAGGTACAGCGAACAGCACTGACTAGGAAAGTAATGTGGACTACAGAAATATACTAGTTGTTAATTGACATCTTTCTCTCCCACCCACCATATCTCCAACAATAATCAACATACCCACCCCAACTGGTATGTAATGACACCTATTTTCTGATAATGTCCAATTGTTTGATAAATATTTTAATTGTTTCCATGCATGTGCTATATTGAATTATTCCAACATTGTTGGCATGGTACCATCAATGTACCTGCATGCTGTTTTTATTACCACTGTGGTCCCAGATATGCATGTGTTCTGTTTGCTATGCAATTGTTCCGTATATGGTGTCTGGGTTATTGGGAATATCTATGCATGCTGTTAAACCTAACCCTGGAATGTGCTGACTATTACTAACCCACATATGATGATGAAATCTAAACACTATAGCACGTTTGGGAAGGCCGGTCCCAGTAGACCCACCTGTCCCACCTCAGCTGGCCATGGCACCGGGCACCAGCATGTCTGGGGGCCAACCCAGGACCTCTCTATCTGTTGGTCCTGCACCACCTTCGGGTGGAACCACCTCAGGGGATGGGGCTTGCCCCTCCCCAAGATTGGGTGCGGACAGGTACCTGTCACCCGTTGCCAGGTCGGGGTCATGGTACAAAGAGAGATCAACAAGCAGCTTGGTGATTTTCAATGCCAGCTCGAGGGCCATGTGTTGCAACTAGAGCATCAGTCTGACTCTGTAACTCAGCCCCCAGCACAGCCACCACTGGAGCTGTGAAGGTACGGTGGTGACTGCCCATGGGTGGGGACCTCAGTCCCACTGTTTCCACTAGGGGGCTCATGGGCTTCTGATTTCCCAACACCCCTCCCCATCAAGGTGTTTACCCCCCACATGTGTCATACACCGCTCCTGTATGCGTCTTGTTTGTCTTGTCTGTTAGCCTACCCAACTTACCTCCCCAAATATACCTACTACCCCTCCCCAACATTCCACTCTCACATGAAAAAAAAAAGGGCAACCTGTTCCCAAAAAAAAAAATCTCGCCCCATACATAGCTGTCCATTTTGCACACGTGTCCACTGGACACACGTAATCTGGTCTAATTGGCATCACAACTTATTATTGTTGTCCTCACCCACTCCCAGATTGAGTACCAAAATCTATCTCCAAATTCAGTGTATATGCACAGCTGTTGATGTAGAAGAAATGGGCAGCTATGGACCTTCCCTACACCCTTCCTCCACACCCCTGGCTATTTCCCTACTGTCTTTCCCTCTTTGTGCCCCTTTTTCCACCACTTTCCTATCAACCCCTTTTTCTTTTCTTTTAAAGAAATTAGCACAGCGGTAAGTGGGAGTAACCACTTTTAAGCAGCAGTAAGTGGGTTTAAGCCTGTTTGCATGGAGTTAAGAAATGCCTACACTGGCTAAGCAAAGTAGAAGCTATATAAGTATAAAAATGTTAATCAGAAATTAGTAGTGCTTACCTTCGTGCAAACCCGCGCAAACCCACTTACAACTGCTCAAAAGTTCCTTAATCACTTTGATTTCAACGGCCCTTGTTCTGTCCAGCAACAAAATAAACAGCCTCTGCAAGGCTCACACCCAGGACCCTGCACACCATAGACAAAGTGAGTTACCACTAAACCACATCAGCTATTCAAAACCCTGCTGTGTTCAAAAACATATCATCCAGCCCAGTCATTCAACAGTACAGATAATGTATTTCAAAATGTAGATGTATGGGTGTGTGTAAATATATTAATATCTAAACAGATGCAACATATCTATATATGTATATATGAATGTATATACATACATACATATATATATATATATATATATATATATATATATATATATATATATATATACATTTTGGAATATTGAATTCCAAAATCTTTAGACTACATAGCCAAAACCCTTACATACTGAAAGACCAGAAGCGTGAAATTCAAAATCCCGCTGTACAGAGACATTGAAGTAGCGCTTCTGGTGTTGCAGTTTGTGGATGGATCAGTGGAATTCAGATACGTATCTATGTGTAAGTGTGTTGGTTAGGGGCTTTATTGTGTGTTAGTGTGTGTTGTGACTATGATGTGTGTGTATGTCTGAGGGACTATAAAATGTGTGGGTGTGAGTTTTCCTTGTGTGTCTGTTTGTGTGCTCTCTGAGTTAGTATATTTAAGTAGGGGGTGTGTGGGAGACGCAGCCCCCCACATGGGGGGTGCAGGGGGATTGCTCCCCTGCTTATCTGTAGTGCAGGATGATATGTTTGATTGTGGGGGGAAGTTGTGTGTAGGTGTATGTGTGTGTTGTATGTGTGTTGCATGTTCAGGATTTCGAATTTCGCACTTCTGGTCTTTCGGCATTTAGGGGTTTCGGCTATATAGTCTTGAGATTTTGAAATTCAGTATTTCAAAATTTCAAAATTTTGAGATTATATAGTGAATCTATAGAAATATATATATATTTGAATCAGTGTCATTTTGCCGAAAATCCATTTAGCCGAAAATAGTATTGACAGTGTATATGCCCTTTTCCCCCACTGTAGTACAATCTTGGAGTGAGAATATTAAAGTAGGGGTGGTGTAGGGGGCATAGCCCCGCACCCAGTACAGTTTAATATTCTGCAATATTGTTTTATATTGTCCAGTCCCTGTTAAAAGGGTAAGTAAGTAGTTTATAACCTGAGTAAGTGGGGGGCTATGCTCCCCACACCCCCGTTGTGGGGGGCAGTACTGCCACACCTCCCTACTTTAATATTCTCACTCAGAGATCACACTACAGTAGGGGAAAAGGGCATATACTCTGTCAGTACTTCTTTCGGCGAAATGGATTTTTGGCGATTTGGACGCTATGTCAGGAATTTTTGGTGAAATGGATTTTCAATGAAATGACATAGACCCCATATATATATATATATATATATATATATATATGGGTCTAGGACACATGCTCGACTAGCATATGTCCGAATCACAAAACATCGAACACACATACATGAAAGCACTTAACATCGAAATGCGCTTCCATGTATGTGTAGTTAAAAAAAAAATCTACTTTTCTGCAGCCCCCCTGTACCCCCCAAGTGGGGGGCTATGCCCCCCACACCACCCCACTTTAATATTCTCACTCCGAGATCACTACAGTGGGGAAAAGGGAATTTTCCCTTACCCGCACTGTAGTCTAATCTATGTAACAGGCACACATACAACGAAGCACTTTCGATGTTAAGCGCTTCCATGGATGTGTGTTCAATGTTTTGTGATTTGGACATATGCTAGTCGAGCATGTGTCCGGATCCCATATATATATATATATATATATATATATATATATATATATATATATATATATATATATAAACATATATACATACAAATGCCTACATCTATAGATATATATGTCTACATCTATACATCTAAATATATACAGCAAGTTATATATATGTAAGCAGATATGTATATCTATGTAGGTATATACAGTCATAGTTATATTTATGCAAACAGATATATATATATATATATATATATATATATATATATATATATATATATATATATGGACATACATCTGTAGATAACAATGGGAAAATAACAAAACATATATGTCCACATGCACTGTTAATGGGGTTATGAAGCCCCAAAAATTATACGTCTTGTATGAATAGGTATACCCCCCATAGCCAAACACGTTTGCCCTGCAATACACTACCAAATGTTGCAGATCCCATAACCAGGACCTGACACGACATGGGCACAAGATGTTAACAGTACTCCATCCCACCTGTATGATGTCAGGCTGGTATCAGTAACATATCATGCAGTATAGTCTGGCTCCCATATGTAATGTACAATGTGGAAGCTATCAACATCCCTAGGATACATATACACAGACACATATATGCAGATACAGATATACTTATATATATATATATATATATATATATATATATATATATATATATATATATATATATATATATATATATATATATATATATATATATATATATATATATATATATATATATAGATATATATATATATATATATGTGTGTGTGTGACTACACATACACACACAGAGATATGTATAGTTAGATACATACGTGGAAGGTGCACACAATATGGAACAGCCACTATGCCTACAGTTAACACCTTAACAACTGGGCACTGTATGAGCCACCCATACAAATGACAATCGTTGCCTGCAACATATACCCACAGAGAGGTCATAGGATATAATACCACACACAGGTTTGCATAATTGGAAAACCTTTATTTGTGTACTATTACAGTTGTATATGCCATGTCATATAGCTGTTCAGACACTGACATCCATATAAACAGAGTAACACAACTGTGAATTAGTTATACTAATACAGCAGTCTGGAAAGGTTTACAAATGTTGCTGTCCAGTCTGAACCCTTCAAATAGCACAATAGTAAAGACAGACTGAGCCACAGGATACCAAACAATCAACAGTATGTAATGCAGGTGTATAGTTCAGCAGCAACTATCTACACTCTGTACACAATCACTACGTGGTAAAGACCTCAGTTGACACAGTGGGATGTAACTGTTGCATAACAAGGCATAACTGGCACCATCACAAGCACACTGACAAACAGAACAGTCTGTATGGCAGGAGGCAGTAGTCCTGCATTAACCCAATGTATGTAATTAATTTAAATATAGGTGAATTGTATGGTAATGTACATCCAGATACCTTAAGGCAGCTCACCCCTGATACCCCCACATGTTGTAACTGCCTAGGTTATTTATGGTGCATCCCCCCCAGACTCAATAATGCAGGGCTATATACCACTATTATATACACTGGCCTCTAGAGTGCTTAAGGGCACACATGTATTGTGTAGGTGAAACCCACACATATATGGCCCCAGCCCCACCGTATGTATGGGGGATACAACAGCAGTGGACTGATGGCAGGAATAGCAACATGTAAGAGGTATTGCTACCTCCTGTCTGTAACTCGGATGCCTACTCACAGCTTACTACAGAACAACACCTGACAGCATGTCATATGTGCAAAGCTTGGTATGTAGGTGGAAGACAGAGGCTGGAACACAGGCCCATATGTGGAAAATTGTTGTCATACACTAAGCAAGTTGCTGGTGTTACAGGATAGTCTGCAACATACCCTTAGGCAGGGATTTGAGGTTAAAAACATAAATGGATGTAGCCATGTACTGATAGCACTCAACACACACACACACACACACACACACACACACACACACACACACACACACACACACATATACACACACACAGACATACACACACACTGCCAGTGAAATATGTGACACAGGACCTGTGTGGTGGACAGACAAAACATGACAGGCACACCTCTGGCCATCAAGAGGATAGGCTCACAGTTGAGAACTATGCAGACAGACTGCATTCCAAGGTAAACTAGGATGTACACACAAACCCTGTAACACCAGAACTATACAAAGCATAGCACAACTCTACTCACACTCTGTCTGTAGTTTTGGAACCTCCTACAAATATGCAGCTTGCCTGAGTGTGCAGGTCCTCCTGTAAGAGGTATTGCTACCTGCTGTCTGTAACTCGGATGCCTACACACAGGAAGGATGTCTATCACACAGGAAAGGTAAAGGGACCACACCCACATGATGTAGGGATTTAAAGTAGGTGGTTGCCATGACAGTGGTAATTGGAAGTACTACACAGCAAGCTGCATGCAGTTAACAAGTGGAGGACACTGATTGGTGCAGAGGCCATTACCTGATCATGTGCATCACCTACTAAAGCCATGCTGTCAGTAACACTGGTTGGTTGTGGTCTCTATAATGTTATCCATTTGTGTTGTGGGTGTACATGTGTCAGCACTAGGATGTCTTGTGCATGTGATGATACTTGTGCCACATCCCTGTCATCCATACTATCAATGCAGGGACAGGCTGATATGGTTCTGCTGCACACGGCAACTGTACTACAGTGTACTACAGTACTGCAGTGCAGTAGGGAATAGAGTGTAATGCACATTTGCCAGGAAGTGTAGCCATCCAGCAATGATGCCTTATAGCTGTTAGTAACACTGGTTGGTTGTGGTCTCTATAATGTTATTCATTTGTGTTGTAGGTGTACATGTGTCAGCACTAGGATGCCCTGTGCATATGATGATACCTGTGCCACATCCCTGTCATCTATACCATTAATGCATGAACAGGCTGATATGGTTCTGATGCACATGGTGACTGCACTACAGTGTACCACAGTACTGCAGTGTAACATGTTGTAGGGAGTAAAGTGCAATGCATATATGGCAGGTAGTGTAGCCATCCAGCAATGATGCATTATAGCCATAGTAACACTGGTTGACTGTAGTCCCTATAATGTTATCAATTTGTGTTGTAGGTGTACATGTGTCAGCACAAGGATGGTCTGCAGTCATATTCCACAATGGGTTATGTCACTGTGGTGATACCATGGCTGTGACATATCTGTTGTACAGTTGAACACATTCACAGGTTACTAAACCAGTTATGGCCTGTGCCAAATGGATAGGTGGCCTGCTGAGGCATGTATACTCTGAACCCTGATGTAGACCCATCCACATGCACACACACTGTTACTTGGCAACACTGGGACTAGACCCCTAGCTATGTTGTAATACTGAAAGTGTGTGGCTTACATTGCACATACCACACAGCATTTAGGGTGAGGTGTGTCCCATGTTACATACAGAACATCCCCAAACATGTACAGTATGCTAATGGGGGCTGTAATGGGTATATTTGGACAATAAATAGTGTGACATACCATCATATACAAATTTGCAGACATATAACAGACAGACATACATCTGGGATACCAAGGCCTATCGCTGCTATCTAACTTGACCATGTGTCCACTGTGTTACAGGTAGGCTGCACACATCATATGCATAACTGGCTTGGATTGTGGTAACAGTTACCTGTATGGTTGATGGTGACAGTGGTAACCATTACGTGGTACATGGGACATATACCGGGTGTATCTTGGTGTAATGACATTGTATATAGCACCCACATCCCTCAATGGATATTGTACTCCCTGAAACCCATGATGACACTCTTCCATACCCACCATCACACACTGGCCACGACTGCGATACAACCCATAGTATACCCCAACATTGGTACTACAGGGATATGCATCTCATGCACATACCATACACATAGTAGGGTGTTGCATTGTCATGCCTTACCTATGGGCAGCAACAACACTATCTGTACTACTGTGTGACAATGGGTATCGTAATAGTAGTAGTATGTGGCCTCGGAATGCTGTACGCTACAGATATACGGACATGCACAACTACACACACATGCCAGAACACAATGGTATCCCATGCCTATCACCCCATTTGTAAAACACTGTTGTGCTGGTACTGCAAGGCTCATGTAGCCAGTATGGGGGGGAGCTTAACAGGGTACATGTAATGTCCCATACAGCAGCAGCCACAACTGACTATGGCAATGAGTGTTGCATTGGTTGTGAAAGCCCTCATGGAATTCCCAAGTACAGGTGTGCTAACACACAGACACTGCTATACTCAGTCATACACATGTACACATGTGTCAGTACAGGGGGATGCATCCATGCAGGTGGTCATAGCTGTGTACCTAGCTATTGTCCAAGGGGAGATGGGTTGTGTAGGGGTTGTGTGCACAGTGTTATTTTGCCACCTGCCAGGGGGCAGTGGGTAATCTACCGACAGACACTACTGTTGTGACCCTCAGGGTCAGAATGACATGCATTAGCCAATCCTCCAGGTGCCTCCTGCACATGGCCATTGAGGTGATCAAGTTGATATGTATGCAACATGCCTTACAACAAATGGTTAGTGTCTGTGATGGAGACCTGTACCCAAGCATGATCGGTTGACTGTGGTAGTGTAGTGCAGGTACCTGTGGCATGTGGTGCATACAGGGTGACATCTCCTGTATATGCCACTTCTTTGTCAGTGTCAATCAAGCTTAGATTGCCTGTACATATCCCAGCTGGATACCTGCCATCTGCACATCTGTACAGGGACTGACAGTCATCAGCTTGGCAAGTAGCTATGCAGTGTCATGAGTGTGTTGACAGATGTCTGACAACAATATGTATGCTATAACTACATGTCAGATGTCCTCACTAACATTTGCTGTACAGATGGTAGCCTACAGTTACATTCCACATGATGGATTATTACCCAGTAAGGGGTATATACTGTGACACAGCTCACACACCAGATATACAACAGGGAGGCCTCAGTGTCCAGCCATGATCGCAGGTGTGCCTATTGTCAGTACTACATTAAGCACTCTGCTCTTGCATGGGTTAGCACAGTCAACAGTAGTACTGCCATGAAACACTACATGCCAGTGTGACAGCATGTACCCTGGGCTACTACACCTGTATGTAACACATTCACATGGATAGTGGTGCTGTACAGTCCTCATATATGTCTGTGTCCCACACATGACACTCACACCCCTTGCTACTGTAATGACAGCACTGCATGTATTGTACATGACATTACGTACACTTATTACAGGCTATCAGACTGGGTTGTGTTTCCTGGTTACCAGGGCTAAGCTATGCTTAGCAAGTATCAGCATTGCTGCAGTATAATAGCTAAGCTGATTTGCGCACTGGTAAGCACTGCCTACACTGTGAAAGTGCCCGTACATTTACCCATAGCTCAGTAATGCTTAGCTTCACGCAAACCTGTGCAAACCTGCTTAAAGCAGCACAAAACTGCCTTAACCACTCTGTATCTGACAGCCCTTATTCTGCCCAGCAACAAAATGAACAGCCTTTACAGGTCTTGAACCCAGGACCCTTTACACTGAAGTCGCAGCACTTAACCACTACGCCATGACCACTGTGAAGACAGCTGTTAGTACACATATTGAGTAGTATTGAACAATTGCCTTTAGTTCCAAAATTGTGTAATCCTTGTTATTAATACAACTCTTGTATCACATATATTTTATCATAATGTGCACATAGCAGATACATACAGTGAGATACATCTGGGAGGGTATACACAACAGTGACATTTACCCATGACAGGAATATGGTTATATACATATAATAGGTCTATATATGTCTACATGGACATACACATGTATACTCATACATATGTCTGTATTGTCTGTATACACATCTGCATAGTGCTACATATATGACCATGTGTACATCTCTTCGCATATATGTATATATATATATATATATATATATATATATATATATATATATATGTATATATAGATATATGTCTATATAGCTATATTTCTGCACATCCTATGTGTACAGATATGCCTAGTTATGCTGGTATATATGTAGATATCTATAACTATATGTACATACATATCTATTCTGATATACCTACTACTGTCAATATATATGTAGATACCCATACGTATATGTGCATATGTATCTCTATCTGTATATGTGTAGACATATATTGCTCTGTATATGTATATATCTGGGTGTTTATATGCATATGTATATATATATATATATATATATATATATATATATATATATATATATATATATATGTCCATCTATATATGTTGATATGTATATGTGTATATATCTATATAGATATCTGGATAATTATATATACATATATTTTCACTATATGTCCTGAACATGGAGTGTAGCCCTACCTCAGCCACTATAGTTTCAACTCCGTAGTGCAAGGGGATGTCAGATGTGTATAGCAGGTACATTTGTAGACTATTACTACTGTAATAGGGGTTGTCTTCACAGATATGGTGTGTGGGAGGTCACATCTGCTTTTAAAATGTGTGCCATTGACTACTGGCAGACATCCTAAGGACATCATAGTAAAATACCGCTGCTAGCATGTAATGCTCCTGTGAACTACAGCAGAGATATTGGCTAATATATGTGGACATTCTAACATACTCTGGACAGTCCAGAGGTGTATACAGAGCCCCTTAGTGCAAAACATGTGGGCCAAGCCTGACAATGCGGATGTTAACAGCCATGTAGATGGGTATAACACGTAATGACTGATATACGTTTGCCCCCATAGGTTATGCATTCTCACACCCCTGTCTATCCTGACACATAATAACCACTGGTACAGCAGTGCCATGGCCACATACTACACACTAGATATTAGCATACATCTGTACAGCATCCAACTGCTCTGTATGACATACATGACTGGAGGACCAACAGCAGTACATCTGGCAAGTATCTGGACATGACGTCTCACTGGGTATATACACTAAACTGCTAGACATGTAACAAAGCAGTATACAGGCTACAGGCAGACTGGCTCATTACTGGCTTACATTTCCGATGGGAGAATGCACATGTGCCTGCATATATAGCAGGCTCTACAGGCATGTCACAGCACAGAGTACAATACATCAGTGTGAAAGTGCATAACCACAGCCAATTTGAACATAGCCACAGCCACTTATGGTAAGCTAGTGTTATATTACAGTATATGGACTATTTGTTCAACACCATCCTCATATGTGCCACTCACACACTAACCCTACATATACTGGGCCACTACACAGTGTGGTCCAATGCCTGTCTGTGGTATGGGACATGTGTGTGTATGGCCCTACAACCATGTAAGCCGAGAGGGTAGCATACAGTGGAGCAGCATGCAACATCAGATAGAACGGGACCAAGAGTAATGACATCTACCACAGTTTGTACACAGGCCAAAGTACATAATATTAACACATACACACTGTTGACATTTACCTTACATATGCAGACCTCAGTACAGTACACACAATCACAGAATGTCCAGGTGATGTCATCAGATATAACCCCTACTATACATAACATGTGTAGCAGTCTGATATCTCACTGCCTTGTTATCAGTTATGATGTCACTAATTATGGTGTACAGCACATATTCACCTCTTACTGCATGACATATATACAAAGGTTGACAAAGTTGTGTCTGGAAGCACATACGCAGGGCCAGTACTGACATGTTGCTGTGATAACCTCATACATTTATTGTTGTAACAAGGTTTGTTGCAACATATGTCCTATGAGAGATATGAAGTTAGTAACTCTCACGGCTGTTACCATCTACAGACTGCAATCCTCACACTACTTTCTGCAGTCCACAGATAGGTGCTCTGTGGGTAACACATGAAACAAAAGGCACCACACACTGCCCAATCTGCAGATGACCCTATAGATGGGGTTCCTTCATAAACATAGCACCGACACGGCAGTTATTAAAACATGTAGGACACCCATATCCACACACACACCTTGTTAAACCAACATTACTCCAAATGCATTATAGCAGCACTTGCAGTCTGTAGTCAGATCAGGCACATCCCCCTCCTGTGTGTTGCCCTGTTTCCACAGTGTATGTTGTTAGAGGTAAACCCCCAATTCTGAGATGTTGTTTGCCAAACAACAGAACAAGTTCCTGCTCACAGTGAATGAAAAGGCCCAACACCAACATGATGTTCCTACATATTGGAGTGTGTTTCCATGCAATTGGCAATGGAAATGCTACCACAGCTGTTCCACATGCAGTCAGCCAGAGGAGGGCTGCAATTCGTGCTGAGGCCATCAGCTAATCATGAGCACCAATTAAAATACACATGCTGCTGCCTAAGCAAAGCAGGTGTAGGTCTCCATATCCACCAGAGAGGGAGTGAGAGAGGCAGTCAGAGGCAAAGTAAAGTCAGGGCGAGGTGGGAGAGTAAAACTTAAGCATGTCTGTGTCACACACCTACCAGCACAGGGTATGAAACCCCTGATGACTATGTAGTGCTAGCGCATTTCTATGCAGTTATTGGATGTGCACATAGGTTACATGTTGAGGAGCCCTCAAAATGTATATTTGATGGTGAGTGGCATCTGCAACAGGGATATGGTTGCTATACAGTAGGTGTAGTACACATGCCTGTCCGCATGAACATGAGCCAGTATCAGCACAACCACACTCTCACAGGGATGCACATGCATTGACACACATGGCAGGACCAGGAATACAACTAATTACTAGTGAGATTGCCACAACACATTACTGTGCAAGTATCACATGCACAATAGGGGTCATACAGAGGTTATATGTGCAAAGGGTATGTGAAGGTGTCTGTCATTGTACAGGCTGCTTCAGTATGCCAATAGGGGTTGTAGTGAGTGTGAATGTGATCATACGCAACACACACACACACACATGCGCGCGCACACACACAAGGTGCCAGTACTGACATGCATGGGTGCATTGCTTCATGAGTGTGTAGTGGTTGACTGTGCTAGAAAGCTATACAAGACTAAGTGATGGGTATACCTTGACACATGACAATGGTCTGCATTGTGGCTCAGGAGTGTAGTTTCTGGATTTGCCCACACATGTGAGTATTGTATTCACCATCCAGTCACCTGGGTAACTATTGTGTGAGGCCAATGCTGTGCATTGCTTGCCATGTATGTGTTCCTTAGTCCATGACATGGATGGTGTCTGGGATGTGCACACCTCCCACATGCATGTACAGTGACATGTGGAACTGTACCTGGGGTGTCTGGCCAATGTTGTGTAAACAGATTATCATCAGATGTGCCAGTCCTGGCCTCATGTGGCAGGAACTGGTAATGGACAGCAGGTTTACCCTACACCTACACTGATAGCATGAAACAGGCATTCCCTGGTGTCAGTGGCATCTGTCCATACAGGGCATATTTTCAGGCATGGTATGTCCTTTCTGGGTCACATTTGATGTCACCACAGGTGTTGCAGGTGTCCAGTGGGGAACATAGGGAAGGTGCACCGTCGGCATGTACATGCCTATTGGACAAACAGATAGGGTGCCATGCCCTCTGTAGCCCACTGCAATGACACCATGGTTACTATCAGTAGGCAATATGCAGGGTACTACCAACATAGCAGCTGGTGCCTAGGCAAGGGTGTGTGTGTGTGTATAAGACATGGGTTGAGAGTGTTCTCTGGGTAATACTAGGGTTGCTAACTTTGTTTGCCTGGCCTTGATGTCACATGTAGGGGTATTGATTTGCACCCCGGCCTCTCAGCTATTTCACATCTGTTATCCCTGTATGGTGGACATTGTGATATATACTAGTGCCACCATATAAGAAATTTGCAAAACCCACTCCACATTGAGCCCAGTTGTTACACACTCACAACCACCTCCAAACAGGATACAAGATGTGCACACACACACACACACACACACACACACACACACACACACACACACACACACACACACACACACACACACACACACCAAGTGTGGGATTAGAACTCCTACCTAACTAGTTTATTACACTACAACACTACACAGTTATAGGATGTGCCATGGAGATTACTGGAGTACTCTTTCCCCAAAGGTGTATTCCACAATGAATGACATCAGGGGGGGGTTGCTAAAGTAGGGTATTTGAATTGTAGTGAGTGTGGCTAGGCTAAAGTGCATTGCTCCCTACACAGGCATTGAAACACACACAAAACATCCACAACCAGCATGTGTGGGAATAGAACCCCTACCAGAGTTCTATATCACACTACAACATGAAGTTGTTATGGGATGCACCATGGGGATTACTGGAGCACTTCTTCCCCAAATGTGTATTTCACAATGAATGACATCAGCGGGATTGCCAAAGTAGGGCACTTGAATTGTAGTGAGTGTGGCTAGGCTAAAATGCATTGCTCCCTACACAGAGTCACACACACAGTTGCCCTGTCTGGGATTAGAACTCATACCTAACTAGTTCATCACACTACAGCAGTACACAGTTATAGGATACGCCACAGAGACTACGAGACTACACCTTTCTCAAAGGTGTGTTTCACAGTGTATGACATCAGCAGCCTTGACAAAGGAGGGTAATTGAATTGTAGTGAGTGTGACTAGCCTAAAACTCATTGCTCTCTACACAAATGGTGACACACACACACAGTTGCCATGTCTGGGATTAGAACTCCTACCTTACCACACTACAGCAGTACGCAGTTATAGGAAGCACCACAGAGATTACTGGCTTACACCTTTCACAAGGTTGTATTTCAAAGTAGCTGACCTCAGCAGGCTTGTCATAGTTCAGCTATGGGGAGGGCAGTGTGTATGCATGGGCCATAACCCATTCATGTAGAGGTTGACACACCACATGCAGGCACATGCAGGGTTATATTCCACAGGTATGTGTATACAGCTGCTATATGACTACTTCCTTGTACAGTCATGTTGCACAACTAGCACTTGCACCATATAGTCCATAATGCTGACAGATACCAGTGGCTAAGGGCTACAATGAGTGATATCCAAACCTCATGTGGTTGTAACCATTTGGCTGTGTGATGGGTGGGAAAGGCCTCATAATGGATAGCCCCTTGTGACAGTCACTCTCTTCCATACATCTGTGTGCATCTACTTTTGGCTTATTTTAGTGTGTTTTCCTTGGATATATGCCTGCATTCCTATCCAGTGTGTGTGCAAAGCATGAGTGCTGCATACTGAGGAGTGTCTGCACTAACATCTGCAACTGCCAGATATGTCTGGTCCTCTGGTCCACTGTTGTTTGTAGACATGGCCTTCATTTGTTTCAGTGTGTGAGCATGCCCAGTATGACCTTTCGGTATGTTGTTGGCTGACATTGCCTTAATTTCTCTAAGTGTGTGAGCATGACCAGTATGCCCTTCTGTATTGAGTGTGTGGATCGATTCCAGGTAGTTTGTACTGCAGTGCAGACCTTTGTGTTGTACACCTACAGGTAGCATCCTGTTTCTGCAGGGTATCCGTCGATCATTTGGCAATATGGGGACAAACTGTGCAGGGGATAGTGTTTACCATAGGTGATTGTGTCTGCACTGCTTCAGCTGCATGTTGCTGCTGTTAGCAGAGATATTCAGACACATGTTCTGTTATACACAATGATGTTTTCTGTCCTCATGTACTGTCAGGTGGACATTCTTGCTCACAGTGATGACTTGGGGGACAAGGGTGACTGCATCTGTGTTTGGTATTGTGGGAAGACACCTATGTATTCATGGTAAGTTATGCCATTCTGGAAAGGGAACTGCAGACACTTGGTGCTGGATTTGTGTATCCAGTTCAGCACCTTGGTGCAGTGCTGGCAGAGGATCCCATACTTGTCTGCCCATCAACATGTCAGTATGGCCTTATCTTGCTCTGGCAATGCCTCACAGCTGTACAGATCTGCACAGGTTAGCCAGAGGCAGGGTCCATGGGTCAGGAAATGTACCCTATTGTGGTGTACAGGCAGGTGTGTAGCCACCCATTTATGTGTTTGCAGCCAGGGATAGTGTGTGCACACAGCTTGGTGTCATACCCTGCACATCTCATGCTGCCCATGCTCCCACACCCCACTCTGTTATTCTAACCGATTCCATACATTATGCATACATTCTCTGATACTTTCCCTAAGGGTATCTCCACATCACAGGTGTGTGTTAGTGTTGGTTCACAGTTCATGCAGTGGGACATGGTGGACATGTTACTGTGGTTTGTCCACATGGTCTTGCATATGGCTTATGTGGAGTGCGTTATGTTGTTATTTGGGTGTTCATGATATAACATGCATTGGCAGTACATGTGAGACACAGGCCTTTGGCAGGCACCTGTGGGGCATTAGGTGTTGGTGCAGGCCAGATGTGGCAAGCCATTGCATTCTGTCAGTCCTACACTCCCAGACCACCATACAGTATATTCCCCTGGGGTGACAACGTAAGTGTGATAGTTGTTCATGCCAATACCTTCTATCAGTCTTGATCAGGTGGTATGGATGCTGGCAGGGTGCTACCTACAGCTAGGGACACACCTGCATGGGACACATGCACTGCATGCTGCAGTCTTTCACTGTTGCCATATACAGGTGGGGCCTTACTGTACCCATTCCGCACAGCAGGTATATTGCCAGAGAGGTGCCTGTGGGTGGTTTTTGCATGGCTGGGTGCATGTGTGCTATGGACACTACTTGCATCCGACACACAGATATGCATGGAGCATTACAGTTTTGCTGGCATGTGCAGGTACATCAACTGATTCCCAATACATCAGTCCTACCTCCTTTGTGATCTGCAGGTGTTCAGGCATACATCATCAGTATCCCCTATATGTACAAATCCAAGGGTGTCTCTATTTCACAGTGACACAATATATACTGTATGTCTGGGTTACTTTCCCCTGTGTACTGCTTGTATATTTAGCCTAACAGCCATGCCATGTCAGTCTTTCAGAGGGTGGCACATATTACCACCATACATTTACAATGACTTACTGCTAGCATGTGTTAAACCGGTGGGGATTGTCTTTGGCACTGCAGTCATGAGGGCTTGTCCCTGTTATCAGCAGTAGTGGACAATGGCCAACAGATCTTACCTCAACATGCATACATACTGACCTCTTCCACACATTATGAAACACACACCATCCTAACACACACAGACCTGCATATTGTGCAAATGGTTCAACCTATCCTGCTACCTTGGCATCTGAGCTCCACTTGTATTATACCTACTCATACATGTTACAACATTTCTACACAGGATTGGGGGGGCACACCTGAGTGTCACTACATGTCTATAATGGATTGGGGGAGGGGCAGCCCTGTCTGTTTCCACATGTCTACATGGGCGTGGGGGGGACACACCTGACTGTTTTTACATTTCTATACAGGATTGGGCGGGCACACCTGAGTGTCACTACATTTCTATAATGGATTGGGGAGGGGCAGACCTGTCTGTTTCCACATGTCTACATAGGTGTCGGGGGCACACCTGACTGTTACTACATTCCTACATAGGATTGCAGGGGCACACCTGACTGTTTCTACATTTCTACACATAATTGGGGGGGCACAACGTACTGTTTCTACATGTCTACATAGGATGGTGGGCACACCTGGCACTTGCACACATTTGCTATAACTGTACTGGTATGTCAGGTACTCCATTTCATTCCATATTCTAACCTATCATACTGACTAAAGGCATATCAGTGTACTACATGTCTTAGATCTGGTTGCCTTACATATTAGTGTTTGACTTCCTACCCTTCAGAACTAACATCCCACTGCCTGACCTGCTGTAGTCTGTCTGTGTAGGCCTGGGGGGAGGTTACCCATAGGCATCATTCAGAGGCCATAGCACAGGCTCTGTTTGGGTTTGTCTACACCTGTCCTTCTGGCTGAGACTGTTGCTGCATATGTGAACCTCCCTAACGGGCATGTGTGGGTCATATGGACACACATGTCACCCAGCATATTTCCTGCAGTGGGGTTTGCCACCCTGTGTAGTACTGGCTACTATGGTGACTCCAGTATGTGTTACAGATGTCATGGTGCTACTACGGATGTCTATTATCTGCTGCCATAACATTCAGCCACCCAATTCCCTTGCATGTTCACATCCATACCATAGATAAAGGTAACAACACATTCTACTCCATTTGGCAATTGGTAGGTTGATTGACTTACCTAGTTGGTGTGCCAGGATTGAGGATGGTGCTGGAGAGCTGCTATGTTGGATGCACATAATACACTCCCTATACATGGTTGAGCACAGGTAGTGTCATGTTTGGCATCCCTTTTACTGTATGTGCGAGTCAGAGAGCGGTGTCATTCCCTGGGTCCCTACTGTGTCAGTGTATGTGCTATGCGTTGCCTTTTTGCCAAGGCCAGGGCCTGCTGGGCATGCCTCATCTGCCTACTGTGGCAGGCTCAGGTTGTTCCCCCTCTGCATCACTCTGTGCATGTGCCGTCCTTGGCATTGGTGGGGGGATGTGTGGCCCTGCCCCTTGCTGTTCCTGCTGCAGCTGTTTCCGCAGGATCATATTGTGTAGCATGGCACATACCATAACAATTTGAGTACATGTAGCTGGTGAGTACTGCAAGGCTCCACCAGATGTGTCCAGACACCGGAACTGTGACTTGAGCATCCCAAACACATTCTCTATTATAAGTCTGGTCTGTGCGTGTGCCTCATTATGGAGTTCTTGTTCAGGTGTGTGTGCATTTCTGATGGATGTCATCAGCCACGGCTCCAGTGTGTGACCAGCATCCCCCACTAGGTGACCATAGGAGATGTCCCCACTGGCAAATCTCTGATACAGCTGCATCAGATGCCAAATGTGGGAATCGTGATAGCTTCCAGGGCAGCCAGCACACACATTCATCATAATGTCCTGGGCATTGCACACGACCTGGCAGTAGCTGAAGGGGAGGCCCCTGTGGTTGATGTAGGCCCTACCCTTATCACCGGGTGGTGCTTTGATGCATATGTGCGTGCAGTTTATAGCACCCACTACCTCAGGGTATTCTGCTATTTGGTGGAAGAGATGCATATTGCTGGCCAACACCTCATGGGTGTTGAGGAAATATATGTGCTCACTGGCATGTGCTGACATGGCATCCAGGAACTGGTAGAGTACTCTAGATGCTGATGCCTGTGAGATCCTCATTGAGCTTTGGAAGGTACCTGTGACTAATATTCCTAGGCCTACACATACCTTGGTATACACTGGGATGGGTTCCCCTTAGCCAGTTCGGTGTGTCAGGCATGGCCGGCACAGCTCAACAATTTGCTGTAGAAGGTCCATGTCCACCCTATAGCACTTCACTATCTCCAGCTCATGTATCCCCTGGTAGGTTACCCTGGGTCTGTACACTCTTTTCCGTCTCCTCACTGTGGGTTGATCAGCAGCATTCACATCCTCACCATCGTCAGCCTCTTGCACATGTTGTTCTATGTTGCTTACTGCAGCCCCTATCACTTTGTAGCTTTGTTTGTTAAAAGTTTCCCGCTGGTATACACCAGTGGCATAGAGTATTGGAGAAACCAGAGGGGAAAGGTGTTTGCATAGCTTATAGTAGTGTTCTGGACTGGGCTTGTCTGCTGCCTGTGTAATTGGCTAATTCTAATACATTTCACCTGTCAGCTATGCTAGTTATCCTTGATTGCCTTCCTACTGCTGTTTTCCCTTCCCATTGCCTTCCTGTTTAAGCCTGGGGGGCGCTGCACAAACAGAGTACTCATATGTGCACAGTGCTGCTATTTCCTGGTTTAACTTTTTTTTTTATTCCTTTAAAACCCAGTGCACATTGCACACACCCTCTTAGGCAATGTAAAGAGTACTAGGCAAATTCAGACATACCCCCTTGCTTAGCTGTGCTTAGCTTGGAGCAAACCTGAGCCACAGGGCTACAATCCACTACAGAATGCCTGACACACACCCCTATGATGTCAGCTAGCTCCTAGGCTTGCACCAAGCTATTCCTTCTCTTACACTGTTGGGACTTGACTAGCATGCTGTGGAAAACTGGGATTCACTATCATTCCCTTCATTTGCATAGGATTGCTTGCTAATGCATAGTTACATGTCTCACACTGAGCCTCCCCCCTTAGCAACCACTACTCACTGGCCATGTTGTCTTCTGCCTGCCATTGACTTTCATGGCAGAATAGTGATTTTAGTTAGAATGCTTATTTTAGGTTTATTTTCTTATTTTCCCCCGATCCTGTTTGCGTGCCACTGCCATACAGCCGAGATTGGCTAAAAAAAATAAAAGTTGATTTTTTAATTTTTTTAAGCTGTTTGCAATGCCAGTGGCCTTATACTTGGCCATTGGCATGCTTCCTGAATGATATGCAGCCTTTATTTGGAGCTGTCATGTCTCTATTTTGGCATACACTAGTCCTGTATGGCCAGTTTTAAGCTTCCTGGATCACAAATTCACCTCATTTGCATGGATTTCTCCTGCAAATGGGGTGATTTGCATACATGGGGCTTAGTCTGTGCAGGACTAGTGCAGGAGTGCTCGTGCACGCCCCTGCAGGCTATTCCTGGATCGTACGGCAGACATATTGCCTGCTAAAGCTCCTGTACTAATCCTGCATGCCATGCAAGGCTTGCAGAATCTAGGGATTATTTACTTATCTTGCTTTACTTGTTTATCTCTGTTTGGAGAGTGCCATACATTCTGCCTCCCTTTATGATCTGTAGTCTTACTGGTAAGGATTATCACATCCCCTTTCTGCTGCTGTGCAGTTTTATTTTGTTCTGGTATACACTGTACTCCCCCATTTCATTATTTTCTTAAATTAGGCCCCTCCCTATTGTAAGCTAGTTTAAAGGCACAATGTACCTGTCCATCTCAGTTTTGAGCATGTTTGTTCCCAATAGGTTGAGCTGGAAACTGTACCTTGCATACAGAACCTAGATCTCCTTCTTGTCCCCTAACAAATCACAGTCACATAACACACTGTTTATTTATTTACTGCATTTATTTATTTGTCTTTGTTCACCAGGAAAGTCCAACTGGGCAATCCCATTTTCAGTGGAGGCCCAAGGAAAAAAGCTCATTTGCATACAATGCATTATACTAAGTTCCAGTCAAATACGAGTAGTTACATTTCTATTTACATTTATACATAAACAGTAGTTACATTTATACAAATATATTCTAAGATTTTACAGAGGTGGAAGTTACTAAAGAGAAAACACATGTGCAACTTAGTGGATTGTATAGGCAGCAGTTATGTATAAAAATTGTTTTTTAATTTCAGTAAGAGGTTGAAAATATTATGTTTAAGGGGAGTATTTGAATAGTATTATACAGAGAAAAAGTTTTAGCCCTGTGATGAGCATGTACAGAACCAGGATTGGTTAAGATGTTGTTTAAGCAGTGGTTTAAAACTAGTGAGTTTTCAAAGAGTTTTTTTTTCACAGGGATACTATTCCAGAGTTTAGCAATGCATTGTGAGTAGAGCGATTCTCCTGCAACTTTATTTGACTTATTTGTAAGTAATAAAAATGTGTTACTAGAATGGAGATCCCTTGCTGAACAGTAGGGTAGTAATATGTTTTGCAGTGCAGAGCATTTTTCTGGATGACAAATGACTTTGTGTGCTATAGTCAGTTGTGAATATGTTAGACAGTTGTGCAGTTCAAGCCAGTTTAATTGCTTTAAGCTAAGACAATGGTGGGTCCTATGAGGGAGAGTAGTGGCAAATGTAGTTATGTTATTGTAGCAGGAGGCAAGTTTCTTATTTTGAGTATTGTTTATGTTTCGTAGGATAGGGATAGCATATAAGAGAATCGGCAATACGATGGTGGCTAGAGTTTTTCTTGCAGTATCTGTAAGGAATTCTTTGATCATATAAATGGAACCTAGTTTGTGGTGTGTAGATTTAACAGTGTACAGAATATGGTGGTCATATTTGAGACTGTCAGCTATTATAATGCCTAGAAGTTTGCAGTTTCAATGACAGTATTATTTGCTGACTTTATGGTAAAAGGTTGCTTTTGATTTTGGCAACTTTTTGAAGTGAAAAGCATTTGATTCTTAGACCCAGGTTTCTACAGATGAGAAAAATTTTTGAGTTTGTATTGGAGCTTATTTATTGTTGAGGCCACACATATTAATGTAGAGTCATCTGCATACTGAACTAAACTAGCATGGTGAGTGGAGGTGTAGGAGTCATTAATAAATATATTAAATAGTACAGGACTCAAGATAGAGCCCTGTGGGACACGTGTAGTAACTGGTTGAAAGGATGAGTAGGTTTGCTGCCTTTTAATGGCTTATTGCCTTCCAGATAGGTAACTAAGGAACCACAATAAGGAGTACTGTGAAAGTCCTATTGAGGACCTCCTGTATATCCACATAACAAACAGTACCAGAATTACCCATTCTAAAGACTTAAATCTTGCCTGTGATATAAATAGGACCTGCTGGAGAGATAGGTATGTATCCCAGAGACTACCCTATCTATGGAACAGGCTCCCCATCCATGTGAAGCAGAGGTCCTCCCTAATCCAATTCAACTGCAACTTGGACAATTGGATGGGAAACAGGAAATTCATCCCTGGATTGGCACCTATGTCTCCAGTGCAAACAAGTAACCTGTAAATGGTTCATCTCCCAGGCCCAAGGTATCAGACCTTGTCAAAGATTTGGGATGCATGGCTAGCTTAAAAAGGCCATTGTGGTTATTAATCTAGTAAACACCTATGAACTTATGAGATTTGAACAAACAGTTGCTGGTGTGAGATAGTATCATATGCATTTGACAAGTCTAAGAACATAGTGGACGCAAGCAGACCACCATTTCTATGTCGGTTTATTATACTGGTAAAATGTAATAGAGCAGTAGGGGTGCTGGCTGGGATTTAAAGCCATGTGTTTTTGACGGCAGTTTATTTGAGGTTAGGTATTGCATCAGCTGCATATGGATGCATTTCTCTAATATTTTGGAGAGGGGGGGGAAAGAATTGCTATCCGTCTGTGGTTATTAAACTCTGTAGATGTGCTGCCTTTGTGCAGTGGAATGATGTAGAATCTTTTCCACAGTGAATGGCAATATCTTTCTGCTGTGGACCTATTAATTAGTATAGACACAGGGAAGGCTATGACTTCTGCAGCCATTTTTAGGTGGTCTGATGGTAGTTGGTCTACAGCTACAGAATAAATTTTCAGCTTAAAAAGTAACTTCCTTATGAGTGAGGTAGGTACTGGACTAAAACTGAAGAGCTGCGGGTGGTTTTGATTGGACAGATGTAAAGAGAGGGGAGCAGCTGTGTCAGTGCCTAAAATAGATAATATTGATTGTATAAAGTAGGACTTAAACTGTGAAGGGATAGAGTCTGTCATATTCTCTGTTTTTGGACAGGGGTTAGTGGTCTTGCCAGGGTAGGGTAGTTTATTTATTGATGACCAAAAAAGGTTTGGGTTGTTTATATGTTTGCCTTGTTGGTTGGTATAGTATGTTTACTTATCCTGTTTGACATGGAGATTTGCAAGGTTTCTAAGATGTTTAAACTGCTGGAGGGCATTTTCAGTTCTATTTTTACACTAGTTTTTTTCCGGGCTTTATTCCTTTTTATCATTATTTTTTTGTTTCCATTGTCATCCGTGGTGCAGGGTTGGACTTTATTCTTTTATTACATACTGGTGCTAGATTATTTAAGTTCTGTAAGAATACTTTATTAAAGTGCTGTATTGCAGTATCTAGCAGCATTGTTCTAAGTACATTCCAGCTATATTTTTTTAGTGTTTCATTGAAAATATCTTTGCAGAACTTGATTGCATTTTGTATTTGATTATAGATGATATGTTTATCAAGGTTATGGTGAGCTTGAATAGCATATGTTGGTATGTGGTTACTTATGCTATCTGAGAGGCAGCCTACTTTTGTCATGTTTTGTCGGGTTTGTTTGTAAGAACCCAGTCTAATGTTGAGTGCCTCCCTGAACTTTTACTGATTCTAGTAGGTGTAGTTATTAATTGTCTGAAGTTGTACAAGTTTATGGATTCAGTGGGGGTAGTGGAATTTATGAGTTGACAATCTGTATTTAAATCTCCAATTATTATAGTTTCATGGTTAATTTGTTGGGATATCCAATACAGGATGTTTTCAGCAGTACCAACATTATTCTCTGTTGGTATATAAATTGCTATTAAACATATAGTTTTTGTCACTCGTCTGGTCAGGATAAAACAGACGAACATTCGTGGGTTCTGTTCAAGCAGCTTTATTATATACAAACACATCAGGATTGAGGCTTAGTAACTTTAACTTAGATAAACTATAAACAAACTAGCTGCTACACTCATACATGCTCACTCTCTACCTGCACTCCCAAAATGGCACTGAAGCTAGCACGTGCTTGCTATTTATATGCACCTGCTGTCCTTGAAATGCTTCTTAGACACACTATTCTACAGCCTCCCTCTTTGAGAAATGGGTCACGCATTATTGATACATCAATTGACATGCAATTAATACAAAATAATTCTTTGTCATGCAATTATACAGAATTTAATACATATAGACAACTATATCCAGGTTGCTGAGTATTTTACAGTAGGTCTAGAAATACGACCAAATCATGTAACAGAAATTAGAACTAGGTCTAGCAAATGGGACTGTCTCTGATCAATGTTCAACTTTGGGGGCATCAGGAACATCATCTGGAATGGATGTAGAAGTTAAGACATGTTCTGCAACAGGAATATTGTCTGGATTGCTCTGAGATCTAGAGTCTGTATCACAGGAACAATGCTGCGATATCAATTCTAAAACAGGAAGAAGATGTCTGGAATTTCTCCTGCACTCCACACCCTCAGATTCTATGAAGTATTATCTCGGCTTGGTATATATACCTGTTACTTGGACAATCTGGTCGTAATCTTTTGCCATTTGTATCCTCACTGTCTCTTCTTCTTTCAGTGGATGAAGAAATCTGCTCAATTTATCAGAGCTGGACTTCTGGAAAGAATGCTTTCTGAATAACTGGGCTTTGATTGTTCTGTTGTTCTTAGCTTTAGGCCTCAACAAACTGGAACTGATAGGCAATGTTGTTCTTGTCTGCCTAGATAGAAGTCTCTGAACAGGCGAGCCGAGTATATCATCACGGGGTGTGTTTCTGAGATTTGGTAAGTTCAAAAAGACATCAGTATTATCACACTTTGACTTCTCTAATAATTGCTTTGCACTTTGTACTGCGCATTCAGCTAGTCCATTTGACTGTGGGTATTCTGGACTACTAGTGACATGTACAAAGTCCCATTCTTTTGCAAACTTCTGAAACAACTGACTGTTAAGTTGCATACCATTGTCAGAAATAACTTTGTGTGGACTACTATGGACTGAGAAATGACATTTCAACTTGGTGATAACAGCAGTAGATGTTAAGTTAGGTAGCAAATCAATCTCAAATCAGTTCGAATAAGAGTCTTCCAACACTAAGTAATGCTGATTCTTCCACTTGAATATAGCAGTGTCTAGAGTTGACCAAGGTAGTTCAGGAACTGGATTTAGTTGAAGTGGTTATTTTTTCAAATGCGGTTAGTACTATTGCATAGTGAACAAGAAGAAAGTACTTTATTAATGTCTTTTACAGGAGAAGTCTGAAATTCTAGTCCTCTCTCCTTTCTTTTGGTAAATTTAACCTGGGTGACCATGATGCAAAACCTGGATATATTCACATTGTAAGGAAGCAGGAACAACAATTTTAGGACCTTTGAAAGTAATGCCATCTTCCATCCATATATCATCTCTGTAAGGAAAGTAAGTTTGCACTTCAGGTGGTACACTAGATTGCTTTGATGGCCATCCAACATTAATATAGTGGTGGAGCTTTTGCAAAACGGGATCAGTCTTTGTATGATCTCTCAGCTCATCAAGTCTCATGGTAGAAAAGTTATGCACTTCCATAACCCTTTTGGTGGCCTATTGGTTAATGTGTTTGCCTTACAAACACAAGGTGCAGGGTTTGAGTCTCACAAGGGATACTTGGCTAGGCTTAAAATGGCTCACAAGGGCAGTTAGCCTAGTACTACCCTATGAAACTATGAAACTATAACAACAAAATCAAAAATCTCTGCATTAAGATGTCCCATTGTGTTTCTGGGTGATCTGGATAAGGTATCAGCCTGATAAAGAAGTTTTCCTTTTATATAGACCATTTTAAAGTTGTACATTTGCAATTTGAGCATCATTCTTTGTAATTGGAGTTGAATGTATAGGCTTCTTTAGAATATAAACTAGAGGTTGGTGATCAGTTTCAATCTGAATAGCTTAGCCATAGATATAATCATGAAACTTGCAGCATGCAAATGCTATTGCCAAAAGTTCTTTCTCAATTTGAGCATACTGCATCTCAGTTTGGGTTAGAGTTCTAGATGCATAGGCTACTGGTCTTTCTTCCTGAAGAATAACTGCACCAAGACCAACTTTTGAAGCATCACAGAAAATAGTTACTGGTATACTGACATCATATATATCAGTACCATATTACTGGTATAATGACATCTTATTAACAGAGACATTGAGAGCCTCCAAACATTGGACTCTACCCAGTTTGGCTTTGTTATGGGCAGATCATGCCTCCTACACCTGGTGGTCTTCTTTGAGACAGTTACCAAGGCTTTAGACGAGGGAAAAGGAGGTCCACAGAGCCTACCTAGACCTCGCAAAGGTTTTCGACACCATTCCCCATTCTGGTATTATAGACAAGCTCACCAGCCTGAACATAAACCCCTACATCACGAGATGTGTTGCCAGTTGGCTCACGGATAGAACCCACATGGTGAGAGTTGCAGGCACTAGGTCCAACTCTAAACTGGTTACAAGTGGCGTCCCCCAGGGCTGAGTCCTGGGACCCCTCCTGTTCGGTATATACTACTCAGAGGTACAGGCAAGTACAGGAGGACTACGACTGACCAAGTTGGCAGACAACTGCAAACTGGGGGCTATAATTGACTCTCTGGCTGATACAGACATCCTCCAGAAGGGTCTCATTGGGATGGATACCTGGTGTCAAAATCATGGCCTCAAGTTAAATGCCAAAAGTGCATAGTCATCCCTTTTGGAAAAAACAAAGTACCGATGAACTACCACATATGTGGTAGTCCGCTAAATACAGAAAATGCAATAAGAGATTTGGGGACCGAAGTAGATAATAATCTCTCCTTTGATAATCATATTGCCAAGGTGGTTAGAAAATCCTTCTATGTGGCCCACCTAATCACAAAAGGGCTCACATCTAGAACAAAAGAGGTTATTGTGTCCTCTACTCATTACTCATCAGACTCATCACAGAGTACAATGTCCCATTTGGGATGTACCTTACAAGACATCTGCAACAGCTGGAAAGACCACAGAAGAACCTCACCAAGAGTATTACTGGCCTCAAACAGATGCCCTATGCAGCCCGACTGAAGAAACTCTAGCTGTACTTGGTTGCATACCACTTACTCAGAGGTGATCTCTGCCTGACATACAAGGCCATGTCCAACCCAGAATTGATGGACATGTTCCACCTAAAAAAAAAACAAATCCCTGACAGCCACATGCTCTCGAGATCTAAACCTCACTACAATGATAAATAGGACATGCTGGAGGGATAGATTCCTATCCCAGAGACTCCACATGCTTTGGAACAGGATACCAATATACATTAGGCAGAGCCCTCACTAACACTCTTCAAGAGAAACCTTGACGAGTGGATGGGAAACAGAAAACTTACCCCGGGGATCACTGCAGTGGCTCTGCTGGACAGAGGCACAGGGAACTAACGGTTCTGCTGGACAGAGGCACAGGGAACTAATCTAAGGGGGCAGCAAAAGCCAACACAATCTGACTAGGCTTATAGATGCCCTCGGGCAGATAATGTAGTACTTACCTATGAACCTATAGTATCTTAATGTAGGTGGGGTGGCAATTTTCTTCTTAAGGTCTTCAAATGCCCTCTGGTGCTGTTCCAACCAAGACCATGCAACATGTTTGCACATCAGCTCTCTTAAAGATGTTGTCAACTCACTGAAGTCTGGTGTAAACCTTCCTAAATAGTTGACCATACCAAAAAAACATTGTAGAGCTTGAGCATTATGCAGTGCTGTCATCTCAAGAATGGGTGCTTGCTTGGATGGGTCTAGTTGCAAGCCAGTGCTAATAAATAAATGTCCTCCATATAACTTCTGGTAGTCTGAATTTTCACTTCAGAGGACTTTGCTTCAAGTCCACTTCACATGCTCTGTCTAGAACTTTCTTAAGGTTTCTGTCATGCTCTGCTTTACCATTGCTCCAACCAATAAATCATCTACTATTATGGCACAAGAATAACCCGAAAAAATGCTCCACTGCACGCTAAAAGACTTTGCTTGCAGAATATATTCCAAAAGGCATCCTAATGAATCTATATCTTCCAAATGGGGTACTGAAAGTAGTCAGTACTGAAGATTTGTGATCAAGCATCACTTGCCAAAATGAACTTTTTGCATCCAAGACAGAAAAAAACAGTGGCATTTGATGTTAGGGCTGTAGCTTCCTCGACTGTATGCATAAGATGATGAGGTCACTTTTATGCTTTGTTCAAATCTCTTGGGTCATTGTATATTCTGATTTTGTCTGAGCCTTTTTTGTGGGCTGCTACCATGGATGACACCTATTCATTTGGTTCTGTAACTGGACAAATTACACCTTGCTGCACCATTTTATCCAACTGTGCTTTGACTTTATCCTGCATAGCTATTGGAACTTTTCTTGCTGGTCTAATCACTGGACTGACTTCTGGGTCTAACTTCATAGAATACACAACTGGAAGTTTGCCTAACTTGTTGTTGAAAGCATCAGCATACTCTGAAAAAAAATAGCTTCAGTAAAACTGGAACTGGGACATGTGTTGATATGAACTTCTTTGTTAAAGGAAAGCAGATTCATTCTCAAACTATCTCTGAGACCCAACAATGACTGCACAGGTTTTCAGAGTACATAGCAGTTCCTAGCCAAATAACAAGAAAGCACTACTGAGCCTTCAGTTTGAATTTCTTCACCATCATAAGTGACAAGTTTCACACAACTGGCCACATTAAGTTGCTCACCAGCTCTCACCTTATCAAATGTGTCTGCTGACATAACATTACACCTCGAAGCAGTCTACTTTGAGCTTGGTGGATTTACCATTGATCTTGACAGTATAAAACACTTCATTCTTTGCCAGCAAATCTACTGCAGCAACATTTTCACCAATTACTAATAAACCATCTACGTAGAAAATAGGGTTGCAACTCTCTATATGACCAACCTGCTTTTTAAGTGACCCTTCTTTATAACTGTGTGAGGTATACTTGATTTGCAAAACTTTTGAAAATGGTTCTATTTTTTATACTTGTGGCATTACTGACCAAATGTTAAGCACTTTTCTCTTTTAGACTAATGATTGGCAATTGTGATAGTTAACAATAAAGCTTGATTTGGGTTTTGCTGACTCACCCTTGTACTGCACTGAGCATATCTTTTTCACTAAACAAGTCTTAGAACTTTCTGGAAAACTGCAGGTTTTACATGCCAAACTCACAGGGTTTACAGTTGCAATGTGCTTAGGCCTGCTTCTGCTTGCCACGTGTTTCCTGCTGTCTACATTTGCTCAGGAGCCTGCTTAAACCATGCTCTTATCACTAGCAAGCATACTTGTATGCCTTTCTGTAACTTCATGGATTTGACAAATCACAATAGCTTTGCTCAGCATTAAATCACTGTCATGAAGCAAAATCTTTCTCACTGCAACACTATTAATGCCACACACAAGCCTGTCCTTTATTAACTCATCTTTTAAGCCACCAAACCTGCACGTTTTAGCTTTGTTTCTCAGGTCAGTAATATAAGCTGCAAAAGTTTCTACTTGCTTTTGACCTCTTCTGTAAAACAAATGCCTCTCTAATGTAATATTTGTTTGAGGGTTACACATTTCCCTAAATTTGTATTTCAAACACTTGGGGTCCTCCCTTGATTCAGTCTGTACAACAATATGACAGTTTTCCAACTTCTCCTTCATATACTGCTGGTGCACACACAAATGAACACTCCCTTTCAATGGCCTTTGACCCAGCTATGTTTAGCAAATCGAATGCCCTGGTATGTGCATCTTTGTCAGAATAAGCTGCTTGTATAAAAATATCATACTCTTGCTCAAATATTCTTCAATTTCTCTGCAATATACCGATCCAATACAAGTGGTGATGGTTTTCAAAATCCATCTGCCATGCCAACAAATTACAGTAAAACAATGCAACCCAGTCCACTGGTAACAGTACGAAGATGCACACTTATACATATGCCAAAAATGTATGCCAGTACTTATAACTATGCCCAATAGCACAACAAGACTCTGAATAACTGAACTTTAGAACCAAAAAACTAATCCAACAATTCCTGCAAACAGCAACAGATGTAGAAACAAACTGGAAGCAGCAGCTGTACAGGATCCAAAATCCACCTTTATTCCACATACATAAAACCAGGTTAAGCACTTTCGTCTTATTACAGGAAAGACATCATCAGAGTTCATAACTGAACTTTGTGAAATAAGTCTCCTGGGCACAACAATACTCTTGAAATCACTGTACTGTAAGAAATTGCCTCTTATCAGTGTAAGAAATACTTCAAAATAACTGCACTGTGTGAATAAACTTGGCAGAAGAAGCAAAGAGTAAAAAACATTTCAAAGTAATTGCATTTTGCTCATAAACAGTACACTGTACAACCGATAACTTTCTCAAAATGGCTTTACTTTGCTAAATTCATTTGTACAGTGCAAGAAGCACTCTGTAATGGTGGCACTCTGAATAGACACACCCAGCACAAGAAACGTTTTGAAATGCCTGTATTCTGACTGCACTTTACAAAATAGTTGCACTTTGCATACAAATGAACTCTTCAGAATAAATGCACAATAATAAGCACACACTGTAAGCACTTTTACATACTTTGAGATACTTTGAATAACTCCAATTATGCCCTGAATAGCTTCAAGCAATGCAAAACAGTAGTTTATGCCAAAACAGAGTACTTTGCCAAAAAAACATGCAGTCACCTTGCTTTATTTATGCTTAATGTGCCATTTTTTGCCCTTTATTATATTCATTTTGCTTGTTTAATCTCTTTTCATGCCCATTATACTTTTCTTATGCTTGTTTTATTCTAAACAAATATATTAATTTTAAACATTTTCTTTAATTAACAATCTTTTTTGTGCCTCTCGCTTGTGTAATAATGTGTTCTGTGCCCTTGTAATGCTCCATTTTATCTTTTTTAATAAATAAATCATTTGTGCAAGTTTTCATTAGTTTTGATTCATTTCTGGCCCTTTTTTGTGCTAGGTTCTCTTAGTTTACCTTTACCGTTAACTCTGCACCTAGTAGCCTTGAAAAGCAGTCTATGGAATAACAGTTCTCTCACCACGTTGCTAGTCTGGTCAGGATAAAACAGACAAACATTCATGGGTTCTGTTCAAGCTGCTTTATTATATACAAACACATCAGGATTGAGGCTTAGTAACTTTAACTTATAGGTTCATAGGTTCATAGGTTCATACTAGGCTATCTGCCCTAGGGCATTTACAAGCCCACCCAAGTGTGTTTGGCTTTTGCCACCCAATTTAAATAAGTTTTAGTATGCCCTTTTTCAAGGTTAGTTTACTGTGCCTCTGTCTAGCAGTGACACAGAAGTGATCCCGGGGTAAACCTACGATCTCCCATCCACTCGTCAAGATTCCTCTTGAAGAGAGTCAGTGAGGGACTCTGCTAACGTGGACTGTGATTCTATTCCAGAGTGAAGGGAGCCTCTGGGTTATGAATCTGACCCTCCAGTATGTTTTATTTATTTCTGTGCTGAGGTTCAAGTCTCTCAAGCGTGTAGCTCGAAGGGATTTGGATTTTCTGAGGTGAAGCATGTCTATTAATTCTGGGTTGGACATGGCTTTATATGTCAGGCATAGATCGCCTCTAAGTAGGCGGTATGCATCTGAGTAGAGCTGGAGTTTCTTTAACCGAGCAGCATATGGCATCTGTTTGAGCCCCTTGATCCTCTTGGTGAGGTGCTTTTGGGGTCTTTCTAGTTGCTGCAAGTGTCGGGTAAGGTACATCCCGAATGGGGTATTGTATTCAATTATGGGCCTGATGAGGTATGAGTAGAGGGGCACAATGACCTCCCTTGATCTAGATGTGAATCCCTTCATGATAAGGTGGGCTAAATAGAAGGTTTTTCTAACCACTTTGGCCATGTGGTTGTTAAAGGAGAGATTGCTATCAACTTGGGTCTCCAGGTCTCTAATTACTTCTTCCGTACTTAATGGATTTCCACCTATGTGGTAATTTGTGGGCACTTTGTTTTTGCCAAAGGGGATGACTATACACTTTTTGGCATTTAGCTTGAGGACATGGCTCTGGCACCAGTTATCTGTCTCAATGAGACCCTTTTGGAGGATGCTTGTGTCAGCTGGAGAGTCAATTATGGCGCCCAGTTTGCAGTCATCTGCGAACTTGGTCAGCCATAGTCTTCCCGTGTTGGCCTGTACCTCCGAAAAATATATACCGAACAAGAGAGGTCCCAGGACTGAGCCTTGTGGGACGCCGCTTGTAACTGGTTTGGAGTCTGACATGGCTCCAGCAATCCTGGCCATGTGGGTTCTGTCCTTGAGCCAGTTTGCAACACATCTTATGACATAAGGGTTTATATTTAAGCTGGAGAGCTTATCTATGATGCCCGAGTTGGGTATTGTATCGAAGGCTTTTGTGAGGTCCAGGTAGGCTGTGTGCATCACCTTCCCCTCGTCAATGGCCTTGTTGACTGTTTCACAGAAATTGACCAGGTTGAAAAGGCAGGATCTTCCCTTAACAAAGCCGAACTGGGTAGGATCCAGTGTCTGTAGGTCCCCAATATCTTTATTTATGAGTTCCATGATGATCCTCTCCATAGCTTTGCAGACCAGGCTAGTCAGGCTTATGGGGCGGTAGTTGCCAGGGTCTGTTGAGGCACCACCTTTGTGGAGAGGGACCACTGTTGCTGTACGCCATTCTTTGGGTACATATCCTGTAGTAAGGCTGAGATTGAACAGAAGCTTTATGTTGGGGTTCAGCTCTTCTTGGAGTTCATGTAGGAAGCAGCCCAGGCCACCGTCTGGTCCCATTGATGCTGTGTTTTTTGCTTTGGAGAGGGTTGCTCTTACCTGGGCATCTGAGATGTCAGGGGGGCAGCACTCAGCTGGGATGGATATTTGCTCTTTTGGGGGGGGGGGTGGAGTTTGCACTGAACCTGTCAGCCAGGATGTTGGCAATGTTTGTGGGTTCAGTATATTTTTTGTCATTTTGGACTAACTCTGAGCATACCTGGGAGTTACCACCCAGGTTCCTAACATAACTAAAGAAAGCCTTGTGATTATCTTTAGTGTCCTGTGCAATTTTTCTCTCGAAGCTGGCCTTAGATGATTTTATGAGGGACCGTAGTTTTTTGCTAATACTGATCAGAGATGCCTTCCCTTTTAGGGATTTTGCTCTATCATGTAGTAGCTTCCTCCTTCTGTTGTATAGTTTATTTATTGCTGGGGTCCACCAGACAGGACGCCTGTGTTTGGGGGATTAGGTCTTGGTTTTATTTGGGATTGCATGATCCATGCATTCCTGGAGGTGTCCATAGAATGCTGTTATAAAGGATTCTGCAGTTTGGACTGTAGTTTCCACTGGTCCAGGGGGGTTGAAGGATTTCACCACGGTTTTGAGGAGTGAGAAGTTTGCTTTAGAGAAGTTTTTCACTGTGGTTTACTGGGCTGGGGTTGGGGTCGGGATGTGGACATCCAGTGAGATTAATTTATGGTCCGATCTAACCAGTGAGGGGTATACCTCTTGTATGGAGCATAGAGTCCCCATGTTGGTGATGATCAGGTCCAGTATGTTTCCCCTCTTGTGGGAGTTGTGACTAGTTGTTCCATAGCATTTGAGTTTATAAATTCTAGGAACTTTTGGGCTATGGTATTGGGGCTTGAGTAATGCTCCCAGTCTATGTTTGGGTAGTTGAAGTCTCCCAATATAATGGTGTTTGGAGAGACCTTCATATTTTTCAGTGTTCTCAGGAAAGCCGAGTGGGGTTCCTGAGTTTGGGAGGGTGGTCTGTAGCAGGCTATAAACTGAAAGGCAGTTTTACCCACTGTTAGTTGCACATGGATGGTCTCCGATGCTTCGTGCAATGCCACCAACCTGGAGGTGTGGGTATCTTTGATGAATATGGATACTCCCCCTCCTTTTGTGGTTCGGTCCAAGTTTAGGGGCCAAAAAGCATGGTATGAGGTATAACCTGGTAGTGCTGGGGTGCTCTCAGGAGCCTTGAACCAGGTTTCTGTCACTGCACAGACATCAATGCTTTCCATGCTGAGGAGAGCTTCGAGTGCGTGCATCTTGAGGTTTAGACTTCTGGCGATGAGTAGCATTGGCCTTAGTTTCTTTTTCCTTGTGTTATCTGTGGAGGTGGGTTTGTCTTTTGAGCCTTGCCTAAAAAAGGCACTATGGGTGTGGCAAGAGCCTTTGCCAATATCCGAAAGCCCAGGGGTGGCAGGTGCAAGCCGTCCCTAGTGAAGCGACGTGGTTTGTCGAGCATGTCATCCCAGGCTGACAGGCACTGGATCACCTTTGAATGACACCACAACTTTAGCCAATTGTTGAAATTGATCATCTTGTCTTTATATTGTGGCATCATTCTTGGTGAGGGTAAGATGCTACTCAAGGTCAGGGTCATACCGGCCTGGGTTACATGCTCAGAGAGCTCCTCTATGTCTCTTTTCATGTAGTCCAGGGAGGTCCATCTCAGGTCATTCACACCAGCATGGACAATAACTGAGTCGTATTTGTACTTGCCTTGGAGTGACCTGAGTGCTTGTGTTATATGTTGAATCCTAGCGCCCGACAGGCAGCTCACCATGACCTTCTCCTTGTTCAGCCTGGTGAGCAGGATGTCAGTATGTCTGACAATAGAATCACCTATTACAAGTGTATCAGGTATGTTGTTTAGCCTTAAGGGCTGTGACTGTTTGGCACACTGACTCTGTGAGCTATGTGATGCACGTGTTCTGTTTTGGGATAGCGGTTGCTTGGATGTCTGCTTTGGAGGTCTCTTCTGCTTAGGCAGATTTTTATTTAGAGCCTCCGAGTATGTTTTTGTGTGTTTATGTGTTTGGTTTGCTGTTGTGGTAGGTCTATGTGGGACTGGAATTGTGGTGTGTGTGGTTACCTTCTCCTCCTGACTGGTTTCGTCAGTACTGAGTTGAGAGAGCTCAGCCTCCAGTTTGGCTATTTGGTTGCATCTCTCACATATGTTAGAACTTGTTGGGAGGAGAAGAGGGTTGTCTGTGTACATGAGACAGTTGTAACATTGCCTCACAATTCCCAGATTCACCAGCTGGACTGGAGAGGAAACCAACAACTGACCTTTGGACATGCTAGAATAATATAGGGGACTCCTTTATAATTGAATCAAAAAGGCCAATGGGGAACAGAGTACTCAAAGGGAGTATGTGAGGATGTAGTGCTTTTAATTTTTTAGTGCTAACTTATAGAATTGCTTGTATGAGCAAGTGTCAGGTTTTAGATTTAGAATAGGGTGTTTATTTTGTGAGCTAGAGCAGTTTTAAGGGAAAAAGTGAAGAGTAGACTTTGTGGAGCCGAGAATGGTTTAAACCCGATTACGCGGCGCTGCGCTATGTGCAAAATCATGCAAAGCTGCGTTAAAGGGGGTTTTATACAGGGGGACTTGAAAGAGCTAGAAATTGGCCCAAAACGGCCAATAGACTACAAGATTCTTGTGCTGGGTTCACTCCTCCAGGGACAGATAGGCTGCTCTAAGCTCTCCACTCCCACTGGTGAACAAAGAAGCCTCCTTCTATCCAAGAAAGGAAATGGGCAACAGAGGAACTATCCAAAAGTCCAGAATACAGCAAAGCCTGTATTAGGGACTATTCTAGGTCAGGAAAGGTGGGAAACATGGATAATTGTTTTGTTTTTTTTTGCTTTTTAGTACAAAAACAGCAGAAAATGCAGTAAATATATAACACAGGCTAGCACACTTGAGTGTATAGCCTCAACAGGTAAATTCAACAAACAGGACAAGTTTTTAAAGTGCAGGTAAAAAATAACTGTAAAACAGCTTTAAACAGGCAAAAGAGCAGATATTCTCACTTTTCAGCGAGAATGGACAGTCGCACAGGTAATAGCAGAAAAAAATATACTTAATCAGGTAAGCAGTTGCTCTTTTTGTCTCTCTGCTGCTAGCACCACTCTGCAGGACCACGAGGAGCTTTGCTGAGTAGGAACAAGCGCAAAAATCGTGCCAAAGTGGGTTTTATACAGGGGGACTTGAAAGAGCTAGAAATTGGCCCAAAACGGCCAATAGACTACAAGATTCTTGTGCTGGGTTAACTCCTCCAGGGACAGATAGGCTGCTCTAAGCTCCCCACTTCCACTGGTGAACAAAGAAGCCTCCTTCTATCCAAGAAAGGAAATGGGCAACACAGGAACTATCCAAAAGTCAAGAATACAGCAAAGCCTGTATTAGGGACTATTCTAGGTCAGGAAAGGTGGGAAACAAGGATAATTTTTTTGTTTTTTTTTTGCTTTTTAGTACACAAACAGCAGAAAATGCAGTAAATATATAACACAGGCTAACACACTTGAGTGTGTAGCCTCAACAGGTAAATTCAACAAACAGGACATGTTTTTAAAGTGCAGGTAAAAAATAACTGTAAAACAGCTTTAAACAGGCAAAAGAGCAGATATCCTCACTTTTCAGTGAGAACGGACAGTCACACAGGTAATAGCAGAAAAAAATATACTTAATCAGGTAAGCAGTCGCTCTTTTTGTCTCTCTGCTGCTAGCACCACTCTGCAGGACCACGAGGAGCTTTGCTGAGTAGGAACAAGTGCAAAAACCGCACCAAAGCGGGTTTTATACAGGGGGACTTGAAAGAGCTAGAAATTGGCCCAAAACAGCCAATAGACTACAAGATTCTTGTTCTGGGTTCACTCCTCTAGGGCCAGATAGGCTGCTCTAAGCTCCCCACTCCCACTGGTGAACAAAGAAGCCTCCTTCTATCCAAGAAAGGAAATGGGCAACACAGAAACTGTCCAAAAGTTCAGAATACAGCAAAGCCTGTATTAGGGACTATGCTAGGTCAGGAGAGGCGGGAAACAAGGATAATTTTTTTTTTTTTTTTTTTGCTTTTTAGTACACAAACAGCAGAAAAAGCAGTAAATATATAACACAGGCTAGTGCACTTCAGTGTGTAGCCTCAACAGGTAAGTTCAACAAACAAGACAAGTTTTTAAAGTGCAGGTAAAAAATAACTGTAAAACAGCTTTAAACAGGCAAAAGAGCAGATATTTTCACTTTTCGGCAAAAACGGACAGTCGCACAGGTAATAGCAGAAAAAAATATACTTAATCGGGTAAGTAGTCACTCTTTTTGTCTCTCTGCTGCTAGCACCACTCTGCAGGACCACGAGGAGCTTTGCTGAGTAGATAAACTATAAACAAACTAGCTGCTACACTCATACATGCTCACTCTCTACCTGCACTCCCAAAATGGCACTGAAGCTAGCACGTGCTTGCTATTTATATGCACATGCTGTCCTTGAAATGTTTCTTAAAGGTAAAAAACAGACACACTATTCTACAGCCTCCCTCTTTGAGAAATGGGTCATGCATTATTGATACATCAATTGACATGCAATTAATACAAAATAATTCTTTGTCATGCAATTATACAGAATTTAATACATATAGACAACTATGTCCAGGTTGCTGAGTATTTTACACTAGGTCTAGAAATACGGCCAAATCATGCAACAGAAATTAGAACTAGGTCTAGCAAATGGGACTGTCTCTGATCAATGTTCAACTTTGGGGGCATCAGGAACATCATCTGGAATGGATGTAGAAGTTAAGACATGTTCTGCAACAGGAATATTGTCTGGATTGCTCTGAGATCTAGAGTCTGTATCACAGGAACAATGCTGCGATATCGATTCTAACACAGGAAGAAGATGACTGGAATTTCTCCTGTACTCCACACCCTCAGATTCTATGAAGTATTATCTCGGCTTGGTATATATACCTGTTACTTGGCCAATCTGGTCGTAATCTTTTGCCATTTGTATCCTCACTGTCTCTTCTTCTTTCAGTGTATGAAGAAATTTGCTCAATTTATCAGAGCTGGACTTCTGGAAAGAATGTTTTCTGAATAGTTGGGCTTTGATTGTTCTGTTGTTCTTAGCTTTAGGCCTCAACAAACTGGAACTGATAGGCAATGTTATTCTGGTCTGCCTAGATAGAAGTCTCTGAGCAGGCGAGCCGAGTATATCATCACGGGGTGTGTTTCTGAGATTTGGTAAGTTCAGAAAGACATCAGTATTATCACACTTTGACTTCTCTAATAATTGCTTTGCACTTTGTACTGCACATTCAGCTAGTCCATTTGACTGTGGGTATTCTGGACTACTAGTGACATGTACAAAGTCCCATTCTTTTGCAAACTTCTGAAACAACTGACTGTTAAGTTGCATACCATTGTCAGAAATAACTTTGTGTGGACTACTATGGACTGAGAAATGACATTTCAACTTGGTGATAACAGCAGTAGATGTTAAGTTAGGTAGCAAATCAATCTCAAATCAGTTCGAATAAGAGTCTTCCAACACTAAGTAATGCTGATTCTTCCACTTGAATATAGCAGTGTCTAGAGTTGACCAAGGTAGTTCGGGAAATGGATTTAATTGAAGTGGTTATTTTTTCAAATGCGATTTAGTACTATTTGCATAGTGAACAAGAAGAAAGTACTTTATCAATGTCTTTTACAGGAGAAGTCCGAAATACTAGTCCTCTCTCCTTTCTTTTGGTAAATTTAACCTGGGTGACCATGATGCAAAACCTGGATATATTCACATTGT
Organism: Protopterus annectens; assembly: GCF_019279795.1. NCBI lineage: Eukaryota > Metazoa > Chordata > Ceratodontiformes > Protopteridae > Protopterus > Protopterus annectens. The sequence continues at coordinate 254,014,716 of NC_056725.1, forward strand.
AAGGAAGCAGGAACAACAATTTTAGGGCCTTTGAAAGTAATGCCATCTTCCATCCATATATCATCTCTGTAAGGAAAGTAAGTTTGCACTTCAGGTGGTACACTAGATTGCTTTGATGGCCATCCAACATTAATGTAGTGGTGTAGCTTTTGCAAAATGGGATCAGTCTTTGTATGATCTCTCAGCTCATCAAGTCTCATGGTAGAAAAGTTATGCGCTTCCATAACAACAAAATCAAAAATCTCTGCATTAAGATGTCCCATTGTTTTTCTGGGTGATCTGGACAAGGTATCAGCCTGATAAAGAAGTTTTCCATTTTTTATAGACCATTTTAAAGTTGTACATTTGCAATGTGAGCATCATTCTTTGTAATCACACTGGAGCTGAATGCATAGGCTTCTTTAGCATAGAAACTAGAGGTTGGTGATCAGTTTCAATCTGAATAGCTTAGCCTTAGATATAATCATGAATCTTGGAACATGCAAATGCTATTGCCAAAAGTTATTTCTCAATTTGAGCATACTGCATTTCAGTTTGGGTTAGAGTTCTAGATGCATAGGCTACTGGTCTTTCTTCTTGAAGAATAACTGCACCAAGACCAACTTTTGAAGCATCACAGAAAAGAGTTACTGGTATACTGACATCATATATATCAGTACCATATTACTGGTATAATGACATCTTATTAACAGAGACATTGAGAGCCTCCAAACATTGGACTCTACCCAGTTTGGCTTTGTTATGGGCAGGATTTCAGGAATTGCCACAGTGTCACCAAATAGATCTAAGTCCTCTCAAAGTTTAAACTATTCTCTAAAGGACCAACCACAATGAAAAGTTTAGATATATTTAATAATAAATAATGAAAGAGCATGAAAATACCAAGTATCTATTTACAGTAAACACCAGAGTTTCAATCACAGGAGAAATTAAAATAACATAGAAAAATAGATTCACAGAGATACAGAAAAACAGTACTTAACTAATCTCACTATATTTTTGTGACTTATCTAAAAAATTATTATTCCCTGTTTCACTAACTAGAGCAAGGCAAGATGAAGTAGATGAGGGATCCTTCCTTGTCAGGTTCCAAAAATAGAGTGCTCTGAGACATCAGTCTCATCTAGTATTAAAATATAATTTTAGTGATGGATTACAGAATGACATCACATACATCTGGTCATCTGAATTCTGGTCCCAATGCTTCCCCTATGGCTAGGAGCTGCCAGGATTTAACACATATGTGTCAACAATACAGACACATAGAGCTTGCTTATATCTGTTGCAGTTTCTAGAAGTCATAAAAAACATAAAACACTTCCACTCTTCCAGAGTAGCAATTAGTTCCCTGCTAGAGACAATACAGAAGGCCTCCTAGTACTTGTTTTCCAAGACTTTTTGTCTCTGGCTGCAGCCATTTATTTATTTATTTACATTTGTTGACTGGAAGTGTCCGACTGGACGTAGGTCCATTTTTCAGCGGAGGCCCAGGGAGAAAAGCTCCACAATTGAAATATACAGACAGTTACATTGGATTTACATAGCAATTAATTTCATTAACATAGCAGTTAATTACAAACATAGTTACAGATGAAGAACATAGTACATCAGTAGATAATCATAACTGTTGATATTTATATGTAGAAAAGATAGTCATAACTGTAAGATACAATCTTTATGGCCTAAATTAACTAATTTAATTTAGTGCTATTTTTTAAAGTTAGCAGGACTGAGATTAAACTCTTCTCTTCCAGTATCCTCTGTTAAAACATATACATTTAATCAGTTACAATACAGTCAGGACCCACTGTTAGTAAATTTGTAACATAAGCAACTTTACAAATACAGTTTTCAACACTAGCATCTGCATAAATCAGTTGACATATAATTCTTTACAAAATTCCAGCTGCCTGTGCTGGAATATTTTACACATCCACTGCACTACTTCTCCTGGCATGGCTGGCAATACCTCACATCATCACAACATAACTTTGTAGCAACATTCCCCACGGCATCTTTACTGACAGTAACATGTAGGAATTCAATGGACACCTTGGAATAATTATAAGTAAAACATAAAAAAAGAAGTAGTATTATATAGGTAATCCACAAAAGAGGACCAAAAAATATCATCAATAAAATGTCTATAATAGTTGATGTTCTGAATAAAATTATTACTGCCATATAGATAATCATATTCCCACTGCACCAGTGCTTAGTTTGCATAAGAATTAGCAAAGACTGTGCATATTGCTATACCAATGCACTGGAGGTAAAACTCTGGCTCAAATACAAACACATTATTCTCTAAAATGAGTTCCAGCAACATACACACCAGCATCACTTTGTTAGTAGAAAAATCACTACAACATGAAAAAATGCTCTAATGTTCTTAATACCCAGGTCATTCAGTATGACAGTGAAAAGTGAAACAATATCAAGAGTAACAAAGACCAATTCATCATTATCTTCCAAATCCCTATACCAGGCACATAAATCTGGCAAAAAATTCTTAGTGTCTTTTAATACACTTAGGATACCATCCAAAATTGGTCGTATCATCTTCTCAACGAGTATAAAAAGATACTCAGTCATCCAACAGGAACTAGAAACAATTGGGTGCATGTGGGGGGGGGGTCTCTCAAGTTGTTATGTATCTTGGGTAAGCTATAAAGGATTGGAATAATGGGGTGTTTAACAAAAAAAATTTTATACATGTCTAAAGATATCAATCCAGTTGTTTGAAGATCATAAATGTAAAAATCAGCCTTATTGATTAAGCTATCGACTTGACATCTATGCGGACGGATATATGTATACCCATCTTGCAACATCTCACTCATTTTGCTTAAATAATGATGTCTATCCATTAGGACAATACCCCCTCCTTTATCTGCTGGATGTATCTCAAGATGTGAAGTCTCATGTAGTATTCTCAGAGCTTCATATTCACCTTGGGTTAAATTAAAAAATGTAGCTTTACTATTCCTCTTTGAGGTCTATCGAATATCACTCTCACAAAGTTTGGTAAAAGCTTCAACCAAAGGATGTACAACTGGTGTAAAGGAGCTGGCTTTCCTGAAGGGATATTTAATTAATGTGTCTTGCTGGGGAACATTAGATTAAGACTCACATTCCTAGCAAACAATTTGAGATCAATTATGGCATCTGTTGCATCTGACTTCATGGCAGGTACAAAAGTCAGACCTATATTGAAAAGGCTCATTTGGTCAACCTTAAGAAAGGAGGAAGAGATACTCACAATCAAGCCATTCAATTCTTGCTCTTTGTGTTCATTCTGGACAGCGTATTGCTTCTATTCATTGGAATGAACACGTCACCTTTTGGCCCAAATTTGGGACCACCGCCTTGTGAATTCTGTCTGTATAGGAAGTGGTTCCATCAAGGAAAAATGGGGATTAGCCATAGAAGTACTAATGATGGCAGTAGGTAGCTCTGTTGAAGGATGACTATTTGTATTATTGACTTCAACAACATTATCTTGCAAATGTATAGTATTGTTGATAGTGTCTATCACTTTATCATTCTCAGAATTCACAATATCAGTATCAGTCATCCTCTTGTGTAGCCAAGAAAAAACATTACCCCTACTAAAATCAAGCAAGTCTCTCTGTAATTTCTTCCTCTTAGTTAACTGTAGCCTTGAGTCATAGGCTAAAAATTATCGAATAATTCATCAAGGTATACTTTACGATGCTCAGAAGTAAACTTATGAAAAATATCATTCAGTAACCTTTGAATCTCACTTAGGAGTAATTCTTCTTCAGGTTTAAAAAGGTAATTAAGAGCTTCATATAATTAAAGCTTACTTGTAAATTCAGGGACTGCCAGCATTTAAGGATCTCCAGCTAACTATTTCCATAGGTTGGCATCTTCAGCATGCATAATCCCCATGATACAACCTTATGATGAATGGCAGCCTCCAGATATAAACACTGGCACTAGAGACACTTGTATTTACAGAATTTATTCTCCATATCCTTTGTGGAAATAATAAAAGCTTCATGTGTACTAGAATCCACTCTGGGACCCATATTTCACATATCAATGGGCATATGTAGCAGCAAGTTAGCATCCATTAATAACAGGTATTGGAAGTGTTCCATCTTGGGAGTTATAATCTTTCCAGGGTTATAACTGAGTTCAAGATCATGTCTTTCTACCATGTCTTGTAAGTAACCTACCAACAACAGCACACATGTAAAAAAGTAGAAAATTGGCTTGCAAGTAGAGGCTGAACTGTTAATAGAATAAATCAGAACCATACAAGAATGAACTCAGCCATCACAGCAGGGATAAGCATAAAACTTTTAATAAAACAACAAAAATAGCAAATATATAAAAGTGACAAGTGCTTTCACAGCAAGTAGCCACTTTTTTAGACCACATAATGATAAAGAGATACACATACTTAAAATGCAACTCGACAAATCAGAGAATAAAATCACATGTATTTCACTGTAAAAAATGTAATGTTCACTCGTAAGCCCATTCATAAAAAAACACTTCATTCATACAAACCTGGCCAAACAAATTAATGTATCAAAGCACATGTTCTGATAACTGACTTGATAGAAAGAGCATCAAGCATCACACAGGCAAGGAAAACTGTCAGCTTTTAAACACACAATCCATCTAAGCTCAGAACATTCAGGTCTTTTTTTAAGGTCACCACCTCCTATACTCTCATTAACCTAAAACAGTAAACTTAAACCAATGTTGAGGCCCAAAATCAATAACATGCTTTGCTAAAGCATTAGTGGGTTTACTTTTATGGATATTGGCTAGCAGGTACAGGCTGAACTGTTAAAAGAATAAATCAGAACCATACAAGAATGAACTTAACCACCACGGTGGGAATAAGCATAACATTTTTAATAAAGCAACAAAGATAGCAAACATATTAAAGTGTTAAGCACTTTCATGGCAAGTAGCCACGTCTTCAGACCATATAATGATAAAGAGATACACATACTTAAAATGCGGTTCAACAAATCAAAATAGAGAATAAAATCCCATGGGCTTCAATATTAAACATGTGATGTTCACTCATGAGGCCATTCATAAAAAAGTACTTCATTCATACAAGCCTGTCCAATCAAACTAATGTATCAAACCATGTGTTCTGATTATCAGCTTGATAGAAAGAGCATCATTCAGGCTGGGAAAGCTGTCAGCTTTTAAACACAACTCATCTAAGCTCAGAACATTCAGTTCTCTTTTTAAGGTCATCACCTCTTATACTCTAATTAACCAATTCTAAAACAGTAAACTTTAACCAGTGTTGAGGCCCAGAATCAATAATATGCTTCACTAAAGCATTAGTGGGTTTACTATTATGGATATCACCCACATGCTGTAGTATCCTTTCCTTGAGCAAGCGATTCATTTTTTCTAATGTAAAAACAGTCGCAAGCTTGACACTTGGTATAATATACTACATTAGATGTTCTACAATCTACATAAAACGCAAAGAAAGTATTATAATTAAATAATGGATGTCCAATAAAATTTGTAATTCAAATAAACTTACAAGCATTACAGGACCTACATGGAAATGTGCTTGTGTGATCTCAACAAACAAAACTATAACTATAATACAACTAACGTTTCAACAATCTGTTATTATGAAATGAAAACTTAGGTTCAAAGCCTAACAACTTTCTAACAGTTACATCTGTCATTAATATCGATCAGTTCTTCTTCAGTAGATCACAAATAGTGTCTATATTGTTAGAATATGTAAATACAACACAAGGACAGGAAGTGTGTCTAATGGGGTGGGGAGCCAAATTATCATTCACTTCAGTAAAGAAAGGTTTAGCAACCATGTTCTTAAGTGAACTTATTTCATTAACAGCCTTCTGAATCTCCATACAAGAATAATCTCTGACAATAAAATCCTTGGATACAGCCCCTATATAGTCTTAGGCACTAGAAAGTGATTCATAAGCTATGCAAGCGATAATGTTGTATTCTTGAAGGTAAAAGCTAAACAAGAACTGTAGTGGGAATGACATTAGAACTCCCTAATTGAAGATGCTACTTGTAACTCATGATGATTGTGGTGATGTAGATATAGGGAATGTGTGGAAATGCCTGCTATTCCTGCAGAGTTTGAAGTTAAATATAGCATGGTTTACTTTGTCCAGAAAGTTGTGACAGTGTTGCATGGGATTATTATTATTATTATTATTATTATTATTATTATTATAATCATTATTATTATATAGTGGCACCAGAGTTGAGACTCATGTGAGTTATTTAAGACAGAGTGCGTTGTAGAGTGTAACCAGGAGTAGTTAGTCAGATATAAAGTTGGATGATTTGGGGATGATGGCTGAGGAATTTGGGTGGAAGATATGTGAAGTATTGTATCAGTGGGAGTCAGTCAGTCTACACATGTAAGAAATGGCTAAGGAGAATGCTGGATCGGTAAACTAGGAAGAAGTCTGAGTAAAATATAAAGCAGCTACCGCTGTGCTGCTTTTTTAACTATATATCTTATTTTTTTCAGTTTAATTGAAAACTACCTGTTTGCATAGACTAAATGGACCTAAATGCAAGATGTGATGTGGTGTGTGGAAATACACCAGTGGAAGACTAAACATAAGACTGTAATGCAACTATCAAAAGAGATAGTGAAACGTTAAGTGAAGGTAATAGTTACGGGCTAGGGTAGAAGCAAACAATGTGGCACATGTGTGTAGAAGAGAATAAGAGCAGGTAATTATGAGAAAATGTAAAAGAAAGTGTGCTAATTATTTGAGTTTAGAAGATGTCTGAAAGAGAAATGAGAGTAGATGCATCAAACAAAATGTTAGCTAGGTTAATAAGACTGATTCCAAAAAAACAAAGAAAAATGAAAAAAGAAAATGAAAGAATATTAAAGAATGCCAGTAATGCTATTACAGTTTTAGTTAATAACAATGAAACAGGCAAAAGGAAAACAAAATCAACAGTGATAATAACACCATCACAACTTAATTGACTTAGGATAAATGTTTCGCATACATGCATCAACATAAATACATGACAACAATGCTCTTGATTCACAAGCTGCTTGGTGTAGACTACATGCTGAAAGATATTAACAGTTAAGAACTGACACACTGGTATCAGAATAGGTAAAATCCCAAAATATTGTTTTGGACCAAAATGTCAAATTAAGGCCTAATAGGTAGTTATTACTTACTACTGATCATTTAAATTATAAACTAGAGTTATTGTGCAAAGCTATATGTAGCAAGCGGAGTTTAACTTTATTGGCCTGAATGTACCAGTAAAGACTTAAAAAAGGAAAAATTCATGGGTATCTAGAAGCCATTTTGCTGAAATTCTAGTGTGTCCTTAAGGGGTGAATTGACTATAACCAATGGCCTCCACTACAGAAGATTAAAAGTATTGCACAATGAGGTCTCTAGTTAGCCTAGATCTTTCTTTTAGTTATTACTTTTTTGAAATGTAGATGTTGTGATAGACCTTGAAACGTGGGTAGATAATTTTCTCCTATATTCATCATATTGTAAGAGTGGTTAGGAAATTCTTCTATCTAGAGCATCTGATCACAAAGGATATCTCCTCTAGATCCAAAAAGGCTCCTACCCCTCTATATTATGCAGTGATCATACCAATCATGGCATACAATGCCCATTTCAGGATTTATCTTACTAGACATTTTAGGCAGTTAGAGAAACACCAGAGGCTGAACAAATCCAAATTTCTTCTCAATTTAGAAGAATTACTGCGGTGGTGGTGCTGCGGTAGTTTTGTCGCCTCACAGTAAGATGTTGTCCTGTTCGATTCTCAGCTAAAGCGTCTTCTGTGTGGAGACATGCGTGAATGGGCGTACCTTTGTTGAAGGTTGTACATCAGGGCTGGCAACTCGGTACGTAAATATCTGCTGCCAGTCATTAGCACCGGAGTTCCACTGTGGCGACCCCTAACCGGGAAAAGCCGAAAGATACAACAACTTGGTAAGCAAAGTGGAAGACCTGCATACTCATTGATGACTCAGATGTTAGAGTCAATCTGGAAATACAAGATTCTGCTGACTTTTGTACTGAGCTGGCAAGGAGGTTTGAGACCTACTGTGAGAATATTTTGAAACAATGAGGTGGAATCCACGAATTTGTTCCAGCAAAATTTGTTCCAGCAACCAGGACACGTTTAAGAGATGGAGTTCTTAGTTGCAACCTGTGTCATCTCAAGTCTACAATGACAGCAGAAGGAAGCCCCACTTCTGAGTCTATTCAGTTTATTGCATTGCTAGAAGGAGACGTCCTGCTGATATTATGATGCACAAATGGGAGCCAAAGTTGTCACAAAGCCAGGTTTCTATAATGAAAATTAGATCAGTGGTCTGCATCAGGTCTAAAATTATACCAGATGTGCTGTAAGTAGGCTTTTCATTTCAGTGCAGTCCACTAAATGGGGCCACAAGAAGATGGGACCCATTCCCCTGCCACTTTTGGAAAGTAGAACCCTCTGTACTACCTGAATGAAGGGAAAAATAGGCCATAAAAATTCAATAACCTAATCACGGATGGTACTGCCATAACAAACTTTCTAAAGGCTTCTAAAACTTATAATATGTTTAAAGGAGAACCCTGCCCAAAAACTGGGGGAGGGGGGGGTAATTTTTTCAGCATATCTTGAACTTTTCTGCATTGCTAATGTATCTCTACCAAAATAAGTGGTTATCATTATTTTTTAATCTGTTATACCCCAAAATGACCTGAAAGGGGACTGCCATGGGTAGCATGATTTTGTTTTGTAGTCAATGCCTTCTCCCTAATGTCATTTCAGGAGACAGAGAGAAATCCTTAGGATGAGAGGACCATTTATTGTGGTTTACTCTCTCATCAGCTTATAACATTACTGTGACTATGTACTTTTGACTGTCAGCATCAATCCACATTTCTAATTACTTTGCTTTATTTCTGAGACAGCATTTTAAGGAACATTTGAATGGTAGGCTTGAAAATGTAGCTGAGTTAATTGTCCTTATCTGACCTCTGTGATTAATAGGTGTTACTTGGGCTGAGATTGTTTGTTACATTCAGTTTTTAATACTGCAACTCAAATTAGAGTATTTGATGTTAATCTTTCATCCCAGACTCACTGACTTATCTCAACAAAACACTGTATGCAATGCAAAACTGCTGTAACAAAACACCTGAAGAAGCATGCACTTTTACAGAAAAATGCACTTTTAAAAAAAATAAATTGCAAAAAAATAAAATAAAATAAGAAAAGAAAGATGAAAATGTTTTTGTTTGTGGCACTCACCATTTGATTAAAGAGAAAAACATCTTGTTCATTTGCAGCTGAAAACTAAGCTTGAATTCCTTGCTTTTATTTAGACTCCAGGCCACACTCTTTCTCTGGCATGTGATGCTGGCAATCTGTAATTGACAAATCACATTTAAATGCCAATGTTTAAGAAACATAATTTTCTTAATGATTCTGTAGTTGGAATAAGTGACTTAACCTAATGCTCTGCATCCTTACAAGCCTTCATGATGTAATAGATTATGAGACAAATACAGGAAAGAAAGGCAAACAGAGCTAAGTTCAAACATAAAACAAACTGAATAATTATTAAATGATGCTTTTTCTGTATGTGGCATGTTTAGTTTTAGATTACAGGGAAGGAAATCACTTTTTTGGGAAGAAAAATCTGACATTTACACGGAGTTCTCCTTTAATTACTCCACATATCTTCCCACCAAATGTAAACAGCAACAAGGACAACCTAATAAGAAGAGAAGTATTGTATTATTGTTCAGCTGAGATGGTGGTTGATAAAAAACAGTCTTTCTAAAGAAGCAAGAAAATCAAAATGTTTATGTTATTTTACAAAGTTATTACATGGGCATCTTCTGCAATTCATAGGTCCATAACCGTGCTTTAGGTTAACAACCGCAAAAGCCTTTTTAAGCCTAGCCATGCATCATAAATCTCCGACACTTTTGATATCCTTGATAATTGTAAGCAGGGGCTTGTGAGATGAACATTTACAAGCAAGAGCCAGGGACATAAACCATTTACAAGCTGCCCATTATAAATATAGTTGCCAAACCAGGGATGAATTTCCTGTTCCCCATCCAATTGTCAAAGTTGCACTTGAATTGGGTTAGAGAGCAAATCTACTTCACATGGATGGGCAGCCTGTTCCAGAGAAGGGGTAGTCTCTGGGATACATATTTATTTCTTCAGCAGGTGTTTTTTGTATCACAGGCAATATTTGTCTTTAATACGGGTTATTTTGGTAGTGTTTGTTTTGTGGCTATGCAAGAGGCCCATCAAAGTGGGGAATGACAATGCCTTGTATGTCAGGCATAGATCTCCCCTCAACAGCCTGTAGGGCACAGAATACAGGGTTAGGGCCATGGTGTGGTCTGCATAGGGCATTATTTAGGAATCTCTATGGACATTTCAATTAGTGAATGTGCCTGGTTAGGTAGATACCAAAGTGGGCATTGTGCTCAGTGATAGGTCTAATAAATGCTGAACTCAGTGGAACAATGACCTTCTTGGATCTAGATGCCATACCTTTGTTTATAAGTTGCACTACATAGAATGACTTCCTCACAGCTGTAGACATGATGGTCAAAGGCTACATTACTGCCTACGTGTGTCCCCAAGTCCTTAACTACTGGGTCAACTCTTAGAAATGTGTTGTTAATATGATAGTTACCAGTAGTGGATGACTTCCCAAAGGATAATGTTATCCATCTCTTGGGATTTAGTTTTAGTCCATGGCTGTGACAGAAGTTATTTGTCTGTGTCAGCCCTTCCTGGAGAATATTTGTGTTGGCATGGGATTCTATGACTGCTGCTAGTTTGTAATCATTTTGAAATTTAGTAAGCTAGAGCCCCTTGACATTGGCCTTGACTTCAGAGAAGTAAATGCCAAAAAAGGAGAGGTCTCAGAGCTGATTCCTGAAGGAATCTGCTTGTGCCTAGCCACTTTATAGAGGTGCGCTCTGCAGTTTTAACTTCCTGGATCCTGTTTGTGAGCCAGGTGGCTATCCACTGGGTGACATAAAGGTTTATACCTAACCCCTCTTGAATTTATCAACAATGCCCAAATAGGGTGTTATATCAAATGTCCTGACCAAGTTGAAGTAGGCAGTGTAAGCCATTTTACCCTCATCCATTGCTTTGGTGACCTACTCAAAAAAGTCCACCAGGTTGAGTAGGCATGACCTGCCCTTGACAAAAAACAAATTGGGTTGGTCCAGTGTCTGGAGGTTTCCTATGTCATTATTGATGTTATCCATGACAATTCTTTCCATGACTTTGCATATAAGACTAGAGAGACTTATGGATCTATAGTTTCCAGGTTCTATATATGGCCCGTCTTTGTGCAGAGGGATGACTGTTGCTATTCTCCATTTGTGAGGCAAGAAGCCTGTTTCCTGTTTGGAGACTACAGTTAAATAGCAATTCCAGGGTCCCTAAAAGGTCATGTTTCAGGTTATGCAGGAGACATCCTGGAATATTGTCTGAGCCCATCAATGCTGTGTTCTTTGGCTCAGAGAAAGTATTGAGGACGTATTCCTTAGTGATAGTAGGAGAGTTATATTTGATGGTATTTCCAGCAGGGAGTTAGGGGGGGGAGACAGGGGTAAACTTAGAGATAAAATTGTCTGGTAGTAGATTTGCTATATCTTCTGGCTTAGTAAAGGTGGCTTGATTAACAATAAACTCCACACACAATTGTGTATTTCCTTTGAGGTTGTGGACATAGCTAAAAAAGTGCATTGTGGGTGTATTCAGCCTGACAGGCCAAATTTACCTCAAATTTATCTTTGGTAGACTTTATTTGTCCTCCCAGTTGTTTGTTTAGTTTGATGACAGAGTTTTAATCCTTCTGGGTGCTAGACATACTAATTTTTGCCACAATGTTTTGCCTATTAATTTTGTCATTCCACCAGCATGGCCTATTTTTTGAGTTACTTCTGTACTTCTTCCTGGTGGATACACCATGTTTGTCTTCAATTTCTGTGAAAAGTTCCACATAAGCAGCATTGTTCTCAGGATTTTTGGAGGCTTGAAATTTTGTCAGGTTATCACTTAATAGTAGGAAGCCAGCCTTAAAGTAGTTTCTGAACATTCCAGTGGTTCTGGGCTTTGTTTTTACATCAAATTAGACCATTTTGTGGTCTGACATTACACTAGGGAGTATGTAGCCCTCTCCCATATTAGTGAGGACCAGCTCTAGTATGTTTGCTCCCTTGGACCACTGGTTCAGTGTGTTTGCATTTACAAAATCCAGAAATTTCTGTGTCCGCATGTTTGGTGTTCATAGGATCATAGGAAGTTACTAGGCTATTGGCCCTGAGGCCCTTACAAGCTTAGCCAAGATTTTAGCCCATGTTCTGACAAGTCAGCACCCAATGCCTCCTGTCTAGCAGGGACACAAGTGGAATCCCAGGGGTATATTTTCTGTTCCCCATCCAGTTAACCAGGTTGTGCTTAAAAAGGGTTAATGAGATACTCTGCATGATGTGGAGAGGAAGTCTGTCCCACAGAAGAGGAAGTCTCTGGATCACAAATCTTTCCCGCCAACAAGTCCTATTGATGTCACAGACCAGGCCTAGAATGCCTGTGTGGGTTGCTCAAGTGGAGCTAGACGTGCATATATGTATCAGTCCCATCAAGGCGGGGTCTGACATTGCTTTGTATGCCAGACAGAGGTGACCTCTGAGGAGTCTGTAGGAGACTGAGTAGAGGGACAGGGCATTTAGCCTATCTGTGTAGGGTAGATGTCTGAAGCCCTGGATTCTCCTGGTGAGGAACTTCTGTGGTGTCTCCAGCTACTGCATGTGCTTTGTGACGTACATGCCGAAAGGGGCATTGTACTCAATAATGGGTCTTATAAAGAAGACTATAGGGATGTTATGACCTCCTTGTCCCTGGATAAGATACCTTTACTAATGAGGTGGGCCATGTAAAAAGGTTTCCATACAATGGAGGTAATATGGTAGTCAAAAGTCAGTTTGCTATCAACCTTGGTGCCCAAGTCCCTCACGACTGATTGCATGCAAAGGAACTTGTTATGAATGTGATAATTTGTGGGGACATCACTCTCCCCAAGGGTGTGCTGATGACGCACCAGTCATTTGTTTGGGTGAGACACTCTTGGAGGATATCCACATCATTGGGGGAATTGGCGATAGTGCCCAGCTTGAAGTCATCTGCAAACCTGGTCAGCTATAGCCCACTGGTTTTGGCCTGCACCTCAGAAAAGTATATCCCAAACAACAGAGACCCCAAGACCAACCCATGGGGGGTATACCAGTCATTAGGGGTCTACTGCTTGAGGTGGCTTCCCCTATTTTGACTAGGTGGGTTCTATCAGTGAGCCAGTTTGCTACCTGTCTGGTAACGTATGGATCAATGCCTAGTTGAGAGAGTTTATCTGTTATACCTGAGTGGGGAATAGCATCAAAGGCTTTGGCCAGGTCAGGGTTGGTGATGTGTCTTCCCCTCATCCATGGATTTGGTGACTGTCTCGAGGAAGTTGACCAAATTTAACAGGCATGACCTCCCCTTAACAAAACCAAACTGTGTGGAGCCAAGTATTTGGAGATTGCCAATGTCCTTTTTAATGAGGCCCATGATAATCCAGCCTATGGCCTTGCAGATCAGGCTAGTTAGGCTGATGGATCTGTAATTTCCTGGATTGGTGGATGCTCCACCTTTGTGCAAAGGGATGAGAATGGATGTCTTCCACTCAACTGGACAAACCTAATACTCAGGCTTTGGTTGAATAGGGTGTCTAATGGTGCTGCAAGTTCCTGCCTGAGTTCATGTAGGATACAGCCTGGGATGCTATTGAGTCCAATGGAGGCTATATTTTTTGCCTTTGAGAGGGCAGTGATGACTTGCTCCCTATACATAAGGAGAGGGGGAGCAGGTGCTGGTGATGTCCTGATTTACTGATGGGGGACAGAGGGGTGAAGTTTTCACTGAACCTGTCTGCCAGCAGGTTGGCTATATCTACAGCATTTGTGTATGTGGTGCCCTTGACCACCAGTTCTGAGGAGATCTGAGTGCTTCCTTTGAGACTGTGGACATATGTGAAGAAGGCCTTATAATTATCTTTATTAGATGTGGTCAGTTTTGACTTGAGGTTTGTTTTGCAGGATTTCACTAGTGCTTTTATTTGCTTATTCAGGCTAAGAAGACATTGTTTCCAATTAGGCACTTGTTTCTTCTTGGTCCTGGAAAGCAATTTTTTTTTCCTTTTGTTATAGAGTTTATTTATTGCAGATGTCCACCAGGCAGGTTTACTCTTCCTTGAGGAGGAGGATTTTGTCCTGTCTGGTATTTCTGATTCCATGCAGCTATATAAATGCTCGTATAGGACTTTGGTGTAGGTTTGGACATATGTGCCATTTCCTATGGAGGGGGAGTGAAGCTGTGAAGCTGTTTATACCTTCCCTTGGGAGGTTGTAATCAGCTTTAGAGATTTTTTTTTTGTTTGACATTAGGGTGGGTCAGGGGAGATGGTGACTTTGAAAGTGACTGCTTTGTGGTCGGATCTTACCAGTGAAGATGACACTGTAAGGATGCTGCAGTGGTTAGTCATATTGGTTAATACCAAATCCAAGATATTATCACCTCTTGTGGGGGTGTTGACCAACTGGTCCAAGGCATTTGCATTGACAAAATCAAGGAATCTCTGGGCATTTATGTTTTGGCATGAGTAGTTCTTCCAATCTATAGTTGGATAGTTAAGTCACCCAGGATCAGGATAAAGTGTTGAATCTTGATATATTTGAAGAGGTCCAGATAAGTGGAGTGGGCATCTTGAGTTAATGTTGGGGGCCTGTAACTAGCTATGATTGGAATAGGGGTCTTGTCAGCAGTTAACTGCACCTGGAGTGTCTCCTGTGTGTCATACTGTTTGACCAGCCTGGAGGTGTGCATTTCTTTAATATATATTGCAACTTCACCTCCTTTTGCTTTACTGCCCATGGCTTGGGGGTCTGAATGTATGATATGACAAGTAACTTGGTATGGCTGAGGTGCTATCCACAGCTTTGAACCCAGTTTCTATGACTTCACAAATGTCTACATCTTCCAGGGTAAAGAATGCTTGCAATGAGTGCAGTTTCATGTTTAGACTCCTAGTGTTTAGCAGTATGACCTTTAATTTGCTTTTTGATTAAATTTTCATGTTGGTAGTTTTGACCTCATGGCATTGCCTATAAAAGGCACTATAGGGGAGGCAAGAGCCTTTGCTAGAAGCCTGAATCCCAAGGGAGACAGATGCAGGTCATCTCTAGCAAAGCATTGTGGTCTGTCGATCATGTCTTTCCAGGCTGTCAGGTACTGGATCCCCTTGGAATGACACCAGAAACTAAGCCAATTTTTAAAGTCAGTCATTTTCTGTTTGTATTGAGGCATCATTCTGGGTGAAGGTAAAATGCTGCTTAAGGATGGGAACATATCAGCCTGGGACACATATTCACTGAGCTCAATAATGTCTCTCTTCATATAGTCCAGGGAGATACATCTCAAGTCATTCACACCAACATGGACTATGACACAGTCATAACAGTACCCGTTGTTGAGAGACTTATGTGCATGGCGATATAGTGGATTCTGGCACCTGACAAATAAGTGTGACTTTCTCCTTATCCAGACTAGTGAAGGGCACAGCTGTGTGTCTTACAATGGAGTCTCCTATGACTAATATGTTGGGTTTATGTTTCAGCCTTAGTGGGGCTATGTATAGTGTTTGGTGTAGTGGGCAGTGGAATTTGCATGTGTTTTGTCTTGGAAATCTCTTTTGTTTGGTATGTTTTTACTGAGGACTCCACATATGTGGCTGTGTGTTATGTAGGTGTGGGTAGAGTTTGAGGTGTGGTGTTTGTGTTGACATTACCAGTGCCAGATATACTGGCTTGTGAGGGAGAGAGCATAGATTCTCGACTCTTAATGTAATTGCATCTATCACAAATTGTGTTCCTAGGTGGGAATAGTAGATGGTTGTCCATGTACATGAGGCAGTTGCTACTTTGTCTCAGGATACCCATATCAACCAGACTCACAGAATAAACCAAAGGAAATTGTCCATTCATATTTGACAGAAACTGAAGGAGAGAGGCCAGAGAAAGCTAAAGGGGTAAAGGGTGGAAGGTCTAAGAGGAGTACTACTAGGTGATCACACAAGTGCTATTAAGGGAAAATACATAGCTGGAATACCTCACAATAGGTTAGAAACAGTGCAGCTGTGGTGCGTGATGTGAAAACAAGTCCAAACCAGGTCAAACATGGGATTTAAATACCACAAAAAATAGAAGGTTCTAGTAACACAGAAATCTAGCCAATCCAGCTCGTCCCTGCTTTCTTTACCAGCCTGTGCCAGACAAGGTCCAGACAGCCCTGATCCTCTCACTAGCAGAGGAGAAGGAGGAAGCTACTACACGATAGAGCAAAATCCCAAAAAGGGAAGGCATCTCTGATCAGTACTAGCAAGAAACTACGATCCCTCATAAAATCATCTAAGGCCACCTTCGAAAGAAAAATTGCACAAGACGCTAAAAATAATCACAAGGCCTTCTTTAGTTATGTCAGAAACCTGGGTGGCAACTCCCAGAAATGCTCTGAGCTAGTGCAAAATGACAAAAAATACATTGAACCCACAGACATTGCCAACATCCTGGCAGACAGGTTCAGTGCAAACTCCCCCCCCCCCAAAAAAGAGCAAATGTCTATCCCAACAGAGTGTAATCTCCCTGACATCACAGATGCACAGGTGAGAGCTGCCCTCTCCAAAGCAAAAAACACAGCATCAATGGGACCGGACGGTGTCCCGGGCTGCGTCTTACATGAGCTCCAAGAAGAACTGAACCCTCACATAAAGTCACTGTTCCATCTCAGCCTTACTAAAGGATATGTACCCAAGGAATGGCGTACAGCAACAGTGTTTCCACTCCACAAAGGTGGTGCCACAACAGACCCCGGAAACTATCGCCCTATAAGCCTGACTAGCCTGGTCTGCAAAGCTATGGAGTGTATCATCATGGAACTCATAAACAAAGACATTGGGAACCTCCAAACACTGGATCCTACCCAATTTGGCTTTGTTAAGGGCAGATCTTGCCTCTTGAATCTGGTTGACTTCTTTGAAACAGTCACCAAGGCCATAGATGAAGGGAAGGTAGTCCACACAGCCTGCCTGGACCTCGCAAAAGCCTTCGACACAATACCCCACTCGGGCATCATAAATAAGCTCACCAGCTTAAATATCAACCCCTGTGTCACAAGATGGGTTGCAAACTGGCTCAGGGATAGAACCCACATGGTCAGAATTGCAGGGGCCATGTCAGACTCTAAACCAGTTACATGTGGCGTCCCACAAGGCTCAGTCCTGGGACCTCTTTTGTTCGGTATATATTTCTCTGAGGTACAGGCTAACACAGGAGGACTATGGCTGACCAAGTTCGCAGATGACTGCAAACTGGGTGCCATAATCGACTCACCAACTGACACAAGCATCCTCCAAAAGGGTCTCACAGAGATGGATAACTGGTGCCAGAGCCATGGCCTAAAGCTAAATGCCAAAAAGTGCATAGTCATCCCCTTTGGGAAAAACAAAGTGCCCACAAATTACCACATAGGTGGAAATCCATTAAGTATGGAAGAAGTAATTAGGGATTTGGGGATCCAAGTAGATAGCAATCTCTCCTTTGACAATCACATTGCCAAAGTGGTTAGAAAGACCTTCTATATAGCCCACCTTATCACAAAAGGGTTCACATCTAGATCAAGAGAGGTCATTGTGCCCCTCTACTCATCACTCATCAGGACCATCATTGAATGCAATGCCCCATTTGGGATGTACCTTACCTGACACCTGCAGCAACTGGAAAGACCCCAAAAGTACCTCATCAAGAGGATCAAGGGACTCAAACAGATGCCCTATGCAGTTAGGCTAAAGAAACTCCAGCTCTACTCAGTTGCTTACCACCTACTCAGAGGCGATCTGTGCCTGATGTATAAAGCCATGTCCAACCCAGAATTAATGGACATGCTCCACCTCAGGAAATCCAAATCCCTTAGAGCTACATGCTCCAGGGACTTAAACCTCAGCACAGAAATAAATAGGACATGCTGGAGGTACAGATTCATATCCCAGAGGCTCCCCTCACTCTGGAACAAAATCCCAATCCATGTTAGGCAGAGCCCCTCAATGACCCTCTTCAAGAGAAATCTTGATGAGTGGATGGGAGATCATAGGTTTACCCCTGGGATCTCTTCCGTGTCCCTACTAGACAGAGGCACAGTAAACTAACCTTAAAAGGGCTATCTCCTGTGACTTACTATACAGAGGCACAGTCAAAAAATCTAAAAGGGTGGTGAAAGCCAAACACACTCTGGCTAGGCTTATAAATGCCCTAGGGCAGATAGCCTAGTATCAACCTATGAACCTATATGCCCCTGCCAGCACAAGATGGCTGCCAGAAGCACAGAATGCAAACACAAGATGGCTGTCAGAAACACAGAAGGGAAAAACAAACAGCTCTGGATGCAGCAAACCTTTTATCCAGACTATGCTACTCAATTTAAGGGTAAGAACACAATAAAACTCACAAAAGGGCACAGATTAACCACTTACAGAAAAAAAACAGAAATCACAGTATGAAAAAATACAGTTAAACAGTAATGAAATGCAGTTAATCAGTAAATTGCTTTAAAATAATGTAAATATCATATATTAGTTCACAATCACAATAGTAAAAAACAGTTCAAATAAATCAGCAATTCAGTAGAATACACTCATCAATTTAATCAGGTTACTGACAAGTAGTATCAAATGCAGAAAACTAAATGCAGTTGAGCACCTAAGCACAAGCAGTAAAATGAAGTAGAAAGAGGCAAAATATTTTTTTTTAAATAGAAAGTGAGGAGACAGAAGATAATTTAAGGTTAAGAAGCCAAAGGGGTGGGCCTTCACAACTGATCACACTGTACTCAGTAGAATGAGCTGATGCAATGGGACTGAGAGGAGTGTCCAATATCAAATGTATAGTAGATGTAGGCAACTCAAAAGCCACCAAGCATTGAGACCACAACAATAATTGGGTGGGTGAGTGTGGATAAAAGATCAGAACAGAGGTAAGGTTTCAATTCACTAATACTAAAAAACAGTTGCACAGTTTAAACAGATATTCAGCACATATTGTTTTAGTTAATCAGAAGTGCATATAACAGTTGAAAATAAGCACTTGTCTTTTGTAGTCTCACAGCAGATTTTTGGAAAACACCAGAGCAAGTGCAGAAAGCCTAACTCATTGCAGCTTTGAGCAAACAAGCATAAACTGGTTTAAACACTGGCTATTTAATGCAGAGAAACAGGAACCAGCCAAAGTTCAAATTATCCAATCAAAAACACCTTAAAACAGAGCCCTGTGGCAGTAACTCTAGTCAGATCAGACCAAACTGAAATTCCCTCCCATGAAGCAACAGCTAGGCCTCACTAGACAGAAGATTAACTGTACTACAAGCTCCAAAGGTCACAAACAGTACTAGATTCAGCTATATGCTAGTGTTTTTCAAGTGCAGCAACAAGTAAAATGAATAGAACAAGTACAGAAAACAAAAAGGAGACAAAGATCAGAACAGAGGTGTTATATATGATTCCCAGTTAATAGTGGGGTAATTAAAGTTACCCATGAATAGGACATTGGGTTGGATGGTGAGAGTGTTCAATAAGTTTAAATACATGGTATGTGTAGATCAGTGTTTGTATATACCTTTAAGAAGCTATCCAAGGGCTTGCGTTAGAGTATAAATAGTGAGCATGTGTGAGCCTGACTGCAATTTTGTAGTTAGATGTTGAGATGTGAAGATGTATGTATGTAAGCTCTGTTTGTTAACTAGTTTGTTCATATTTAACGATGCTGCTATCCATACTGATGTGTTTGTATATATTAAAGCATTTGAATGAAACCCCAGACCTTCTTATTATTTGTGTTAGAGATGAACAAGAGACATGGTGTCAGAAGTGACACATCTAAAGGACGTGGTGACAAAAGTGGCATATCCAAAGGGACATAGTATCAGAAAAGGCATATCTAAAGGACGTGGTACCAGAAGCAGCATATCTAAAAGGGCCTCAAGTCAGAACCTGCATACTAAAGGGCATGAAGCTTAAAACAGCTTAGTGAAAATTATTTAAGGCACTTTTCCAGATGGTCTTGGAATATACAGCAGAGGACCATCTCAAAACTGAATACTTCCTAAAACAGGTCAGAAAGAAATTTCAGGTATTAAAACTTGCTCAACACTATTTCATTTTTGCACAATATGAAAAGGGGAATACAGAACATTCTAAATAATTTTCGCATAAACAGATATGTAAGATATTGATAAAAATATTTAAATTATTATGGAAAATGTCTGAAATAAAGTCCAGTTGCATAAAATGAATAAAATAAAGGAAATCAACTGCATTTTCACGAATCATATGTATTTTCGTATTAAGCAAAGATATCTGAGTTTTTAGAAGTGTATAAAGTGTTCGAATGTTTGTGCAGTGTTACAGTAACGTTATTTTGCAAAGTACAGTCATTACAAGACATATTTCTCAAAGTACAGCCATTACAATACATATTTTGCAGAGTACAGCCATTACAAACATATTTCACAAAGTAAAGTATTTCAAAGGGTTTATTGTGCATTTGGATGTTGCTACAAGCTCACAGAACAGCTTGTTCATACATAATTACAAGGGCTATATTTTAGTGTGCTTGTGCATATTTTGTGGGCATGGCATATATATTTCAAAAACCCAGTGCACTTGTGTTTGACTGTAATATTGCTGAGAACAGGAGAGTGGTTGAGCAAGAATATGACATTTTCATACAGGCTGCATTTTCTGATAAAGATGACCATACAAAGGCATTTATTCTAGTTAATTTAGCTGGGTCAGAACCTATAGAAGGGGACGTTCATTTGTGTATGTATCTGCTATTTATGCTGGGGAGGGGGAAAACCATCATATTGTTGTACAGGCTGAGTCAAGGGAAGACCCAGAGTGCTTAAATGTTAATTTAGAGAAATGTGCAATCCCCAGACAAATGTTACAATGGAAAGGCAGTTATTTTACACAAGGGATCAAAAGCCTGGTGAAACATTTGCAGCATATATAACTGACCTGAGAAATAAAGCTAAAATGTGCAGACTTAGTGACTTAAGGGGTGAGTTTTAAAGACAGACTTGTGTGTGGTATAAATGATGATGCTGTGAGAAAGATTTTGCTTTATGACAGTGATTTAACTTTGAATAAGACCAGTATGATTTGTTAAATATGCAAGCTTATAGAAAAGCACAGAAATATGCTTACAAATGAGAGCAGCTATAGAAGGCACAGTGATAAAGCTCATGTTGATAGTATGCAGCATGTGGATAAAAGAAACTGGCCCAAGCACATGGCAGCTATGGGATTTCCCAGAGACTGCTGCAGGTCTCCCCAGAACTTTCTAGCACATTCCAGACTTTAAACAGCCTCAGTGAAGCACAAGAGTGAGTCAGCACAAGCAAAGCATGGGCCCCCACTCACTTTCATTGCCAACTGTCGTAATTGTGGTGGAAGTCATGAATCTAAAATGAAAAAGTGTTTAGCTTTTGGTCAACAATGCCAAAAATGTAATAAATGAAATCGTTTCGAAATATTTTGTAAATCAAAAGAATGCAGGTGCTCTTTTATTAAAAGGGAACATTTTAAGAAACCATTTGATCAGTTAGGCTGTGACAAGCCTACTCTTAATGTTGATGGTGTATCAGTGCTTCATAAAATGGTTAATGCAGTTTATCTATTTGCCAAGAATCAAGTATTTTGTACTGTTCAGATAAATGGCAATCCCACAGATCTCAAAGTTGACACAGGTTCTAAGTGCAATGTTATGTCTGCAGAAACATTTGTGAGAGTATGTAAAGGTAAAAGGCTTGATTTGGCAAGGTGTGTGAAACTTGTTGTTTATGGAGGCAAAAAAATTCAAACCGAAAGCTCAGTAGTGTTTTCATGTTACTTCCAGCAGTGTGGAAGAAGCTATGATTCCTTATTTTATGTGGTCAAGAGGCATGTTCAGTCATTATTACCGCATAAAGACTCTTTGAAAATGGGACTGTTTTCATTTAACAAAGAAGTCCATCATGTTAGCTTGAAAGACCACTACTCTAATTTTGCCCAGCACATTTTTCCTACCTATTGTGATCTTTTCCAAGACAAACTAGGCAAACTTCCAGTTGTGTACTCCATGAAATTAGACCCAGAGGTCAGTCCAGTTATGAGACCAACACAAAAAGTTTCAATAGCTATGCAGGACAGGGTCATGGCCAAATTAGACAAAATGGTGCAGCAAGATGTGATTTGTCCAGTGGAAACTCCAAAAAAATAGGTATCTTCTATGGTGGTAACTCATAAGGAAAAGCTCAGATGACATCATAATATGTACTGATCCATGAGATTTGAGCAAAGCACTAAAAAAATCTCATCACCTAATGTGCACAGTCAAAGAAGTCCCAACCTTGATGCCAAATGCACTATTTTTTCTGCCTTAGATGCTAAGAGTTCATTTTGGCAAATTCATCTTGACAAGAAACATCATTGCTCACTACATTCAGTACTCCGTTTGGCAGGTACAGATTTTTGAGAATGCCATTTGGGATAAATTCTGCAAGTGAAGTCTTTCAGTGTGCAATGGAGGAAATTTTTTTCTGGGTATCCTTGTGCTATTATAGTAGACAACATACTGGTAAGAAGTCATGATGAAGCAGAACATGACAGAAACCTCAGAAAAGTTCTCAAAGGCACATCTAGTGAATCTTAAGCTCAATGCACAGAAATGTAAATTCAGGATACAAGAAGTTCCTTATGTTGGTCATTTATTCATGAATACAGGCTTACAACCAGACCCTTCAAAGCAAGCAGCCATTCTTGAGACGCTAGCTCCAGACAATGTTCAAGCCCTACAGTGTTTTCTTGGCATGGATAACTACCTAGGCAAGCTCATTCCAGACTTGAGCCAACTTTCAGTACCACTCAGAGAAATGACACATAAAGAGCTCCATCCACAAAAGTACCTCACAAAGAGGATACTGGGCCTTAAACACGTCTTATATGGACAGACTCAAAAAACTCCAGCTATTCTCTGTCTCATAATGCCTACTTAGAGGTGATCTCTGCTTGACTTACAAAGTCCTGTCCAACCCAACCCTGCTAGATATGCTACATCTAAATAAATCCTAATCCCTCCACACCACACACCCAGAGATCTCAACCTTATTACCTCAATCAACAGAAAATGCTGGAAAGACAGGTTCTTGACCCAGAGACTGCCTATGCTCTGAAATAGACTTCCAATACACACCAAGCAGAATACCTCAGTAGCCCTATTCAAGAAAAATCTTGATGAGTGGATGGAAAATAGAAAATTCACCCTGGAGATCACTTCAGTGGCTCTGCACAATAGAGGCACTGGAAACTAATGTTGGCCAGCACAATGCCAGGGCAGTCCTATGGGCTAGGATTGTAAAGGCTCTAGGGCCATTAGCCTAGTACACAACTATGAACCTATGAACTTATGTATCCTGGTCTTGGTTAAAGGAACACCAAAGAGCATTTGATGTCCTGAAACACAGAACTGCTAGTCCACCAACACTCAGATACTTTGATGTTCCCAAACCAGTTACACTTTCCTGTGATGCTTCAAAATTTGGACTTGGTGCAGTCATTTTAAAAAATGATCAACCTGTTGCCTATGCATTGAGAACTCTTACCCAAACTGGACAGCAGTGCACCCAGATTGAGAAAGAGCTTTTGGCAATTGCGTTTGCATATTCAAAGTTCCATGATTATGTTTATGGTAGACTTATCCAGAGCGAAACAGACCACCAGATGCTGGCAGATTGCCAGATGATTGCAAGTTTAGAGCTATTATTAGCTCCCCAAGTGACATTGACATCCTACAGAAAGGCCTCAACGAGACCAACAACTGGTGTCAGAACCGTGGCCTTTAGCTCAATGCCAAAAAATGTGTCTTCATCCCCTTTGGGAAAAACCCATCTCCCTTGAATTATCACATTGATGGTAATCCACTGAACACAGAAGGTGGAACACAGGTTGACAGCAACCTCTCTTTTGACCTCCACATTGCCACTGTGGTCAGAAAGTCCTTTTATGTGGCACATCTCATTACTAAGAGTTTTGCATCCAGGAAGAAAGTGGTCATTGTCTCCCTCTACTCTTTCCTCATTAGGCCAATCATCAAGTACAATGCCCCATTTGGCATGTACCTCACTAGACACCTGCAACAACTGGAGAGGCTGCAAAAGTACCTCACAAAAAGGATCCTAGGCCTTAAACACTTGTCCTATATGGACAGACTCAAAAAACTCCAACTATTCTCTGTCTTATATCGCCTACTTAGAGGTGATTGCTGCTTGACTTACAAAGCCATGTCTGACCCAGCTCTGTAAGAAATGCTACATCTAAAGAAATCACAATCCCTCCACACCACATGCTCCAGAGACCTCATCCTCACTACCACAATCAACAGAACATGCTGGAGGAACAGGTTCATAACCCAGAGACTGCCCATGCTATGGAATAGACTTCCCATACATGTCAAGCAGAGCACCTCACTGGTCCTCTTCAAGAGAAATCTTGATGAGCAAATTGGAAATAGAAAATTCACCCTGGGGAATCACTCCAATGGCTCTACTCGACAGAGGCACGAGGAACTAAGTTTGGGTGGCATGATGCCAGGGTAATCCTATGGGCTAGGCTTGTAAAGGCTCCAAGGCCATTAGCCTAGTACACACCTATGAACCTATGAATCAACCTCTAGTCAGTATCTTGAAAAAACCAATGCATTCAGCTCCTGGCCGTCTGCAACGTATGATGCTGAGATTGCAAAAGTATAATTTCAGTCTTGTCTACAAGAAAGGCAAACTTCTTTATCTTGCTGATACATTATCCAGATCACCCAGAAATACCACTGAACCGAATGACAATCAAGGTTCTCAATTGATGATTTTGAAGTCATGGAAGTGATACATTTTTCTTCCAAATGTTTTGATGAGCTGAGATAACACACAGCCACAGACCCAGTATTACAAAGGCTCAACCACTTTATCAGTTAAGGATGCCCATCAAAGCAATCTAGTTTACCTCAAGAAGTGCAACCTTATTTTCCATACAGAGATGAGATTTTGTCTGACAAAGGTATCATAATGAAATGTCCTAAAGTAATTGTTCCAAAATCCTTGCAACCTGAGTACATTATTATCTTGCATTGTGGTCACCCATGAACCAAATCTACCAAAAGAAGGGTGAGAGAGAGAATATTTTGGCCTTCTATGTCACAAGACATTGAGAGAGCCTTTCTTCTTGTTCAGTATGTAATAGTACAAAGCCTCATCAACAGAAAGAACCACTTCAACTTAACCAGATTCCGGAAGCACCTTTGTTGACAGTAGCCACTGATATCTTTGAGTGGAATGGTCAACATTATTTGGTGTTAAGATAAAAACCAGAAAGACCCAATGAAAAGGCTGTAGTTTCCAGTTTAAAACGCAGTTTTAATCCACAAAAAAGGAAGCACAAGCACTTTCATAGGTACAAATCCCACTTCTTCAGATGCTAACAACTGTTCAAATAAGAATGGTTTAAATACATATACAAAAACACCTGAAGTAATTAAGCAATGACATCACCTTAAAGCTACATTCATGATAAAATGTTCAAAACAAAGATATTATACATCTACCTGCCTATATTTAACTGCATATTTAAATACAGAGCTTAAAATTTTAAAAATATACAAAAAAAAAAAAAATATATATATATATATATATATATATATATATATATATATATATATATAAAATATTGCAATACATACTCTACAAAATATGTATAATTATTCATTATATATACCTATTGCACATATTTTCACATACTAAAAAGTATTTTCTTTAATAAAGGCTTGAGGGGAACATATTCATTCATTCCAAAATCAGCACTGACTCTTAGCCTTACTATCCATTCTGCTTCTAAGTTTTCTGTGACATTTCGTACGTCACCACCCCTAATATTCTCAGATACCCTACCAATAACTAAAAACTTAACTGTGTGTTCAGAATCAGCTTCATTCACATGTTTAGCTAAAGCCCTTAAATTGTCCTTCTTATTAATATGATAAAGATGCTCCCTGATTTCATCTTTTAACATTTTTTTACATTTTAAACAGTGTGCTAAATAAACCACATGTTTAGTTTCACAGGTAGCATACAAATTAAAATTATGTATTTTATGATAGTAGGGGTGTATAAACTGTGTTCATGTGTCTATAAATTTGCAGAATGAACAATGTCCACATGGTGTAGCACCAACTCTTATTCGGGTTCCAACACTGTGTGTAGGATAACAGAGTCTCCTTTTCAAGGACAAATTATTCTTAAATAAAAATTTTGGTTCCACATCTATCATCTCCTTAACCTGTTTATCACTGGTTAGAATTCCCCAGTATTTCCTTACAATATCCATATACATACCTACATTTGTAGAATATTCTAAAGGTACTCTCAGATTAGTAACACTTCCCTTATTATTCAGCCATTCTTTCCTGTTTTCAGAAAAGTAAGGTTTGGCATTAGACTGTCTAAATTTTACAACCTGCTGAATATTATTATCCAAGAATGATTCCGTGTACCCTCTGGCCTTCAAATCATTTCTAGCTACTTCAGTTTGTTTATGAAAATCATCATCATGCATATTTACCCTAGAGGCTCTATAAACTTGGTTTTTAACCACATTTTTAAAAATATGTGATGGATGCATACTGCTCTTAGACAGAAGATGATTAACATGACAAACTTTTTTATACTGTTTAGTGTATATTTCTCTACCATTATTGACTACTATTGACACATCTAAGAAGTTAATATTATTTTCTGAATGTACTTTTGTAAACTTCAAATAAGAAGTACTACTATTGATGTACCCCTCAAATCTCCGTAGCTCTTCATAAGTCCCCCCATAACATAAAAAGATCATCTACAAACCTTCTCATAAACAATATTTTTTCTTTAAATGGTCCCTGTAACATAAATTCTGTTTCCCATATACCCATTACTGCATTGGCGTAGCTATTGGCACACAAAGTGCCCATAGCTACGCCATTGCATTGCCAAAACACATCCTTATCAAAAATAAAGCCATTGTTGTATAGAACCAACTTGGTTAGCTCTACTAAAAAATGTATATGTCTTTCTTCAGTACTGGAGTGGTCCCTGATGAATCTCTCTAAACTTCTTAAACCCGACTTATTAGGTATCACCGTGAAAAGGGACACAACTTCCATTGTCACTGATATAAATGTCTCATCCTTATTTCTATTGTTCAAATAGACATATAACTCTTTTAAAAAATGCTCTGTATCTCTCAGAACCTGATAAATATTATTCAACATTGGCCTTAGATGTTTCTCTATATATATGGAGATTGTTTCTGTACACCATCTCTTCCCTGACACTATTGGCCTCAAAGGTGGATTAATTTTATCTTTATGCAACTTAGATAATAACTGTATATCAGGAATTACAGGATGCTGTCTGAAAAAATAAACAAACAATTCCTTAGTTATATATTCATTTCTCATAAGTTGACATAAATTCTGTTTAACATATTCATTCATGTTTGTAATATCTAAAATGCTTATTTTCTTATGAAAGCCATCATTCTCTAACATATCAAGTATTTTATATCTGTACCCATCTGCATCCAAGACCACTATTGGCCCACCTTTGTCGGCTGGACGTGTAATTATATCTGTGTTCTCTTGCAATATTCTTAAAGCATTCTGCTCATCCTTAGTTAAATTAAAAGTACTTATTTTATATTTGCATTTCTTATCATCTAGCATTTGCAATTTATAAACTTCATCAACGCACATGCTTTCAAAGGCATTTATCAAAGGATTTGTCATCGGAATAAACGTACTTGGTTTCCTAAACATATTTGCTTTTTCATTCATGCCCTTAAACATCATTTTTAAAGTTAAATTTCTAGCAAATAATCTAATGTCAAAAATAACTTTAGTATAATCAGAGTACCTACTGGGTATAAACGATAGTCCTTTCTGCAAAACATTAAGTTCATCGTCTGAGAAAACATAGCTGGATAAGTTCCAGACTATGTTCTCATCTGTTGAAAAGCCTTCTTTATATTGCCCGGACCTGCTCGTTCCTCCTCAAATTTTCTTTTCTGTCTGCTTTGAATCCTTCCCCTTGTAAAGGAATTGAGTTTTGCTGCGTCTTCACTGGCAGGGGAAAGGAGAGTTTGTGCAAACCTAAAGGGACTTGTGCATATAGTAAAGACAATAAAGCTTATGAACTTGCTGTTTCTTGTGCCTGATGTACTTGTGCTGTGTCCTGTATGTTTTTGCGTCTCGCTCCTAGATCTCTATCATTACTGTGTTGTTCCTGTGGGTTAGTCAACGTTAGCTTTGCCTCTGATGACATCATGGAATTGTTCACAGTCCTCTGCTATAAAGCCCATTCCACTCTCTTGTCTATGGAGGTGTTCCCACTGTTGGAATAGTCAATTCTTGATTCTCCTTGTTCCTCGTTACGATTGGATAATGTGGAGGATCTTTGATTCAAACTGCCCACTCATCTTTCATTATCTCCAAACCACGGTCAGGAGAATACATTCCCTGACTGTAAGTCACGCCTGTCTTGTTCTATTTTGCGTAGCTTTTGTTTTATAAGCTTATGTTCATATGCAGAAATAGAGCCTAGTGTATCAGTTAGGTTACTATTTAACACACATGTGCGCACACACTTCATGCAGCCGCATATACACACACACACACACACACACACACACACACACACACACACACACACACACACACACACACACACACACACATATGTACACCCACACACACTCTGATTTCTAGATAACTCTTATGATAGTCTCCAACACTATATCCTTCTATATTGGAACATGGTAGTAAACAGCTACCTCCCTAGATTACCTTATTGTTTCACTTTTGTTAAAAAGCCAGATTATTCAAAACACAAATGAGAGTGTGCAACACAGCAGCCTTGTCAGTTTGAGGTGATTGCCAGCAGCTTGCCACCATTTAGCAATTAATACCCACTTATCAATTAATAAATAAGTAAATAGTTGACCTGCCACAAGCTTTTTAGAAGTAAATAAATATAAATACTTTATGTAAGATAAAATTAAGTAAGCTGAACAATTAACACTTAATATTTAGTAAAATATGAAATCACACAGTGAAAACAAAAAATAATCACTTTCAGCAAATAGATTACATGAAAGAAACACAGCTGCCTACAGCTAGACTTTTTCTTAGCTGTTCTTAATGGAAAAAAATGACTGTTCAATAAGATTAAATGGCTAAATTTCCACCTGTCACAGACAAAGACATGACTAGAGAAGGAAAAACTCATAGGCCCATGAAGACCACAGTCTCCAGGGTAGGTATTTGCTTAACTCTTTCCTTTTATCTCTGACTGTTTATTTAGCTATCTTGTTTATATTTTTGTACCCATTAGCCACAGATGCAGTTAAGCAGGGGGTTGTATTTCCTGCTATGAGTTTGTTTTCCTGCTCTTGTCTGGGTATCTCCTTAACATAATTTTCTAATTGTTCTTGTAGAGCTCTTTAGCTTTCTTGCCTTTTAAAAGTCATAGATGTTGAAATCAAAGCTCAGAACACTTAACCTGTTTCACATGCCTGTTATACATTTCACATCCTATGTGTAACTGATCATTTGGCAAACAGAATGCGAATACTAACTTCAGTTAGAATCTTCATATGTTTTTCCATACATTTCATAGAAAAGGTCATAAGTTTGCACATCTTTTCATGTCATTGAACAATCTATTGCAGGTTATGCCACATAGTTTTAGTTTTCGTGCTGCAGCTTTTATAATGCTGCACTGCACCTCACAGTGACTCATTCTTAGATATTAGAAACATCACCTGTTGAGATTTTTGTTTTCTACTGCAGTGGCCTCTCCTTTGCATTTAAATATTCTGTAAGGCTTCCTTGCTGCTCTCTGCACATTACTTAATTACTTTTTTGTCTTCTTAAGTATGGCTCTTCTGCTGCCCTCTTGTTACTACACTTCCCTTGAATTTCTGCACTTTCCTTTCGGGGGTTTGATTTCAAGATGCATTATCTTTATTTTTTCCACTGATTTTGTGGAACCTCATCTATGAGAGTTGTAGCCCAGGAAACATTATTACCTGGTATCACTTTCTAAACATAACAGTGTTCTCCTTTTAATCCAAACTAGTCTACACTGATGGCTTTCCAATTATTTCTTAAACAGACTGCAATGCCAGTAGAAATTAAATATATTACTAGTATACAACAAAAATAATTTCTCTAAAGACCAAATGGACTAAGGACTTCTCTTCCAACTAGTCCATGTGTAGTCAACAGAACTAGCTAATAAAGACATTGTATTGTCATGGTATGAAATAGACAACATTTAAAATTACCATAATAATGTGAACAAATCCAAATGTACATGTATTACAAATATACCAAAGTTAATAAACAGAAGCCCCAAACTTAAGTAGAAACTTGACCATCTCATGTATAAAAGAATTTATCTGGATAATAAAATATACATTAACAACACACTCATCAAATCATGCCAACAGGTATAGGAGATACAATGGTGTCATTCATTGCAAATATAACAGCAAAGTTAATACCTACACAGTATCAACAAATTTCCCTCCATCCAAGTCAGTAACTCACAACATCTCTACATTGTGGACCATTCAAACTGATCCAATCTAATAAATTGCTCACATCTCTACAACATTATAGCCAATATGGCTCTGATGGCGTGTACCAGAAATAGTTTTATACTGCAGCAATTTCACCTCACTTGTCTTAAAGGACATATTTAACATTTCATTACATACTGGTACCTTTTCTAAGTTCTGGGAAACAGCTGCAACTATGCTGGTTCCCAAAATCCTAAATGCAATATCACTTCTCCTTTTCACTGTACACTATCTAAAATACTACAGAAAGACATTGAAACTCTTGAAAAGTCATGCCTAAATGTAAGCAGTCTATTTAGCAACAGCCAACATGGGTAAAGCAGCAACAAGCTGTAAGTAAAACTGTTTTTTTTTTAGAAAAAGAGAAAGCCAGCTGTGAGAATAAAACCAAAACATGACATGGTAATTGATTGATATTATGTATGGAATAACTGAGTAATGGTTCTGGGATTTAAACTCATTTTTTTCTTTTATACATATAGGGACAAAGACTTTTTGTGACGAGAGACTGATACTGAAATTCCTGGAACTGTGTGTCAAAAAGAAGGACATTTATCCAGGGCAGAATTATTTGCTTTCTGGTAGCAACTTACATGTAAAAAAAAAAAAGTTGCTTTGCAGTTTAGAACTGATGAAAAGAAAAGAAAAATGTGAACAAAAAAAAAGGCATGCATAGTTTGTGTGAAACTGTTGATAGCATTGTGGAAGACAGAATGGAGACTAGAGGTTGGAAGCTGATTTGAAATGTGAAAAAAAAATGGTAAAACACTAGCCAAGTGTTACTTTTGTGAATGGTCATAGATACACCTTAAGAAAAGCTGCCCAGCCTAAGCCATGTTTCTTTTGTGGGGAATTACATAAACAAATATATATATATATATATATATATATATATATATATATATATATATATATATATATAAATATGTATGGATATTATAAAAATAAGACGAATATGCGAGGAGGGTAGTTAAGAGTTTATTTTATGTAATATGGGTTATTCAGAATGAAAGATTGAATAAAACTTGGAAATAGATTTTAGCAGATATATTTCAAAAAATCAAATTATGGTTGTGTAAGAAGGAGTGGGGGTCAATTATGAAAGAATAACAATGAGGTTGTTGTAAAAAAAAATGAAAAATATTAATTAATAGAAATGTGTATACATGTGTCTGTAAGTATGTAAAGTTTGTAAATATGTAAATAGTGTTTTTATGTTCTGTTAAATAAAGGAACCCTACACTTACTAATAGATTTCATGAGATCTAGTCAACAAAGGATAAGTACAACAAAATAAAAATAAATCTTTTACATCTACCTGAGTTACCACAAACTCAAGCAAATGAGACCAGTTTATTGTCTAATCCAATAACACAAACTCCTAATAAACAGTATAATTCATAGGCTTCAGCTCTGCATTTAATATAGTGGTACCAATGCAGCTGATAAAAACTAGCACGTTTAGGAATCAGCAAACATCTCTGTAAATGGATCCTGGATTTCCTGATTGAGAGACCACAGAAGCTGTGTTCAGGTAAGAACACATCAATGTGCATCACGGTTAATACCAGGGTTCCACAGGGATGTGTTCTCAGCCCTCTGTTATTCACCATCTTGACCCACGACTGCTAGCTAAGCACAACTCCAACCATATCATCAAGTTTTCTGATGACACCACAGTCATGGGGCTTATCCCAAAGGAGGATGAAAGGGTGTACAGAGAGGATGTGGCATCTCTGATCAGTTGGTGCGAGGGGAACAAAGACAAAGAGATTATCATCAACTTTAATGAATGTAGTACAAACCACCCAGCATTCAGAATCAATGGTAAGAGTGTGGAGAGGGTTAAGAGTACAAAATTCCTGGGTGTACACATATCAGAACATCTCTTGTGGTCAGGAAACACCAGCCACCTGGTCAAGAAAATGCACCAATGCCTCTACCTTTTAAGAAAGCTGAAAAAAGCTAAGCTTCCTCCTCATATTCTCTCCACCTTCTACAGAGGTGGATAGAGAGATTCCTCACCTGCAACTTCATAATGTGGTTTGGAAGCGGCAAAGAAACAGAAAGGAAGGTGCTACAATGAGTTGTGAGAGTTGCAGTGAAGGTAATAGGTCCCAGTCTTCCATTGATACAACAGCTTTATTCTGCAAGAAGCATTCAAAAGCCCACCAAAATAATGCAGGGCAACATGCATCCTGCGCATGGACTGTTTAAGCATCTGGCATTGGGCAGGACATATCGCAGCATCTGCTGCAGGATTACAAGATTCAATAACAGTTTCTACCCTACAATGATTAGACTTCTGAACTTAGACACTAGTCCGAGGGGTCTGGGCACATAATAAGTCAATTTTTATTTATTTGTGCAATATATACTTATATATATATATATATATATATATATATATATATATATATATATATTCAAAGTAAGTGCAATATTTATTTATTATATCAATAGTCAGTATTATTTAACCCACTCAAGTGCAATATTAAATATCTTAGGCATCGTTTAATCTATAGTGTGTTTTGTATTATTTAAATAGGGTAGTTAATTTAACTCGGGGGAGGGTATTCTTTTTGTATATTACTGTTGGTAAATGACTCTGATCTTTCTTGCTTCTACTGGGAGTAGTATTGTATTTGTTAGTTATGTTTATTCCTCTACTTGTATTGTTGTTTCACTTTCCTTTGTAATCTCAAGAATTGAGTTGATGCACGAAATTTTGTTTAGGTTACACGTGTGTAGCTCTAAATGACAATAAAGTTAACTTTAACTTTGACTTTGAATAATCTTTCAGTTAAGTGGTTCATTACCAGTTTCTGTAAACTCTACTAAATATATCTGAATTCACCAAACATGCATAAAGCCACTATATGTACATCTCTCACAAAAAGAATATCACAGCCTCTACCGTCAAAAGCTAAGATTCTCATGACAAAACATTATATCAGCTATACCTTTTCTACGTTAATCATCAAACTCCTAGTAGTAATCTTTAAACAACTTGACCTCAGGATTTAACCATGCCATGATAAATTCCAAATATCGAACACACATACCAGAACAATGCTTTTCTACTTTGTCAAAATGTTCAATCGCTACTCCATAATACATTGAAATATTTTCAGCTGCAGTACTCAAACAGTGGAATTCAATCCATCCAAAATTACAGAAAATAGCACTTAGTACTACCCAGGTGTTTCAGTGCACCTAGACTCAAGCCTCTCCTGTCAATATTATCATTATTTCTCAAGTAAAGTACTCGCATGACTTTTTACCGTTTTACATGTTTTTTCTCAGTAACATAACAAAATTAAATATTTTCATCTGTTCTGCCCACAATGCGAGAGTGTATCATTCTATGTATAGCATGATCATTTGAAAGATGGTTAACAGAATTATTTTTTGGAATATTTTGAAAAGGACACTGCCACACATGGCTGTTCCTCAGATAAACTAAAACCACTATAGATTCTTGTGTTTTTTCCTTCAAACTAAACAAATACATCTCCATTATTTTAAACACACACAGTTCTAAGTCCATATAGGTCAATTTCTACACACACAAAATAAAATCATCCAGCCTCAACTTTCTTTGGCTCCTGCTCTGACTTTAAGGAAATATTTCATTCAACAAAGAGCCACCCAAAGCATCCTTCAAAATATCTACTTCTTAGACAGTTCCCCCTTCTCTATGTAACCCCAAGCATCCAGACCTTGAATTTGACAGGCAATGCTGCACCATTCCTCACTCCAGGAGGTGTTTTAGCTGCTTCTCTTACTAAGGTCACATTCATCACAGTCAGGGATCTATCATTGTATTCCAGCAGGCCTGTTATAATCCAAAATATTCTAATGTCAAGTAAACAAAATCATAGGTTAATCTAAAAAGATAGACTAATTCTGGTCTCAGCAAAGAAAACTCAACAGTAATCCTTATTATGTCAGTTCTTCACTACGCTTCATCTTCAAAGGATTTGGCTAACTATGGTCTCCAGGCAATGACGGCCTTTTTCCAGATTCTTAAAAAATGTTCAAAGACCTTACTGCATTGGTCATCTCTTTAATATGTCTGTTAAGATACATTCTTGTCAGCATAGAAAATAGTTTTTGTCTTCCTTCTCCCAAAGAACTCTTTACCTTTTAACACCACAGACTTCAAATCAGCATCTCTATTTCTAGTTCAGATTAAGTTATTGCAAATGGCAATCGACAATCAAGCTTTTGAATGCTTGAGTGCACACATTTTCATCAGGCTCCAGCAGAGGTTCTCACATGATTGAAATACACAGACTGCTTTCCGTATGCTTCCTGGTTGCATTCTTACTGTAATGGATGAAGGACTCTGCTGAAAGAAATCTTGTTCATTGTTCTTAAAACACCTTTCACCTTAGTGAACTTTCTCATTAGTTCCATTCTCTGGGCTAGTTCCAGGCCTACTGCTGTTGTCTGGTTCAGAGGGTACACATCCGGTAGATTATTCACAATTAAACAATTCTCTAGTAATTTATTATTCCTCCCTACAAATAGTAGAGTCCCACAAGACATGTTTTTTGTTTCTCCTGGCTTTTAATTTCTTGGTGCTCAAGACTTCATTAACTACTTAACTTGGCCTTTCAAATGTTATTGTGTATAATGTTGGGCTTGTTATATTCACAACCCCTGTTTCTTTTGATATCATTAAATAGGATCTAATTCATGAACTTCTGAATCTGTTATCCTGTCTGGGTAAGAAATATTTGATCTTTATATGAGCACATATCAGAAGCAATGGTTTTGGTGACTTACTCTAGGACATAGAAATGAAATCTCTAGTATCTTTCTTTCTAATAATAATAAAACTATAGAACCCATCTCTTCTTTCAAATGCCCAGAGCTAGTATTAAATTTTAATTTGCAAATATTTACATGTAGATAATTCAGAAAATGACTATATGCATTCTACTATATCTAACAGTATATACAACTTATCAGAGCTGGCTGTTAATTCTGTTTCTTCCATGAACTGTGGCCAAAATCAGACTTCTGAGTCAGTTCGCCATCCTTGTTAATAAATACATATCAACTCTGAAACATGGTTAGTCATTATTAGATAAACATTAAATATGCATGCAACAATTTGCATAAATTTGTTTTTATCTACCCAACAAACTCACTTTTCATGCTGTCAGATTCAGTTTGTAAATCAATATCTAATGTATCCCCCGGATTCAGCAAGCTCTGCATGGAGTGCAGGAATAGTGCAAGAGCTGCTGCATGCAATATGGACAAGCGATCCAGGAACGAGCTCCTGGGATGTGCATGAGCGCTCCTACACTATTCCTGCATGGATCCCACTGCTATATGATAATTACCCCATTTGCTGATGAAAACCATGCAAATGAGGTGAATTAGCAATCCAGGAAGCAGGCAGGTGTCTGTGCAGGAATAGTGTAACCTGCAGAAATGTATTCGGTTACTAACTGAATACATTTCTGCAAATTACAAAACGGAGGCATGACAGCTCCAAAGAAAGCATGTATTCAATGTAGCAGGGATGCTAATGGCCAAATATATGGCCATTGGCATCAGAAATAGTTGCAAAATTATAAAAAATAACTTTCTTTTTTTGGCTGATCTCGGCCGTTTAAGCGTAGGGCAGCGGTGCGCAAACGGGATCAGCCTGAAAATAAGAAAAAAAGTTAGAAATAAGCTTTTAAACCCAAATCAGCATTTTGCTATGATAGTCAATGGCATGTATAAGACAACAATACCAGGAAATAGTGGTTTCTAAGGGGGAAGGCTCAATGTGAGGGTGGTAACTATGAATTATCAATCTGTTTTATGCAAATGAGGGGACTGATACTGAATCAGAGAATTCCTCTCAGTGTTAGCTTGCACCCAACTGTGTAGGTGCAGCAACACCATGATATAAGTATAAGAGGTAGATGACCTCATAAGGAGGAGTATCATGCATGCTGTAAGCTTATTGGAGCTCTGTGGCCCGTGTTTGCCCTTAGCTAAGCACAGCGAAGGAAGGAGGGGGTGTCTGAGGCAGCCTAGCAGTGTTTACTTTGTCTAAATGGGTGTGCGCACCATGTACCGGGTTTTAAACACAAACAAAACACACAGAAAATAGCAGCTCTGTTCACATCTGACCACTAGGTATGTGCTGCTCGCCTCGGGGCTTAAACAGGAAGGCAATGGGAAGGGAAAACATCAGTATAAAGGCAATCAATGAGAACTAGCATAGCTGGCAAGTGAAATGTATCACAATCAGCCAATTACACAGGCAACAGCCCAGCACACTACTATAAAATATGCAAGCACCTTTCACTCTGTTTTTTCCCACAAACTCTATACCACCAGTGTACACAGACGGGGATATTGTACCTGACAAAGCTAACAAAATGTTAGGGACTGCTGTTGCTCTCATACATCAATATGTGGAAGAGGCTGAAGGTGGTGAGGATGTGAATATGGACTACCAACCCACAGTGAGGAGAAGAAGAGTGTAGAGACCCAGGGTAACCTACCAGGGGCTACATGAGCTGGAGACAGTGGAGTGCTATGGGGTGGACAGGGACATTCTACAGCAAATTGTTGAGCTGTGCAGGCCACACCACACACACAGAACCAACAGAGGGGAACCCATCCCAGTTGATACCAAGGTATGTGTAGGCTTAAGAATACTAGCCACAGGTACCTTCCAAAGGCCAGCTGGGGATATCATGGGGATCTCACAGCATCAGCATCCAGGGTACTCCACCATTTCCTGGATGCCATGTCAGCACATGCTGGTGAGCACATATATTTCCTCAACACCCGTGAGGCATTGACCAGCAATATGCATCTCTTCCATCAAATAGCAGAATTCCCTGAGGTAGTGGGTGATATAGACTGCACGCACATGCACATCAAAGCTCCACCTGCTGAGCAGGGTAGGGTCTACATAAACTGTAAGGGATTCCCCTCCATCAACTGCCAGGTTATGTGTGATGCCCAGGGCATTATCTTGAATGTGTGTGCTGGCAGACCTGGAAGATATCACAACTCCCACATCTGGCATATGACACAGCTGTACCAGTCATTTGCCAGTGGGGACATCCCATATGGCCACCTACAGGGGGATGCTGGTTAAGCACTGGAGCCGTGGCTGATGACACCCAACAGAAATGCACACACACTCAATAAAGAACTCCATAATGAGGCACATGCACAATCCAGAATCATAATAGAGCGTATGTTTGGGATGCTCAAGTCACGGTTCCACTGTCTTGGACATATCTGCTGTAGCCTTGCAGTACTCTCCAGCTACATGTGCATAAATGTTCATAGTATGTGCCATGCTACACAATATGATCCTGTAGAAACAGCTGCAGCAGGAACATCATAGGGCAAGGCCACACAGCCCACCACCATCACCAAGGCCATCACAGGCACAGAGGGACTCTAAGGAGGATCAACCTCAGCCTGTCCATGTAGACAGAAAGAGGAGTGCCTAGTATGGACCCAGGGAATGACACCTCTCTCTGACTCGCACTTACAGTAAATGAGATACCAAACATGGCACTACCTGTGCTTTGCCATGTATAGGGAGTGCACTATGTGCATCTAACATAGTCAGCTCTCCAGCACCTTTTTTAATAATGGCACAGCCACAAGGTAAGTCACTCTTCCTATCAATTGCTGAATGGAGTAGTATGTTCTAATAGTTGTATCTATGGTATGGACATGAGCATGCAAGGGAATTGAGTGGTTGAATGGGATGGCAGCAGATAGGTGACACCTATATGGGAAGCATGAAATCCATAATAAATACTGCTGTCAACATACTAGGCAGTACTAGACAAGGTGACAAATACCACTGCAGTACATATGGTGGCCCAAATGTGTGGCCATAGGACACACACACACTCATGTCAGTGAGGCTCACATACCCAATACCAGCCTCAGCCAGCAGGACAGGTGTAGATGACCATAAAGAAAGGCTGAGCTAAGGCCTCCAACTGATGGCAATGGTGAACAGCCCCCCCTCCAGACCTACACAGACAGACTACAACAGGTCTGGCAATTGCATGTTAGTTCTGAAGGGTAAAAAGTCTGAAACTGAAATTTAGGTCAATAAAACCTAAGATCTGTACTCTACTGATATTCTTCCAGTCTGCATGATAAATAAGAATATAAATTGAAATGGAAGACAACAGAGTACCTGAAATACCAGTAAAGTCATAGCAAATGTTTAAAGTTGTCAGGTGTGCTCCCACAATCCTATGTAGAAATGCAGTAACATGTACATGTGGATTTAATAGCAATGGAGCACAAATTACCTGAGCTGGCCCAATTTACAGTTGCATGTGTACAATATGCAGGGGTCCATGTGTTAGGTTGTTGTGTGTTCAATATTGTCTTGAAGTGGTCCGCAGGTAGGCATGGAGGGTTTTGTCTCGGTGGCTTATGGCCAGTACTGCTGATGACAGGGCCATTTTCCGACAACTGCAGTGCCAACCACAATGCTTCTCAGAAATACCCATGTCAGCAGTCATCCATACTCCCGGTCCAGATGTCAATATCTGTCACTGTCTGAAAGATGGACGTGCCATGAATGTGGGCCCAGTCATACACACAGTACACAGGTGGAGGTTCCCTAGACAGGGTACATAAAATGTAACCATCAACTGCACACACCTTTGGAATTGTATATACAGGTTAGCAGCACATTAGTTGTCTGTGTAGTATGGCATACTGTTGTAGTCTGGCCAATCAGTTGCAGACCACAAAAGGCACAGTTATGAAGCAATGAGAGACTGCCTATGTCCCTGCACAAGGCAGCATAAGGGGAATGTCCCAGGTATATCTGTGAGTTAGCTGCAAGAAGCTTCCATACCACACATTCCCTCAGCTCACCCCACCATCTGCCACAGGTTTATCACAGGTCATATCCTTGCTGTTGGGAATGAGTACAGTATGACTCCCACTTCTGTTTGGGAATACTCACAGAATGCAGCATGCTGAAGAGGTGTCCCATGCAGGTGTGTCCATAGCTGTAAGCAACACCCTGCCAACATCCAGACCAATGGATTAATATTGACAGGAACTATTGCCATTAACACCTTGCACACTTACCCTATCACCCCAGAGGAATCCAGTGGCTTGCAGCCTGGGAATGTAGGAGTGACAGAATGCACTGGCCTGCTACAGATGGCCTGCATCACTACCGAATGGCCTACAGTCCTCTGTCAAAGGCCTGTGCCTCACCCGTAGTGCCAATGTATGTTATCTCATGGGGTTCCAACTAACAACATAACACAGTCAATAGAACACAAATGCAAGGCCATGTTGACAAATCCCAGTAGCATGCCCACCATGTCTTACTGCACGAACTGTGTACCAACCTATAAATACCGCTGGGATGAAGGGACAACTATAGGGATACTTCTCAGATATCACTCGCATAATGTTAGGAAGAGGATAGAATAACAGAGTGGAGGGTGTAGAAGCATGGACGTCATGTAGTGTGTGAACTCTGAAACTCTGATGTGTGCCCATGTTACCCCTGCCTGCAAACCCGGTAATGGGTAATTACAAACCTGCTCATAAACCACAATGTGAAGGGGAACTTACCAGATATATGAGCCCTGCCTCTGGGTAACCTGGGTGAATCTGTACAGCTGAGAAGTATGGCCACAGCAGAATATGGCCATTCTGTTACATTGATATATGTACAAGAAGGGGATCCTCAGCCACCACAGTACCAAGGTGCTGGACCATTTAGACAGACCCATCAGCAAGTGTCTGCAGCTACCCCTCCAGAATGGCATGAGTGTGCAAGAATATGTAAGCTGCAGACCACAATACTTGACACAGCTTCATTCATCTAGTATTTCCCAGGAAATAACTGTGAGCAAATAAGTATATATGTCAGTAGATGATGACATAATACATCACAGTGTAAAACAGTACATATGTCTGAATATCTCTGCTAACACTAACCATGTAACACAAGCAGCACAAACACAATAGTTACAGTATTCCACTATCTGTCACCCATTGTGACAATATATCGTCAACCTATCTACAGATATCCTGCAGAAACAGGTTTCTAGCTGTAGTTATAGAACACCAAACCCTGGACTGGAGTATACCCTACCTAGAATGGATTCACACACTTAATACAGAAGGCCATACCGGGCATGCTCTTACACTTAGCCATGTCTGACAACACAGTGGACTATACATGTCTGTCAGTCACAGATGTCTGTGCACACACACCACATTGTACATCATTCATGCTTTGCACACAGATTGGATAGGAATACTCACACATATCCAAGGCCAACACACAATAATATGTCAAACATACACACACAGAGATGTGGGGAAGAGAGAAAAATACAGTGACAGAGAGATTTCCTTCATGAGGCCTGTTTGACCCACCACACATCCAATTGGCCAATATCACATGATGTGTTGATGTCAATCACTGTAGACATTGCTTTTCGTAGCCCTCAGCCCTACAGTGTCTGTGGTGCTTATGATAACTGTGTAACATGATAGTACAAATCAGTATTCATCTAGCATTTGTATACCCAGTCCTGTGAAATGTAAAGTTCAGTGTGACTGAGTGTGTGTGTGTGAGTGTCTGTGTGTGTGTGTGTGTGTGTGTGTGTGTGTGTGTGTGTGTGTGTGTGTGTGTGTGTGTGTGTGTGTGTGTGTGTGTGTGTGTGTGAGTGTGTGTGTGTTGCCAGAGGAATGGTTTATGGCCCATTCAGACAGACTGCACTTCCCATTACTTATGTTTGCACTCCTGCTAATGTCAGTCACCTTGAAATAACCCCTGGCCAAGTCTCAGCCCTATAATCTGTGTGGCGCTTGTGATATGTGTGTGATACTGTAATGTAGAAAATTAGTTAGGTAGGAGTTCTAATCCCAGACATAACAACTGTGAAACTTTGTGTGTGTGGGTGGAGATGAATGATTTTGAGGTCATTCCCAGTCACTACACCTCCCATTGCCCTACTTTAGCATGCCTGCTGTTAGTCACCTTGAAATAACCCTTTGGAGAAGTGCCAGCCCCGTAAGCTCCATGGTGCTTGTGATAACTGTGTAATGATAGAGTTTACCATACTAGTTAGATAGGCGTTCTAATCCTAGACATGGCAACTATGAAACTCTGTGTGTGTGTGTGTGTGTGTGTGTGTGTGTGTGTGTGTGTGTGTGTGTGTGTGTGTGTGTGCGTGTGTGTGCGTGTGTGTGCGTGTGTGTGTGTGTGTGTGTGCGTGGGTGTGTGGAGATGAATGATTTTGAGGCCAGTCAAAGTCACCACACCTCCCATTGCCCTACTTTAGCATGCCTGCTGATGTCAGTCACCTTGAAATAATGCTTTGGACAAATGCCAGCCCCATAAGCTCTATGGCGCTTGTGATAACTGTGTAATGTTATATAGTGTAGCATGCTAGTTAGGTAGGAGTTCTAATCCCAGACATGGCAACTGTGAAACTGTGTGTGGTTTTGTGAGAAAGTGTGTGTGTCTTTGATGATACCAGATTTTATGGACATTAAAACTTACTACTCTCCCCTTACCCCTCCATTACCACTGCTGCTGATGTTAGTCGCTGTCAAAGATACCTGTGGAGTGCTCTTGAACATTTAAGCTCTGTGGCATTTGCGATAACTCGGTAATACTATAGTGTAGCATATTAGTTAGGTAGGAGTTCTAATCCTCAACATGGCAACTGTGAAACTGTGTGTGTTTGTGTGACAGAGTGTGTGTCGTTGATGATACCTGATTTTATGGACAGTGACACTTACTACTCTCCCCTTACCCCTCCTTTAGCACTGCTGCTGATAATAGTCACCTTCAAAGATGCCTTGGCTCAGATCTCCAGCATGTAAGCTCCATGGCACGTGCCATTAATGTGGAACAATCTAGTAGCAGTAACTACATAGGTATAGGTTTGAATCTCATCCATGGTAAGTGTTTGTGTGTCTTCATATGTATGTCTGTACCTCAAAGATTTTGGCCCCATTTACACCCAGTACACATCTCAGAGCCTGACTTCAGCAGTCCTGTAGATATCATCCACCTTAGCTGTACATGTTGCCAACCCTAAACCATGTAAGGTCAGTGGTGCATGTGGAAAATGCGTAACATAATGGCCCATAAAGATTGTTAGATAGAGGTTTGAACCTCACCCCTGGCAAATGTAAATGTGTGCGTAAGGTAAAATTATTTTTGGGATCTCTCACCCACTATCATAGGTTCATAGATTATTACTAGGCTAACTACCCCTGAGAGCCATTTTAAGCCTAGCCATTTATCCCCTGTGAGATTCAAACCCTGTACCTTGTGTTTGTAAGGCAAACACCGTAACCATTAGGTGTATGCCTTTCAATTTCAAGGTGCATTACATCACCCAATGCCAGTATTTGCAAGAGTTGGTATTGTTCCTCACATTAGAAGTACCTTGGGACAACATTCATTATATAAGCTCCATGGCACGTGCTAAAAAAGTGGTACACTGTAGTAGCAATATATAGCTAGGTAGGGGTTTGAATCTCAGTGCTGGCAAGTGTGTGTGCATGTCTCTGTCATCAGTATCCTATGTGGAGGTTGCTGTGATTGTGTAATAACAGGATCCATTGTGGGGTGGGTTTTGCTAAATAATTATGCTGCGGGCCTAGTATATGTCACAATGTCCACCTTACAAGGACAACAGATGTCTTAACACCGGAGAGGTTGGTGTAGACAATCCATAGTCCTACATGTGACATTATGGATTGGTGAACAATATAAGCAACCCTTCAATTACTCAGAGAACACTCTCCACCCATGTCTCATACACAAATGCACTTGGCTAGGCAATAACCTCTATATTGGTAGTTTTCTTCATATTATGTGACTGCAGTGGACTACATGCATGTTGACCACAACAGTGATACTGACATCAGAAAGTACTTTGATGTGCTACATCTCCTGACTGTGTGTTATCCAGCAAGTAAAAGGACATGGCACCCTGTAGGCAAAAAAATGTGTACAGTGTCCTTTTTGCTATGTTCCCCACTTGACGCCTGCAACAACTGCAGGGTCTGCAAACATAACCCACAAAGGGAATACCATGTCTTATAGACATGCCCTGTATGGACAGATGCCACTAACTCCACTGAATACCCATATCATGCTGCCAATGTAGGTGCAAGCACAACCTGAGTTAAATAGCCAGGTCTTACCAAATGAGGTCAGGAATTCTACATCGGAAGATGACAATTTGTCCTCACAACATGCCCCAGGGACCTCAACTACACTTCCACATGTCAAAGAACATGCATGTAAGACATGTGCACAACCCAGACACTGTCCATGATATGGAATATAGATCACATACATGGGAAGCAGTGCATATCACTGGCCACCCACAATAGTAGCCCAGATGAGTGGATGGTGAATACAATACCCACCCCTGGGGATCACTCCAGGGACTACACCCCTGAGTGGCTTGATGCCAAGGTATTCCCTTGGCCTAGCCTTGTACAGCCTTCAGGCCCATTCACCTGCTACACACCTGTGAAGCAATGAACCTATGCATATCAGTACTGGCAAGTGTATGCATGTGTGTGTGTCTGTGTGTGTGTGTGTGTGTGTGTGTGTGTGTGTGTGTGTGTGTGTGTGTGTGTGTGTGTGTGTGTGTGTGTGTGTGTGTGGAGATGAATGATTTTGAAGCCATTCACACTCACTACACCTCCCATTGCCCTGCTTTAGCATGCCTGCTGATGTCAGTCACCTTGAAATAAACCTTTGGCCATGTTTCAGCCCAATAAGCTCTGTGGTGCTTGCGATAACTGCGTAATACTGTAGTATAGCAAACTAGTTAGGTAGGAGTTCTAATCCTGATCCTGCCAACTGTGATAATGTGTGCATTTCTGTGTGAATGTGTGTGTGT
The DNA here is from genome assembly GCF_019279795.1 of Protopterus annectens. Taxonomy (NCBI): domain Eukaryota; kingdom Metazoa; phylum Chordata; order Ceratodontiformes; family Protopteridae; genus Protopterus; species Protopterus annectens. Next base: position 254,059,536 of record NC_056725.1, read on the forward strand.
CTTTGTTGACACCTGATTTTGTGGACATTCACACTTACTACACTTCCCTTGCCCCTCCTTTAGCACTGCTGCTGATGTCACTCACCTTCAAAGATACCTTTGAACAGCTATTTACCATGTAAGCTCCATGGCATGTGCAATAACTGCGTAACACTGTAATAACAAGAAATAGTCAGGTAGGGGTTTGACACTCAGTATTGGTAAGTGTGTGATATCAGTATCATGTTGGTATGATTGTGTATTGACAGGATCCATTGCAGTGTGGGTTTTGCTACATCATTATATTGAGGACATATATGTCCCAATATCCACATTACAAGGCCAACAGCTTTCAAACACTGTAGAGGTTGTTGTAGACAATCCACAGCCATAAATGTGTACAGCCATGTGCAATTACTATGTAACAGTATGGATTAGTAAACAATATAGGCAACCATTGTAATACCCGGATACCACTCTCTACCATGGATCATACACAGACACACTTAGCTCTTACTCTCTTCCTTTCTTACTTTCTCTCTGTCTCTTTCTCTCTCTCTCCCCCCCCCTCTCTGGTGGATGTGGAAAAGTACACCTATTTTGCATAGGTAGCAGCTTGACTTTTGTAGGTAATACTTATGATCAGCTGATGGCCTGTGCATGAATTGGAGTCCCCCACTTGCTAATTGCATGTGGAGCAGCTGTGGTATCATTCCTATAGCCAGTTGCATGGAAATGCACTCTTATAACTAAACACTTCATGTGGGTGTTGGTCCTTTTCCTTCACTGTGTGCAGGACTTCAAGTGGTTGTCTGACAAACAACATCACAGAAGGTAGTTAGAAATACCTTTCACAACACACACTGTGGAGACAGGCCAACAAACAGGAGGGGGATATTCCAGACATGGGGAAAGAATGTAAGTATTACTGTTCTACATTTGAAGTAATGTTGGTTTAACAGGGTTTGTGTGGATATGGCTGTTCTACATGATTTAAAGTCTTTTATGACAGTGTTATGTAGTTGAGGAAACTCTCACCTGTAGGGCTATCTGCAGACTGGCCAGAGTTTTGAGTCTTAGATGTGATGTGTTATTCACGCATTTCCTATATTTAGAAATGCAGTAGCATACTCTAATGATTGCAGTCAGTATATGGTGACATCCATGTGTGTTACTGACTTCATATCCCTCAGAAGAGATATGTCACAACAAACCCTGTTACACCAGGAATTTTCTTAGTTTATCACAGCAATATGTCAACACTGGCCTTGTGTTTGTGCCTCTGTCCCCCAAGTCTGTCATCCTTTGTCCATATGTCATGCAGTAAGAGGTGCATATGTACAATAGATCATCATTTACTGACATCATTCCTGATAACAAGCCAGTGATATATCAGACTGCTGCACATGTTATGTATAGTAGGCCTTATTTTTGAGGACAAAACCTGGACATTCTGTTGTAGTCTGTACAGTAGTGAGGTCTGTGTACATATGGTGACTGTTGACAGAGTGTCAGTATTGTGTAGCAGTGTATTGTGAATATATTACTTGGCCTGTGTACAGACTGTGGTAGATGTCAGTGTTCTTGGTCTTGTTCTATCTGACATTGCATGCTGCTCCAGTTTCTGGTACTCTATTAGTATATATGTTTGTAGGGTCAGACTGAGATACATCCCATACAACAGTCAGGCATCAGACTACACTGTGAATTGGGCCAGTATATGTAGGGTTAGTGTGTCGGTGGCAAATATGAGGATGGTTTTGTTCACACAATCCATATACTATACTTTAATTAGGCTTACCATAATGTGACTGTGTTGAGACTGGTTGTGGGTATGCGCTTTCACACTAGAATCTGTTACTCTGTGCTGTTACATGCCTGTAGTGCTTGCTATATTTGCAAGTACATATGTATTCCCCCATAGGAAACTTGGGTCAGTGTTGTGGTAGTCTGCCTGTAGTTTACACAATGCTTTGTGACATGCCTAGCAGCTCAGTGTATTTACCTACTGTGATGTTGGGTCCAAATATTTGTCAGATGTACTGTTGCCTGGCCACCATATGTGTTGTGTATTTCTGAAAAGGTAGTGGGATGCTGTAAGATGTATGTCACTAACTAGTGGGAAGTATATGGGCTTGGGACCCTCCGGGTAATATGTGTTAGGACAAACAGGAGGGTGTGAAGGCATCGACTGTGTGAGCTTATCTATTTTAGTATTTGTGTGATATCCCCATTTTCATGGTTGTACACATTCCCTTTGTCAGGCTTGGTCCACACATCTTGCACTAAGGAGTTCTGTGTATACCTTTGGACTGACCAGATTGTGTCAGACTGTCCACGTTTATTGGTCATATTTCTGCTGTATTCCACAGGATCATTACTGTGATTTGTGTGGTATTTCAGTATGATGATTTGATGATGTCTGTCAGTAACTGATGGCGTACATGTCAGTATCAGAAGTGACTTCCTACACATGCCTGTTGACACAACCCCTGTTACTGTAGCAACATTCTGCATTTATACCTGCAATACTTACAATACATTCCCTTGCACTAAGAGGTTGTGACTTATGGTGCTGAGGTATGACTCCACTACATGTTATGGGCATATGTTACATAATATATATATATATATATATATATATATATATATATATATATATATATATATGTGTGTGTGTGTGTGTGTGTGTGTGTGTGTGTGTGTGCGTATGTACATGTATACATATATCTACATATATATATATATATATATATATATATATATATATACACATATATACATATATATTTTATATATATATATATATATATATATATATATATATATATATATATATATATATATATATGTATATATATATATATATATATATATATATATATATATATATATATATATATATATGTATATATTATATATATATATATATATATATATATATATATCCTTGTTATGTGTAAACATGAGTGTTGTATATACCTTCCTAGATGTATCCCACCATAATTATCTGATATGTGTGTATTTAGATATAAAAACTTGACTGATTCAACACTATTTTCACTTGCAAATACTAAACAATTGTAGTAGTCAAAGCAGTTGTTCACTACTATTCAGTATGTGTACTGAATGATATATTTGAAAAAACAACAGACATCTGCACAGCTCCGGTGGCGTAATGGTTAACTGCTGCGACTGCAGTGTCCAGGGTCCTGGGTTTAAGACCTATAAGGGCTGTTTATTTTGTTGCTAGGCAGAACAAGGACTCTTGGATACAGAGTGGTTAAAGCAGCTTTGAGAAGCTTTAAGTGGGTTTGTGTGACAGTAAGTGGTGCTAACGTATGGTTAAATGAATAGGCACTTACACCATGTAGGCTTCTCTTACCAGTGTGCAAATGTGCTCAGAATTTACATTTAAGCAATGTTCACACCTGCTAAGCATAGCTCAGCCCTGGTAACCAGTGATCACATTCCAGTCTGATAAAATAGCAGGGTAATGACATCTTTAATAAGTGTATTTAATTCCATGCATATAACATGCTTCTATGTGCTGTCATTACAGTAGCAAGGGCTGTGACTATACTGTATGGGGTGCCTGAGTATACATGGCTAGTACAACAATCTTTTCTCTTTGTATGTGTTTCATACATGGGTGGTATCCCAGGTTATATGCTGTCACACTTGCATGTATTGTATCATTATGTTACTGCTTTTAACAGTACTTTCCCAAGTTAGAGTAGATTGCAGATTGTAGTACTGGAACCATACACCCCTGCATGCAAAGCTGGACTCTGAGTACTGACTATCATGTTCTTGGTGTGTGAGCTGTATGTTAGTAAGTTATCTCCTATTGGATATTGATCTGATATGTGGATATTAACTGTAGACTACTATGTGTTTAGGACATGTCATTGAGGGCTGCTATCGTGTAGTAATGGCATATCTATCAGTGTCTGACATCTATCTGCCAAAACATTCATCCTAATGCATAACCTGTTGGCTAGCTGATTTCTGTCTGCCCTCTGTACAGGTGTGCAGATGTCAGGTATCCATCTTGGCTGCTTACAGGCAATCTATGACTGACTGACACTGACATGTCTGCCCAGCTGTGTTATGAATGCCACAGCTTGGAAACCCCACCCCGTATGCACCACATGACATGGATACCTGAACCAGACTACCATAGGTAACAGAACATGCTTGGGTACAGGTCTCTAACCCAGACACTGGTCAAGTTATGTAATATATGTTGCATACACATCAATTGGAGCACTTCACTGGCCCTCTGCAGGAGAAAACCAGATGACTGGATGTTGAATTTAACTGTCACCCTGGGATCACTCAAGAGGCATTGGTTGATAGATGGCCTGCTGACAAATGTCAGATGGAATGATACCAGTGTACCCACATGCCCTACTCTTCTCATCTCTCCAAGACATTAGCCTGGTACAGACCTAGGAAAACCTGCACCTGTGGACCCCATTACTGACAAATGTGTCAGTGTGCATTACTGAGAATAATAGTGTCTGCATGTTTGTAAACTTGCAGTTGACAATACTCTGAGGGCCTTCTCACCCACTACACCCCCCATTGCCATACTTTGAAATGTCTGCTACTGTAATTGATGTTAAATATACCTTGTTATACTCTCACCCCTGGAGCATGCAGTACCAGCATAACACTGTTCTACAAATGGGTAGATAGGCATGGGTTACCCTCTGAGTCCTGGCAAGTGTATGTGTGTGAGTGTGCATATTTGTAGGAGACAGCATTCTGAGGACACATTCTCCAAAAATAATAAACTTTGCCATACATTATAAGGGATAGTGATGTTGCTTACTTTAGGAAAACCATGACAAACCCTGACCCTACTATCCATGTGGCATGTGCAATAAATGCATATCCCTGTAGTACTACTGATTAGATAGACAAGGGGTTATATTGCAATCCGGGTCAATGTGTGGTTGTGGATATGTCAGAGTATTATCATGGGTGTCAGTGAGTACAATATCCAATGTGTGGTGTGAGTGCTGGGTATACTGTCTTTACACCATGGTACCCCCCAGTACATGTCCCAAGGTCCACTGTATGTGAACCACTGTCACCGTCAACCATACAGGTAACTGATTACACTATCCAGCCAAATGATGCATGTGCTGTGTGCAAAATCTCTGTAACAGAATGGACTCACTGACAAGGTAGTTAGCACTGCTAAACCCAGGTCTTTCAAATGTGTTTATAACTGTATGTGTTTGTCAATGTGTATATGATAGTATGTCATACTATGTATTGTTCATTAACACCCAGTACACCCCCATTACCATACTGTACAAGGCCTGGTGATGTTATTCACTTAACATGAAACTTGGGATGCACCTCACCCTAAAAGCTCTGTGGTGTGTGCAATTAAAGCCAAACACATTAGCAGCAATAAGTACCTAGGTAGGGGTTCTACTCTCAGTGTTGCCAAGTAAGTGTGTGTGTATGTGAAAGGATCTACTTCAGTCTGCAGAAAATATATGTCCCAGGAGATCATTTGTCTGAGAACTAACTGGCTAAAGATAACATTTCAAAGCAATCATCTTATGGAAATAGATTCAGCAAAACTAGTAGTGGATGTATACATGCCCTCTTCCCCACTGTACAGCTGTACAGCAATACAGGAGTTGGTATATATACATGGGTGTGGTTGTTGTGGCCACAGCCACTCACATTGGGGTTATTGTTGTGGGTATCTCCCTGCTTAGTGTGCTGTTATACTGTTCAGTTTATGTTAACAGGTTAAGTAGTTGTTAATCACACTATATGTGGTTCTACACCACCCCACACCCTCCAAAGTGGGGGGCTGTGCCACCCACACCAACACACCTATGTTTACCAACTCCAGGATTGCACTACATTGGGGAAAGGGGACATATACCCTGCCAGTACCATCGTCAGTTATATTAAACTGGTGAACTAATTATTTCCTGATATGATGTTTTGGCAGTTTGGTCTGGGTGGAATTACATAGGCAAAAATGAGTTCACTGCAAAATGAAGTACATCCATGTGAACAGTACTCTCTGTGTATTGCATCAACACCAAAGCCTGTGTGTGTGTGTGTGTGTGTGTGTGTGTGTGTGTGTGTGTGTGTGTGTGTGTGTGTGTGTGTGTGTGTGTGTGTGTGTTATTCACTGATATTTGGTGTGTGCCACACAGTGCACTTACAGTTGTCCACTGTAGAAGAGCTGCTGACATCAACCACCATGCACTCACCTGTATACACCCCTCAGACCTATCAGCCATGTGGCACATGCAGTAACTGTTATACAGACCTGTTACTTGTGTTTAGCTGTACCCAGAATATGACACAGTCAATGTGTCACCACAGTGCTACTCCCCTTGTATGACAGGACAGCAGACCAACAGCCAGCTGACACATAGACACCTAGAACACAAACAGAATACATTGTGGAGACCACAATCAGTCAGTGTTAATAACAGCTATAATGCATCATGGCTGGACAGCTACACACCCTGACATGTAAGGATTAATCATTCCAGCTGAAAACATGTCAAACAGCATTACATTGCTAAACCTTAGGACATTCATCCTGTGCATCAGACCCATATCCGCATGTACCTGCATCGATGGTATGGATGACGGGGATGTGGCACAGGTATCATCATAATCACAGTGTGCGTTGCGGGTTTGCCAGAGGCCTAGGGTGAGCCATTTGGTTGACATCATGTGTGTGGGTTAGGGGGTTCTTTACTAAATGGGCTGTGCAGATGTGGTGTGTGTAGATATGGAGGTGCCCTAGCTGTGTTGGTGAAGTGTGTGTGTATGTATGCACACATGTCTGCCATGTTGCTGCCCTATACAGGGGTTTGTTGGACAGCTGCAGACTGTACATGGCAGGTGTACCATTCACTGTCTCCGGCCATGGACATGGGAACTGTGCCTGCCAGGGTTTTCACGGGCACTACCAGGCAGGAGCCCAGATATGTTACTCTCCCCTGATGATGACAATTGCCCACTGGATCCATGTCCCTGTTGGGACTGGCCAGAACCACATGCACATGGCCTGCTGCATTGTGGTGTGGACAGCACCCCCCTGCAGTGTTGTTGCTGGTACTGTCATTATGGGAGCGGCAGTGAATTGTTGCATGTCTATGTAGACCTCCACCTGTTGGTGTTGCTGACCTACGTCCATCACACAGGCTTTGGTGTTGATGCAATACACAGAGAGTACTGTTCACATGGATGCACTGCTGCCCTAATTCCACCACATGCTCTACCACAGACACCTCATGGTCGAGGATTCCCACCATCTCACCCAACCATCTATCCAGAACCTCTGCAAAATAATGGTGGGCACCTGCAAGGTCACATATGTTGTCAAGTACAGCAGAATGAGCAGCCCTCTGGAGCCTCAGACTCTGTATGGTGTAACATTCCATACATGTCTGTGCCTCCATGATGGCCAAAATTCTGCCAAGGGCATGATGGCCAGCAGCCCTCCTATGAGCACCTCTGTGCATCTGCATGTTTGATACCTCACTGGTCATCCCGCTATGGCTGCTGTGCACAGACACATTTGCCATAGTCCCCACACTGTCCTGTCCCATGTCACCCCCTGCCAACTGCCCCTCATCTATGGGCATTGATGATAAGATATGTATTGGCATTGTGACAGTGTGTGGGGAGGGGGTGGATAAAAGTGGGATGTAATCAGATGGCACAGCTTCAGCCCCTGACAACCATGCCTGTGCCTCACCATGCCTATCATCATTGTCAGAGTCTGTATGGACACTAAAATCAGTTTGCCTGCAGGAGGGACCTTGACCCACCTTGCCACCTGTGAGGGGCAAACAAAAAAATTAAATTAAGACCTGCATGTTATGGTCTACCTCTACACCCCCCCTACACACACACACACACACACACACACACACACACACACACACACACACACACACACACACACACACACACACACACACACTCACAAACACACTTACAGGTGAGGTGGCACAAAGATATTACACAGACCTCTCATTACCCAACAAGTCAACATGCATGACATATGGCACTTAACAGCATGCACTGTAGCCATACTCAGTCCTTGTTACTGACATTAGACATCTCTGTGATGCATGAGTTGTGTTAGCAGGGGATGTCCCTTTCCCTTGAACACACTGCACCCATGTACACATCATTGCTGTGCACATGTACAGCACACTTGCATGCACTGTGCACCATACCTCACAAGTGTACACACCATTGCTGAATGTGTATATGTGTGGCAGTTATGTTTGATCTGTTGCTCACAGCCCCTATGTGTTTGTCTGACACATACCTGGGATGATATGAGGACTGATGTCAATAGTTAATGCCTGACCTCTGATTTGCAGATTTCATCAGCAGCAGTGCATGTATGAGCAATAAAATCCAATTACACTGACAACCTTCAAAGCTTACTGTGGATATGAGGAGTGTACACACCCTTGTTGACATGCCAGCCTCTTCCATGGTATGCAATGGGGCCACAATACTGCATATGTTAACATTACACATAAACACCTGATATGTGACATATGACCTGTGCAATCCAATGCAGTATCAAACAAATGTGTTAGTTGTGCAGATGCTGAATGAGATGCATACAATATGTGGATTGCATAAGTGTGCACACCCTTAACACAATGGTTTTTGCAGCACCTGTTAAGTGAAGTACAGCAGTCACTATTCCTGGAAGGGTTATACTAGCATGGTCCATCTTCACTTGCCATTATTTGGTCACTCCACCCTACAAATGTCTCCCAACTCTGCTGAATTGCAAGGTCAGCTCAAGTGCACGGCCCTTGGAGGTCACACAGTGGCTTCACTATTGCTGTGGAGTCAGGGTTATGTCTGGCACAATTCATGACCTTTACTGTGTTCAGATACAGCCATTCTTAGTGAGCTTTGGATGTATGCATCAGTTCACTGTTGTGTTTCAGGATGACACCCCTCCCCATCTTCAGCCTTATTGCAGATGCTTGGCAACTATGGGCCACAAATGAGTGTTATTTTGCAGTGTTCCAAATTCCATATGCCATGTCTACCGGCCTAGTCCCTGCTAATGAACAGCAAACCTAAAGGTGTACACTGGCACCAGCAAGGTAAAAATGGGGATGGTGGCCCTGAGGTGGAGTGAGGTGTTGCTTGTACACCACATCTTTATGAATACTGTCTGTAGGTTTCAACCTTGGTCTCATGACACAATTACACATTGCAATACATGCCTTTGGGAGACTTGATGTTATGCATATGCTACCTGTAGAGAGTCCTGGATAATGTTGCCTGTGGAATAACTCTTCCGTCTGATTACCCTAACCTAGAGGCCACACTTATGCAGATTGCAGGTGATTGTTGAAACAGGTACTGCACAGGCAGTACTTGCTAGACATTCCTGCAAGCCTCTTGGTGTTGCTGCATGTTTCTGTGCAGTCTTCATGACCACTTTACAACATATTTTGTCATCTTTTTTGGATGGGCATCTGTTTATTTTCTACATTAATGTTGTCCCATACTTCATAAACACATACATGACTGTCTGCACTGTTTGCCATGGTATATGCAATGGTGAGGTAAGGCTTCTTTTCCCAATCCTGAGTGCCACCTTTCAGATATGGGATCCATTTCATAGTTTGTAAGATGTGTGCAAGCCACGGTTGCCTCTGTTGCAGGTGAGTGGGCAAATGTCATGGACATACTTCTTGGACAGCAGACCATTACTTGGTGTGACATTAAGGTGCTGTACTTGATGAAAGGTGTGTACTCAAGAAGACTGAATGATGTCAGTACTTCACAAGCTGCTTCCAGAATATGTTATTTGGAGTGTGTGCATACATATGCTTCCAGTGTTTGTTAAGGTATGTATTCCCCATATTTGTTGTCCTAACATAAGATTCCATATTACACATTCATTGCTCATGTTAGGATCACATTACAGGTTGTAAATGTGTGGAATGTGGTATTGTGATTTGCTGTTATTTAGATCATGAACAGTATTGTAATAGTGGTGTATACACTGTTGCAGCCACTGTATAAGGGTAATGTTTCAGACATGTTCCTACTGTAGGCCATTTGTCCCACCATTATGTTCATCTCTGTCCACACATCTTGCACTGACAGGTTGTTAGGTATACTGCAGGACTATTACATACCCTTCAGATATGCCACCAGGTGACCATTGTGATGCAGTGCAGTTAACAGCAACAATAAGTGAACATGTACAGCGTGCATTATGGGTGGGTGTGTTAAAGGTGTTCATGGCAAATAGCATGGCCATAACATGGGTGCTGTATTGGCAAACCTGAACAAAACAACTCCATACTCACCAACTCTACAGGCTGCTGCCCCAGTTGTATACCAGAGGGACCTAAATAGTTGTGTGAGACATGTAATGTCAGTAGCCATACCTGTGGCATTCATACAGGGTGGGAGCAGCATTTCAGCACATCAGCAGTATAAACCCACAATACTAGAGATTATTCACATCTATTTATTATTGCACTGTAGCAGCAGACAATCTTATCTGACATATCCATGGAGATACTTTACAGATGAAAATGGATAAGCAGCAGTAGTCTACTAATGTGCCCTGGGGCCTTACCTGCACACTCCTCTTCCAACTTGCTGGCTTAGCTGGTGGGTGGGTGCCCCGAGGCTGGTGAGGAGCTCATCAGTATGTGTCAGTGGGGGGTGGATGGCATGACACCCACCTGTGGCTAACTTGTCCCTCCTAACTGCAGCGGCACACTGACAGCATGGCAGATCAGATCTGTGCAGCAATGCCGCACCTGCTCATAACTGCAGTTGTGCAGGCCAACATTGTTTACCCGGTGGATGAGTTTGTTCCACAGGGCTGTCCTCTCCTGCAGATCCTGGTCCCTGCGCTTGAAGAGGATGACATGATGGACTATGAGGAACTGGATTATAGCATCATTTTCCAGGGGTGTGTATGCGGGTAGGCATTCCCGGGACATTGTACCAGGAAGACGTAAACAGGAAAACAGGTCAGAAGACCTCATACAGTTGTCCACATGTACATCAACAGTGGGTATTACTTGCAAATAATCCAGACTATACCATAACACTGTAAGCTTTCATGGCTTGTACAGCTTGCATTACACTCCTGACCCTGACCTGTCCAGTTCCACCAATGATGGACACTTAATGGCATAATCCACTAAACACCATTCATTTCTGTGTAGAGGGATGACAGTGGCCATCTTTCATGTGGATGGTGTGTGGATGGTGGCATGAGTGTGTTTGACTGTAGTGTGTGATGGGACTGTGAGCATATGCCTGTGTTCATGTAAGAGGCAAACTGTGATGTTCTTATGCCCCATGGAGACGTGCTGTTGTTGCTATCAGTCAGCATTATGTCCATGCTCACCATTGATGTGGGCAGGAGTGTAGGTGATGTGCATATCCCCCTGTACTACTGTTGTGGAGAGGATGCCACTATTTCTGCCTATCCTGTCTGATGTATGTTGCCTGTATCCTTGACATGTGTGTATGAGTTGTGCTTTGCCCCCATTACAGGTTGACTTGTGTTACTGGCTCTGAGACTGCGTACATATGTGTAGATATGGTTGCAGCTGGCCTTGGTGGTTTGGATATGTCTGATTTCTCATAATAGTCAGCCTTACAGGAGGTCACCTGTGAACCTACATGCTTGCTCAGATAGAGGTGCACTTGCTTCCAAGTTGGGGTTTACACCTATGTGTCACTGTACAGCCACTATAGTAACCTATTATGTGCTTTGTGTCTTGGTGGTGTCCACCAAGGGGCATTACTCTATCGTTGGTGGAGGATGGTTGTACAGGTAAGGTACTGCTGATTCCATATAGCTACAGTGTATATAAAGTGTACACACCCATGTTACAATGCATGGTACTTGTGTGATTGGAACATAATCCCACAAAAGCACATGTCAACACAATCCCCACATGTGATGTGTCCTATAGCTTGCTCCGGTTAATAGGAAACATAACAACCTGTCCTGTGGAAACTTATAGATTCATAGGTTCATTGGTGTGCAATGTGCTAATGGCCGTGGAGCCTTTACAAGCCTAGCCCATGGGATTACCCTGACATTGTGCCACCCGACCTTAGTTCCCAGTGCCTCTGTCAAGTAAAGCCACCGGAGTGATCCCTGTGGTGAATTTTCTATTTCCCATCCACTCATCAAGATTTCTCTTGAAGAGGGCCAGTGAGGTGCTCTGCTTGTCATGTATGGGAAGTCTATTCGATAGCATGGTCAGTCTCTGGGTAATGAACCTGTCTCTCCAGCATATGAGAAGTAATACTCAGTACAGTAAGCCAGTTGAATGTGTGTGCAAACACTTACACTGGTTTGTTGTGTAAACACCTGCTGAGATGATTACAGCATCCATTTGTCTTGGTTTGTACTCTAACGTCATATCACATCTTCACATGGCAATGATTGCTCACCTTCCATGAAACAGCTTTGTTTCTTTTTAAATAGAATTTTACAGGTTATGGGTCACATTTGAGGTGAGAAACATTTTAACTTGACTTCCTGTGGTGTCATTGGCATACAGCACACAGGCCTGGAATTCCAACAGGGGTGTGTACACTTTGATATCCATTGTATATGGGTGTTGATATAGCTGTAAGTGGTAGGCATGGACAGTGGGTTATAACACAGTTGTATACTTCTCTGATTAGTACGTGATATGCATGCCTATTGTAGTGCCCATATCAGTGTCATGGCAATGCAACAATCAGTAGCAGTACACATTTTATTTTGTTGTATGCAGTGACAATGTGGCCATTATCCCTTTACCTTTCCTGTACAGAAGACATCCTTCCTGTGTGTGGGCAGTTACAGACAGCAGGTAGCTATACCTCTTACAACAGGACTTGTGGACACAGGCCAACTACATGCTTGTATAAGGTTCCAGACCTAGAGACAGTGTGTGAGTATTGCTGTTACATGCATTGAATACTGCTAGTTTTACAGGGTTTGTGTGTACATGCTAATTTTGCATGGAATGCAGTCTGTCTGCATAGCTCTCAACTGTGGGCCTATCCACATGATGGCCAGAGAATTGGCTGTTATGTTTTGTTTGTTCCCCACACAGGTCTTGTCCCTGACATATCAGTGGCATTCTCTCCATTAATTGCGATCAGTACATGGCAGCATCCATTTGTGTTTCTGACTTCATATTCTTGAGTAAGGGTATGTTGCAACCAATCCTGTAACACCAGCAACTTTCACAGTGTATAACAGCAATATTTCAAATATGGCCCTGTGTTTCAGCCTCTGTTCTCCACCAATATACCATGCTTTGTCCACGCAGTAAGATGTTGATAATTAATGGTCTATCATTATTTAGTGCTGACATTCCTGCTATCATTCCAGTGACGTTGTGGACTCCTACACAAGTTGTGGTGGTAGGGTCCATATATATGAGAGCTACAGCTGGGCAAAATGTGTGACTCTGTACAGTCTGGAGGTCAGTGTATGGAAAACACTGTTATATGCCCTTGTAAGACATTTTACGGTGGTGGGGTATTAAAAGTTTTTAACCTAGGCTGTTACAACATTTGAGGGATATCAGTAATAAGAAACATTAAGGTATATGGCTGTACATCTTTGTATGTTTCACCATGGGAACAGTGGTGGGCTAGGGCTTACTGTCTTACACACAGTTCTGTTTGTCAGTGTGATAGTGATGATTTAAGTTAAGCATTGTTATGTAATGGATACATTTACATTGTGACAACTGATACTTTTCACCCTAGGGGGTTGAGTACAGAGTGTAATTGGAGGCTGTTGAACTACATCTGTAATTAAGTGTTGATTGATTCTCATCTTCCAGCCAAGTGTGTTTTTCACTGTTGTACTACTTGAAGGCTTTAGCCTAAACAGCAAATTATGCTATGTTTTGCAGATTACTGTATCATATGTTTCCTTTGAGGGTTGCATTAATCAGTTATTATGTATTGCAAACACCTAAATGCTATACGAAATGGCATAAACAACTGAAATAGTACACAAATAAATATTTATATGTATGCAAACTGAGTGTGGTGGCATGTCTTTTGCATTGTGTTTGGGTAATGTTTCATGCAATAATTCTCATTTGTAGGAAAGAATGAGACACTGGCCATTTGAAAAGGTGACAACTGTAGGAATAATGGATGTTTGATATGCTGTGCACCCTCTATATATACTCTCTTTATATATATCTATAAGTATTTATATATGTATGTATGTGTGTGTGTGTGTGTGTGTATATATATATATATATATATATATATATATATATATATATATATGTATATTATATTTATATATATATGTATATGCATATATATGTGTGTGTGTGTGTGTGTGTGTGTGTATGTATCATTAGAATGTTTAGTGCTTCCACATTGTACATTCCTTATGGTAGATTGACTGTTCTGTATATGTTAGATAAATTATCCCAACATCTTACAGCTGAGATAGCTTACTGGTAACTTGGTGTGGCTATGTTGTGCCGGGTCCTGGGTTCAAGACTTGCAAGTGCTGGTTATTTTGTTGCAAGGCAGAACAGTTCAGCTGTGCAGGAAGGGATAATGACAATAATTACAAGTGATCCCTATTTTGGGCCCCTTTACCCCCATTTACAATGCCTTTGGTCAGACGTTTTGCAGGGAGAGGTTGAGAGTGTGGATCCGATGTCCAAATGCAATACATATATAAATATATGTATTCTACATATAGACATACATATATATATATATATATATATAATATATATATATATATATATATATATATATATATATATATATATATACACACACACAGGTCAACTATGTAATCCCGAAATACTGAAATCCCGAAATGCATAGCCGAAAATGCAATATTCTGAAACCTGCAGAAGCACAAAATTCTAAATCCTAAAACTCAGAAATGTTGAATTAGCGCTTCTTCTGGTGGGGTATGTGAATGGATGGTTGGAAGTTTAGGTAAGTATGTATGTGTAAGTGTGTTGGTTAGGGGCTTTAGTGAGTGTAAGTGTGTGTTGTGACTATGATGTGTGTGTGTGTGTGTGTGTGTGTGTGTGTGTGTGTGTGTGTGTGTGTGTGTGTGTGTGTGTGTGTGTGTGTGTGTGTGTGCATGTGTGTGTGAGGGACTGTAAAATATGTGGGTGTGAGTTTCATTTTTGCATCTGTTTGTGTGATCTCAGAGTTAGAATATTTATGTAGGGAGGTGTGGGTGGAGGTTGTGTGTATGTGCATGTGTGTACTGTATGTGTAGAGTACGTTCAGGATTTTAAATTTCGTGGTTATGGGGTTTTGGGATTTTGTATTGTAGTTGTATTTTCGGCTATGTAATTTCAAAATACTGAAATTCAGGATTTCAGTATTTCAGGATTACATAGTGGACCCATATATACATATACATATATAAATACATTTTTTTCTACTGTTGAATGACTGTGCTGCATGATATGTTTGAGAAAACTTCACACATATTTTCAGTTGAAATAGCTTAGTGGTTACTTGCTGTGCCTGTGGTGTGCAGGGTCCTGGGTTTGAGCCTTGCAAGGGCTGATTGTTTTGTTGCTGGCCAGAACAAGGGCTGTTGCATACAGAGTGATTTAGGCACTTTTAAGTAGTTGCAAGCAGGCTTGCATGGGTTTGCGTGGCGGTAAGCAATGATAACCTCTGGTTAAATATGCTTCCAGACAGCCTGAAAAGTGCTTAATCTGTGTAGGCATTGCTTACCACCACACAAACATGCTTAAACCTGCTTACTACTGCTTGAAAGTGCTTACTCCCACTTACCACCACACTCATTTCTTTAAAAGAAAAGAAAAAAGGGGTGATAGGAAATGGTGAAAAAGGGGGCATGAAGAGGGAAAGACAATAGAGAAAGTAGCTATGGATGTGCAGGATGGGTGTAGGGAAGGTCCATAGCTCTCCATTTCTTCTACAGCAACAGTTGAGCATATATACTGAATTTGGAGGTATATTTGGACACTCAAACCCCTGAGAGAGGGGTGAGGACAACAATAATGTGTTGTGAAGCCAATTAGACCAAATTACATGTGTCCAGTGGGCACATGTTTTTAATAGACAGCTATGTATGGGGCGAAATTTTTTTGGGGATCAGATTGCCCTTTTTTTTAAGGTGAGGATGTTAGGGAAGGATAGTAAGTATTTCTGAGGAAGTAGGTTGGGTAGGAAGACAGACAAGACAGCATACAGGGGTGTTATATGACATATGTGGGGGTAAACACCTTGAATGGGGAGGGGTGTTTGGAAATTGGAAGCCCATGAGCCCCCAAATGGAAACTGTGTGACTGAGATCCCCACCCATGGGCAATCACCACTGCACCTTCACGGCCCCAAAGGTGACTGTGCTAGCCGCTGAGCAGGAGGGGCAGGCTGACCATCTAATTGTGCCATGCGGCCCTCAAGCTGGAGTAATAGATCTCCAAACTCCCTTCGGAGCTCGCTATACACCAATCCCTGTACCTGACTTTGGGTGACAGGACCCTGTCTGTGCCTGCTCCCAGGGGGACATAAGCCCCATCCCCTGAGGTGGTTCCACCTGAAGGTGGTGCAGGACCAGCAGATGAGGAGGTCCTGAGGTGGGTCCCAGACATGCTGGGGCCCAGTGACATGGCCAGATTAGGTGGGTGAGGTGGGTCCTCTGGGTCAGGCCCTCCAAATGTGCTATGGTGTTGCAGTTTTAGAACATATGTGGGTTAGCAATAGTCAGCAAAATTCAGGATTAATTATAACAGCATGCATAGATATTCCCATTAACCTAAAACACCAGATTTGGAACAGTTGCATAGCAAACAGAACACATGCATATATGGAACCCCAGTGGCCATTACAACAGCATGCAGGTTACATTGATAGCAACAGGCCACCAATTATAGTATTTCAACATTGAACATTAATAGAAACACATTTCAATATTTGCTGAACAATAGGACATATGTCCCAAAAGTAGGTTTGGTGTAAACATATCCATTGATTTGTGTGTTTAGATTATTGTTGCAGATATGGTGGGGGGGAGAGAGATGTCAATTAACAACTTATACATCCTTGCAGTACTCACAACTTTAATGATCATTACTCTACAGGTATTATTACAATATCCTATGGCCTTGGTTTGAGCAGTGGTATATTTGTACACAGTGTATACTTCAACTGTCTTATATGTAAATTCTACTTCTCTTACCTGGTAGACCTGTGGAGGGAATGCTTGTTAACACTGCCTGACTGTTTCTACAGATATTCCCAGATTCCTAGTTGTTATTATGCACATACCTCTCAATCTCTTAATGCACAACATCTGGACAAAGATTCACAGCATGGGGGTATAAATAGGGACATATTTTGAATATTGCTCTTATAAACTTTTAGACAGTTGCTAGGGTAACATGATTTGTTTTAATATATATTTTCTGAAGGATTTGAAGTCTGACACTCAAATGTATGTCATTATTTGGTGACTACAATACTGAGATCATCCCACTGATTTGCCAGGAAAAAAGAGAAACAGGCCATAAATATGAGCCAAATATCTGGACATTCTGGGAAAATCTATACAGTTGAGAGGTATGATTATGCATACAGCTTACTACCACTGTCAGGATACAAACCATGGCTGTGTCTGCTAAAAATACAATTTCTGTTTCATCAGAGTGAGCTATTTAGACACTGATGTCTGTTCCTTCAATGTTTTCTGTCTAAGTCTTTGTTTTCTGTCTAAGTCTTTCTTGGCTGTACAATCTGACCTTGTAATTACAACAGTCTTATACAGACATTCCTAGACATATTTTTATGTAGCACAGTGTGAGAAACAGTAGTTGACACAACAGTACTATTCTGATATCAGATGTTGGTGAATGCTGCATGTCAGGCCATACAATACCAGAGTAAACACTACAAGTGCAGGATTTAAAACTTTACAACCAGACAGTTACAATTTTCTTATCTGACAGACCTGTAGGGGAAATGGTTGTTAACACTTCCTAACTGTTTCTACACATATTCCCAGATTCCTAGTTAATATTATGCACACACCTCTCAATCTCTTAATGCACACACTCTGGACAAAGCTTGACAACATGGGGGTACAAATAGGGACATATTTTGAATATTGCTCTAATAAACTTGGAGAGTTGCTAGAGTAAAATAATTTTTTAATATACATTTTCTGAAGGATTTGAGGTCTGAAAATCAAATGTATGTCATAATTTATTGATTACAATTCTGAGATCATCCCAGTGATTCACCAATAAGATAAAGGAACAGGTCAAAATATGAGTCAGTTATCTAGACCTTCTGTGAAAATCTATACAGTCAAGAGGTATGATTATGCATACAGCTTACTACCACTCCCATGATTCAAACAATGGCTGTGTGTGCTAAAAATACAAAAATTTGAGTTTCATCAGAGTGAGCTATTTAGAAACTGCTGTCTCTTCCTTCATTGTTTTCTGTTTCAAACCAAGTTTCTCTTGGTTGTACAATCAGACCTTGTACTTACAACAGTCTTATACAGACATTCCTAGACATATTTTTTATGTAGCACAGTGTGGGTAGCAGTGGTTAACACAACATTGCTGTTCAGAGATTGCAACGCTAAATGCCATACAATACCAGAGTAAACACAACCAGTCCAGGACGTAGAACTTTATTGCCAGGCAGTTACAGTTTTAATGAAATATCACCTATATGGGACTATTACTGTCATATTGTCTAGTTTATTCAGTACAACCCATACACAGTTTTTATACTGCCAGGTGACTTTCTACTACTTTATATTTATTTGGTATGACTACTAGAGGCAGGATTGTTACTCACCAGCCTCAAAACACAGCCTTTGCAGACTACTGGCATGGGCTTCCTGATTCACAGCCTGCTCAGCTGCAGTTGTAAAGGGAATAGAGAAATACTTAGCCATACCTATCCATCACATACACAGGCTGGACTTTGGCAAACATTTATTGATATGAATACTTGCACACTGCTGGGACATCACCCCTCTGCCTTGCTTCTTGGACCCACTCGTACAAGAGCTCCCTCTTTCTCTGCTTCAAGTCAGCATAGTGGTGCCAGACCTGCTCACCAGTCCAAGGGATACCAGTGGCATTGGTGAGATTATGGGCGAGACGGTCCCAGACTTCCGCTTTATATTGGGAGCCCTGATACCGCCCCTGCAGCAGTCTCTCATCATGGTTATTTACCAGGAGTCCTACCATGACCTTGGACTCCTGTATGCCCCAGCGCTGCACTCGGAAGCACATGCCCTCACCAACACCTGCCATACTGCCAGCAGTGGAAAGCTGCAACCAGTTATGAGCTGTATTCCCACCTGTGGGGATTAAATACAGCTGATTTCCTGCCCTTTGTCATGACTGGACGGTTTTGAATATGCTGAGCTAAGCTAAGCTACAGGCAAACCTGCTTAGCTAAGGTTGTCAGTGCTTAAAGGGACAGGTTCAGAACTGCTTACCAATGGGCAAATCCACTAAGCTGCACTACTCAGTACTTAGCAGTCATATTTACACAGTGCTTACACCTGGTAAGCAGAGCTGTGAAATGCTTAGCATTGCTTATTTTTATTTTATAGACTATCTGCTGTATGGGATTAAATCATCATTCATTACATATTATAAATTTGTTTAGTGTCCCTGACATCCTCCAATGTGCTTTCTTTACATTTATTCATGTGTGACTATAGGGCACTTGTGTTTATATGGGGGTTTCACAACTTTATTAAACTGACACCTCACATCTGGACCTACTACAGTATTCTGGTTAACAAATATATGTTATTTAGTAGCTAATTATAAAAAAATGTTTATGTACTGCTTTCACATGTAAAATGGAAATTGGTAACAGTGGGGATCACTCCAGGAATAGCTGCTTACAAAGTGTACGCTCTACCCACTACACTATTGCTTAAGTTGGATGTTTCTTGCTATTTAACTTCTTGTGCTGTTTAAACTGGACTAAGCATAGCTAAGCAAAGGGCACACCTGCGCAGCTATGCTTAAACTTTATCACATTTATAAAAAAAAAAATATTTGTTGTTGTTTTTTTATTTGTATCCTTCAGAATATCCCTGCTCATGCTGAACCTGTTATTCTATCAACTTTCTGCTTTGTGGGATAATTGTCCCTTTTGGCTTTGTCCACATTCCTTACTCTGATGGGTTGGGAGGTGTGCACAATGTGCTTATGCTAAGTGTATTATTCTATCAACTTTTGCCTTGGTAGGGACAATTGTCCCTTATGGCTTTGACCAGATTTCTTATCCTGATGGGTTGGGGGTGTTACGAGCATTCTAACTCATTTTAAATTGCCGAAAGGCAATTCTGGAGTGCAGGGTGTGTGTGTATTGTGAGGGCTCTGCTCTCAGACACACCCCCTGCACTTGTACACGGAACCATGTCTGTTTTAGAGCATGGCAGTGCACCTGCATACATATGCATGGTGCACTGCCGTGCTTAACAGGAATGTCCTTGCCATGCAGGAATAACTTATTCCTGCACGGCTGCTTGCTCAATCTGAGGGAATGTTTTTTTTGTGACTGCATTTCAATAAGATAATTCTGGTATGCTTTTGAAAGTTTATTGCAAGTAGCTCAGTTTTCATTTAAACAGGTCAGTTTCACAGTTGCCACAGAAACAACACTTCATAGCTTATGTTGTACTCAGCTACTCATCATGTTCCCATAATAACAGTTGGGCCTTCTGTGAAGTGTCTTTGAAAAGAAGGTAGAAGTGTGGGGGTTTTATTAATGAGTAGAATGGATAAAAAATGAGAAAGCTTCTATTCCTGTATAGTTTTCCATTGATTCAACTTTTTGTGAGATTGAGTACACTTTTGAACTAGACCTTAACTCTGACTAAGCAAACAAGCTTTAAATGTTGGATGCTGAGGTGCTTTCTATGCCTTACAGCATGCCTGGACAACTTGCTTAGAATTCAACTAATGTTGCTCTATAAAAGCTTGCCTTCCTGTTCCCACAATGCATTGCAAAACCATAGCTTCTTTCTATATGCAGATACATTGCAGAAGGAAGTCCTGTCTCAGACTGTGCTCTTTTCTTTAAATTTCTAAATCAGGCTCTGACAAAATTTCCTATTTTATCACGTAAACATGGACATATGGATTCAGATAACAAGTAAACACACTGCACTGGTTTACATACCTACCTGTATACTTTCCAGATCCTTCTTAATCAACTATTTGTTTTCATCTCACTCTTATGGAAACTGTTTTAGGTTTTCTCCCATTTTTAATTTAATTCCTTTGCTGATTACTAACTGCATTACTACTGAAGGTCAGCTGTTCCAATCATGCACATCCCTTTTTGCGAATTAACACTCTTTGATTTCCTCTGAGCCATCCATCTTCCATTTTCAGTTGTTCTTTATATTTCTGAAGGATGGTAACCACTTTGGTACTACTAGTATAGTTTAGATTATCAGTCATGTCTATAAACTGTCTTTTACATTCAGTATTAAGATCATGAAGTTTTGTCTTATACGATTTTGGTGAGACTGCCTAAGTTTACTTTTCTTCTGATGATACGATTTGACTCTGCTTGGTTGAGGTTCTTAGAATGACATCTCCAGCTTAGTCATCTATTTGCACAGTGAGGAGGTAATTTTTGTGTTGTGCTGTTCTTGTGCATTATAGTATTCTACAAGCTCTTCTTACCACATATTAGCACTGCTTGCTTATCTTCAGTGCATAGGATATGATTACTTGCTCCCAGGTTACTATGATAATTTGTTAGTTTTGTAAGTTCATTTTTATATTTGTCTTAGTACTTCAGCTTCACAGATGCATTATTTTGCAAGTTAATGTTTTGCACAAAATTTAAATGGTTGTATTTTCAAGCATACTTCCAATTTGCTTTCTTGTTATCCTTTCATCATTATCGTTATTATCAATTTTTTTTGCAGAGTTTTGTGTAATCTGTATCAATCAAACTATTTTTTCACCCTGGTAGTCTTGCCATGGGGTATCACTATCCTCCATTTCCTACCATGAAAAATTCTACTTACTGATACCCACTGAGTCCCTTTTTTGTCTCCAATGATGTTTTACTCATTCTGTTCATATGGAATGCATCCCAAATCTTCCTTATTTGTTCAATAATATGTCATGCAGACTCAAGTCTTCCTAGATAGTGTTTAATGTAATATCCTGTCTTTTCTATCAAATAACTGTTAGCAGACATGACTGGTAGAGCTTTAATGTGGTTGCCTTGGGACTCAATTCAGTTGACTTACAGATATTGTAACAATCTCTTCTTACACAGTAATTATATGCTTTTCTATCAAACCTATATATATATATATATATATATATATATATATATATATATATATATATATATATTTTTTTTTTTTTATAGTGAAATTATTAAGTAGTAGCATAAAGCATTATGACATTTTTAATGATGTGCCATTTATTACAATGTTGGTTTTTAGTTAAAGGTTTCCTTTAAGGTAAACCATTTTTGTTTGTTAATTAACTTATTTGAAGATCATGTGACTTAATTAACAAGGTATTTAAATGTTTTTAAGAAATGTGTGTTTAGATTCTGATGAAGTTCTATGCTACAACTGGATGAAAGTGCATAATCTGTTTTTCTTTGTGCAATAAACATTTGTTTGATGGTGTTTTTGTCCTGTAACTCTGGAGGAAGGTTTGAATGGGGTGTTGGTGCCAGGTTTGAGTTTAAGAAGTAGTTTTTTTATAGCTGTGGCAGTTATAGGTAAGAGAGAAAAGCTGGATAAAGGAGAATTAAAGGTATTTTGAGTGGATGGATTTGAAGGAACTAAGTTGGTTTGTGGAAAGTTGATGATGAGATTACCTATGGTATCTATGAAATATGAGTTAAAGAGTGAGGCTATTTCAGTGGTATTTTATCTGGATTTGGACAAGGATTATTATATGGGCCTGGGTTTAGTAAGGAGTTGATGGAGCTTCAAAATTTGTTGGGGTTTTGCTTATGGTGATTTTGTAGACTAAATTAGTTTTCTTTATTTTTAATGATGAGACATTTTACTTGATTGCAGAGTTGTTTATATTGTGTGAGGTCAGAGGTATTTTTGCTTTTTGCCATAATTTCCATGCTTTGCCCTTGGCAGTCATGAGTTGCTTAGTGGGCCTGCTAAGCCAACTGGCATGATTAGTTTTCACCCACTTTTCTTGAAGTGAAGCTAGACTGTTTAGGATATTGAGAAATGTAGAGCTGAATAACTTGACAATGTCATTAAGGGAAGGACCTTTAGTGAACCCCAGTTGATGCTTTGTAAAGTATTGTTAGGGATGGTTGGGCAGAAGTGGGCAAAGTCTCTAATTTGCTTATACTGGTGTTTACTTAGCACTGGGGTAGTTTTATGTAATATAAAGGCAGGTAGGTGGTCAATAATACTATTGGGGAGTGTACCTATGGTGGAAATTCTATTATAGTCAGACACCAAAATCAAGTCCAGAATTGAGCCACTGTCTTTATTTTTGTTGAATTAGCTGGGTATAGTTATTTAACTCATTAGAGCCAAGTGACGTCTCCAGGTGTTTCTGCAGTTACCTACTACTGCACCTCTAGGCATCAAATATTGCCTGTTCATATATGCATTAATAATTCCAAAACCATGTTACATACAAGGTATTGGGATATTTTATCTTGAAGCATACATGATGGTAAACACAATTGTATTTATATATGACCTCTGTCAATGAGTATTTGTTAGAACTGTAAGGTGATAACTTCATGTTTTAAAGGCTGAGCCCCACCCACTGGGAGTTAAAGGCACACACTCAAAAGAACTCTACTAGAGGGAATGAATTAAGTTAATTGCCTCACAGCAAGAGGTTCTCTGGTTCAATTCTTGGCTGGGGTGCCTTCTGTGTGGAGTCTGTATGTCCTCCATGTGTTTGCATGGGTTTCCTCTGGGTGCTCCAGTTTCCTCCCACATCCCAAAGACATGCTGTAGGTGGATTGGACACCCTAAATTGGTCCTAGGCATGACTGCATGTGTGTGCACCTTCTCTGGAAGATTGGGCACTGGCCTGGCAACTCGACAGTGTAAAAATCCACTGCCAGTCATGAGTGGAAAGGTGATCCACTGTGGCGACCCCTAACCGGGCAAAGCTGAAAGAAGAAGAAGAAGAAGTTTAATTAATGATGGAGGATAGATGGTGGTATGAACTGTCTAGCCAGTTAATATTTACATCACCCAGAATGATTGTTTCTTTTTTATATTGTTTGTTGTCCTGGTTAGGATTTCTACTAATATGGGAATATTATTGCATGGAGGGATATACAGTACTGCAATACAGATGCTCTTGCAGTTATTCATTTTTAGGAAGGATATTAATATTTCAGCTGAGGAGAAATGAGGGATAGACTTTGTATATGGGACTATGTTAAAAGAATTTGGGTATAATAGTGCTACACCTCTCCCTTTTTTCCAGGTTCTGTCTGATTGTAAACAAGCAAAGCCTGGGGGTAGAAATTCAGAGTTTTTAACATAAGGTTTTAACCATGTCTCAGTAGCAGCTAAAATATCATGTTTGTTATGTGCTATCCAGGCATGTTCATAGGTTCATAGGTTCATACCCATGCTATCTGCCCTGGGGCAATTATAAGCCTAGCCCGATTCTGTATGGCTTACGCCACCCCTTGATTTGAGTATACTGTGCCCTTTTTAAGGTTTAGTTTACTGTGCCTCTGTCTAATAGTGACACGGGGGTAATCCCTGGGACAAACCTATGATCCCCCATCCACATATCGTGATTCTTCTTGAAGAGATTCAGTGAGGTGCTCTGCCTCATATGAACTGGAATTCTATTCCAGAGCGAAGGGAGCCTCTGGGTTATGAACCTGTCCCTCCAGCAAGTTCTATTTATTTCTGTGCTGAGGTTCAAGTCCCTCGAGCGTGTGGCTCTAAGGGATTTAGATTTACTGAGGTGGAGCATGTCCATTAATTCTGGATTTGACATAGTTTTGTATGTCAGGCATAGATCGCCTCAAAGTAGGTGGTATGCAACTGAGTAGAGCTGGAGTTTTTTTAACCGAGCAGCATATGGCATCTGTTTGAGACCCTTGATCCTCTTGGTGAGATACTTTTGGGGTCTCTCTAATTGCTGCAGGTGTTGGGTAAGGTACATCCCAAAAGGGGCATTGTATTCTATGATGGGTATGATGAGGGATGAATAAAGGGGCACGATTACCTCTCTTGATCTAGATGTGAAACCCTTCGTGATGAGGTGGGCTATATTGAAGGTCTTTCTAACCACTTTGGCAATATGGTTTTCAAAGGAGAGATTGCTATCAACTTGGGTCCCCAGGTCCCTAATAACTTTCTCTGTACTTAATGGGTTTCCACCTATGTGGTAATTTGTGGGCACATTGTTTTTGCCAAAGGGTATGACTATACATTTTTTTGCATTTAGCTTTAAACCATGGCGCTGGCACCAGTTATCTGTCTCTGTGAGACCTTTTTGAAGGATGTTTGTGTCAGCTGGAGAGTCGATTATGGTGCCCAGTTTGCAGTCATCTGCAAACTTGGTGAGCCATAGTCCTTCCACGTTTGCCTGTACCTCGGAAAAGTATATACTGAACAAGAGTGGTCCCAAGACAGAAACCTGTGGGATGCCACTTGTGACCGGTTTCGAGTCTGACATGGCTCCAGCAACTCTCACTCTGTGGGTTCTGTCTTTGAGCCAGTTTGCGACCCATCTTGTGACATAGGGGTTTATATTTAAGCTGGATAGCTTATCTATGATGCCCGAGTGGGGTATTGTGTCGAATGCCTTTGTAAGGTCCAGATAGGCTGTGTGGACTACCTTCCTTTCATCTATGGCTTTGGTGATTGTTTTGAAGAAGTCAACCAGGTTCAAAAGGCAGGATCTGCCCTTGACAAAGCCGAACTGGGTAGGATCTAGTGTCTGTAGGTCCCCAATGTCTTTGTTTATGAGCTCCATGATGATCCTCTCCATAGCCTTGCAGACTAAGCTAGTCAGGCTTATGGGGCGATAGTTTCCAGGGTCCGTAGAGGCTCCACCTTTGTGGAGTGGGACCACTGTTGCTGTACGCCATTCTGTGGGCATATATGCTGCAGTGAGGCTGAGATTGTATAGCTGTTTTATTTGAGGGATTAGTTCCTCTTGGAGTTCATGTAGGATGCAACCTGGGACACCATCTGGCCCCATGGAAGCAGTGTTTTTTGCTTTGGAGAGGGCAGCCTTCACCTGAGCATCAGAGATGTTTGGAAGTCAGCCCTCTGCCGGGATAGATACTTGCTCTTTTGGGGGGGGGTTGGAGAAGTTTGCACTGAACCTGTCTGCCAGGATACTGGCGATGTCTGTGGGTTCAGTGTATTTTTTGTCATTTAGAATCAACTCAGAACAAGTCTGGGAGTTGCATCCCAGGTTCCTAGCATAACTGAAAAAGCCTTTTGATTGTCCTTGGTGTCCTGTGCAATTTTTCTCTCGAAGCTGGCCTAGGAGGATTTTATGAGGGATCGTAATTTTTTGCTAGTACTGATCAGAGATGCCTTTCCTATTAGGGATTTTGCTCTATCATCTAGTAGCTTCCTCCTTCTGTTGTACAGTTTATTTATGGCAGGGGTCCACCAGACTGGATGCCTGACTTTGGATGATTGGGTCTTGGTTTTGTTTGGGGTAGCATGATCCATGCATTCCTGGAGATGTCCGTAGAATGCGTTTATATAGGATTCTGCAGTTTGGGCCGTAGTTTCCACTGGCCCTGGGGCCTTGAAGGATTCCACTTCAGTTTTGAGAAGTGAGAAGTTCACTTTTGAGAAGTTTTTCACTGTGGTTTTCTGGGCTAGGGGTGGGGTCGGGATGTGGACATCCAGTGAAATTAATTTATGGTCTGATCTTACCAATGAGGGATATACTTCTGGTGTGGAGCATAGAGTCCCCATGTTGGTAATGATCAGGTCTAGTATGTTGTCCCCTCTTGTGGGAGTGGTGACTAGTTGTTCCATAGCATTTGAGTTTATAATTTCTAGGAACCTTTGGGCTAAGGTGCTGGGGCTTGAGTAGTGCTCCCAGTCAATGTTTGGGTAGTTGAAGTCAACCAATATAATGGTGTTCGGAGAGATTTTCATGTTCTCCAATGTTTTCAGAAAAGCCGAGTGGGATTTCTGACTTTGAGAGGGTGGTCTGTAGGATGCTATAAACTGAAAAGCAGTCTTGCCCACTGTTAGTAGCACATGGATGGTCTCCGATACTTCGTGCAATGCCACTAACCTGGAGGTGTGGATATCCTTGATAAATATGGAAACTCCCCCTCCTTTTGTGGTTCGGTCCGGGTTTTGGGGCCGAAAACCGTGATATGAGGTATAGCCTGGTAGTGCCGGGGTGCTCGCTAGAGCCTTGAACCAGGTTTCTATCACTGCACAGATATCGATGTTCTCCATACTGAGGAGAGCT